>NC_090929.1:554610264-554919996 GCF_040938575.1 Ambystoma mexicanum
TTAATCTTCAAGGGAGCCACACTCAGAAAGAGAACAGCTAAAGAAAACTTCACTGAACAGATAAGGTAATTACATAAGTGTGGGAGCTTAGAGTGTACGAGAATATGCAGTCAGTGTAGGATTCCTGTGCATGCCTTAATCAAATGCTAATGTTGCAATTTGAATTCTGTTCTCCGCCACTCTCTTTGCAGTGTGTCATAGACAAAGCTGTTACTGTGCTGTTTTAGTTATTTCTGTAAAGAGTGAGATCGTGTTTAAATGCAACTTTTATAATACAGAAAAATATTTGAAAGCAGACGGGTGGTGTGTCTTCTATTTACCAATACAGTGCTGATGAGGGGAGATTTTTAAACAGTGCAATTGTCATTTTGCATGATCAGATTCAGTATGAACAGTTGTGAGTGATTGTAGCATAGCTTGTTGGAGGTACATGAGCCAACGGGAAGAGAGACTCTCTGGACATAATTCCCTACCGTATATAAGGTAGTGGAAATTACCACATATAGCTCTCTGTCGTAAATAAGTCAGTGAGATTGCCCATGGTGGCACACTAACACTAACACTGAAAATGTGGTATTCCTGAAATGTAGGCCTGAGGTCTCTCTAGTGATTACACGAAAAATCTAAGCAAAGATAAGGGATTCTGGACATTGGGGCCACCAATAAAACAAGGGAATAATGCTCACCAAAATACCACCAAATACGCATACCAACCACGCACACCAAATATGCATGTCTGGGTGCTGAAATAATGCATGTCCACTGTATTATTGTTGTACAGGGCCCAATCTGAATAGGAGGAGTGATTATTGCTAAGTTATTTTTCGGCGGTAATAAAATACCGTCAGGCCCCAAATCTCCACAAAATACCCTACATATTTATGGTGCGTTGCAGGCCGGGAAAGTAATCATAGAGTACCTACTGGGCGTGGCAACCGTGTCTCACACTGCCATTTGCACATTAAAGGGAACCCATTTTATAATAGCAGTGTGCCACTAAAAACGAATTTCAGAATGTCACAAAGGGAAACCACATTCTCAGATCTAGTGCAATATTTAGAGGCAAAGTTGTTTGCACATGGAAATTGGTCATCGAATAGCACGTTGGAATGGAGTAACCGCATTCAGGGTGAGGTGCAGAAAGAAAAATTAGACAATATTTTTGCAGAAGGCAGCATAATTCAGGTCTGCCTTACAAGATTATTGAATGCAGCCGATAAAAGTGCAGAGAAAGACTGTTTAATACGGCTATGCGGCAAAATATGGTTTATTTTAAACAAGTCCCTGCGAATGCAAGAGAATGATACTCAGCTAATTAACAGGTTAAAGACTGAATTAGAGGGGGCAAGTAAAAATCAGGAAATGTTGAGAGCAGAATTGGATGTATGCCAAAAAGACATGCAATTAAAATGCAGAGACTTTGATACTCAGTTATCCAAAAGCAAGAAACAATTTGAAGATAGTGAGCAAGAATTGGCACACTTAAAAGCCTTAGTGGATCACATTAGGCAGGATAAAGATGAGGTTGTTTCAGAAATGCAGATTTTACAAAAAGAACATTGTGAAAAAGAAGGTGATCTCCAGAGTGCAGAACAAGAAATTATTAAAATGATTCAAGAAAGAGACAAGAGAAATAAAGAGTTCAATGAATGCCAAATGCAAATGTGCGACATGCAGGAGGTGATTAATAAAATGAGTGATGAAAATAATTATTTGCAAAATGAAGCAACCAGACTCCTTAAAAAGTGTAAGGACTTAGAACAGCAAATGTGCATTCCCAGGTCCCAGGAGAGGCGGCAGGGTACCACATTCAATGGAGTGGAGGTGAATTCTAGCTCTGCCCAAAGAGCTAGTGCTCCAGTGACTGGGCCGGTGACTGAACTTGGTTGCAGCGCCCTTGGGGGATTTGATACTCCCATTGGGGGAAGCCACCAATCTCATACACCTGAAAACAGGATTGAATCACAAAATAGTGCAATTCCATGCATTGCAACAAGTAGCCCCATAAAAATAATGAAATCCATTAAAGCCCTGATCAAACCATTTAAAAAGGGAGGTGAATGCTGCATTGAGGATCACTTAGAAGCGGTGCATGACATTTTTAAAGCACTCCAGATACCTAAGGAACAGTACAGACAATATTTTCATTTAACTTTAGATGCCCCGACGGCCAGCATCATAAGGGGATTAAATGAACGGCAGAATATGACATGGCTGGAGTTTGAAAAAGAAATTAGGCGTCATTTTTCTCCTTTTCAGTCATTGCAGGAGGCAAAGAAAGTCGCGTACACAATTACTGCTGGACCTAATATATCCCCTCGCCAGTTTTTACAAGACTTAAAAAGAGCATTTTCTCGCTTTGATGTATCTTTTGACTCAAATTCCAATGAGTATAAAACTGCATACTTCTATGGGCTACAGAAAGACATCATATCCCAATTGGTCCGTGAATTTGACCGTGACAAGTCCCTTGAATGGATTGTACATCAAAGCACAAAACTATATGAGGTACTCTATTGTCAGGGTAGAGAAAGTGATAAAATGAAAGATACTAGACCTAAATCTAAAGAACCCTCAGCCACAGTAATGGAAATCAGGTCAGCCAAAATGTCCCTTGAGTCTGCTCAAAGTCAAGGTAAAAATAATGTGACACCTGAACAAAGGGGTAATCAACAAAGATCGCCATTTCCTGTACCAATGTTCCAATCACATGATGATCCTAGTAATAGAGAGAGCTACATCAGCCCTAGGTATTTAGGGGACAGACCCCGGGTAGGATACCGGCCTGATATGGCAGGTATGAACAATAACCAGAGACAAAATCAAGATCAAAGAAATGATGGTCCCTACCAGTCATTGGGGACACAGAGCAGATTTGATCCCAGCACCATGATATATGGTAATCAGGATAGGCCCCGATATGTGGATCGATTTACTGATAATGGAAATCAACATGGGGGCCAGTACCCACAATCTGAGAGACAGGACATGAGGCAAAACGTGAACTACAGTCCACGCCAGTACAATGATTCCCCACCAGGGGACTATAATCAAAGGATGGGTGCAACCCGCTCCCCTCCACTAATGAATCAAGAGTTCAGAAACCATCCCAACCGACATCAATCACCTGAGAGGTATCAGAATAGATCCAATCAGGGGGAAAACAACCAATATCGACCTAGGCCACAGAAAGAGGATCCTAGAGAGATGGAAAGGTTCCAGTGCCTTGAGGCCCAAGTGAAAATGTTAGCTGAGCAAATAGGAAAGCTCTATACAGCGCAAAAACAACCTTCCAAAGAGGGGGCTGATGGCCATAGCAATGACCGGGGGGCTTCCGAAAAGTGACTAAGTACTCATGATAACTGCAGTGCCAAAATGACAGATTTCTCTGATGTAATTTTGCATAACGACTCTGAGATGCCTAATGGATTAAAAATGAAAGTACCAGTAAATGAAATTGTGACAGAAAGTGCAAATACTTCTAAAAAAGTGGTACGGTTTAACTTTGAGCTAAATAAAACAGTAAAGATTTGCACAAATGAAAAAGAAACATTAGGAATTCCAAAAGAACAAAGGAACAGATTTAAGAAAAATGACTCATGCATGGGGAATACCAGTGAACAGGGAGTAAGTGGGGATGCTATAGCTCCTTCCCTGGGCAAGCAAAACAATGACCAAACACAGACAGAAAAAGGAAATACTCACAAGGAGGGTACAAGTCAATCACCTGAAGAATTCTTTGAGCCACATATTTTTGAAGAGGCTGAAAGGGCTGGTATCACACTAAATGATCGCAAATGCACAGAATTAAAAAATGACAAATTGCTGAATGATGTTGTTACACATGTTCAGTTGGAGGATTGTAATGTGGTCTCTGATGTTACCCAGATGGATGGGCGAACAGTGGCCACACTCCAAAAAACCTCTGAACATGGAGAAATGAATAAAAAATCTCGCGCAGAAATGGGTAAAAAGGAGGGAAAAATGTCTTTCCATTTACCAATGTGCTTAGCCAAAAGTGAAAAAGACCTGAGAAAGGTGAGCCCTGAAATCAGTAAGAATTCACATTTCTTATGTGTATTAGAGGAAGTTGAGGACAGATATTATGCACCCATCACTGTAGAAGAAAAATGCCACACCTTTGCTATGATTGACACTGGCGCACAGGCCACAATTATGTCCAAGGAGCTGGTAAAGACTATCAATGAAGGGAGACCTCCACAGAGTCAGATCACAGTGAAGGAAAATCAAGGCCCAGTGCATAACTTTAATGGGGAGGAGGTGCCCATCATAGGTGTAACTGAGGTTGACATAAAAATAGGAAAGCACAGAATGAAACAAGAGGTATTGATCACATCTATTTGTGAAATTCCATTTCTGATGGGGACAGATTGCCTGAAAAGATTGTCTCCTCTCATAGATGGGGTGAATGGAGTGCTGTGGTCCTTAACCAAAAAACCATTGAGGCCTAAGAAACTAAAATCACAAAACAGCAATATAAATGAATGTCACACCGTTGCCAAAACAAATGATGCTGTGGAGGTATATCTCCAGAATAGCTGCATACCTAGTGTCACTGTCATATTAATGTGTCAAGACAAAATGCAGAGCGACAATGAAAAACTACCTGTACAAATATACTTGGACCCAAGGAAAGATTGGCAGACTGCCATAGATGAGCACACATTATGTTTTTATCTAAAAGAGAAAACGTGCAAACAGAATATTGCTCCTAAAACAGATTCAGAAAAACACATTACCACTCTGGCAGAAATACACATGGAAGATGAGCAACCATGGGTTCATGTTGGTATAAATGATTATCTTAAAACAATAAAAGCCACTTTAGCGCTTGAACATGAAAGGAGTTTCATTAATGAGAAATTGTTGCAAAAAATTATGGAGAGGGAAGAAATCCCGAAATTTAGGATTAAAAACCAATATGTTTCTGGCTTGGACAGTCCAGATTTTGAAAACCGAATTGCAGGCAGATGCATGCTTAAAATTAGCATTGGGCAGAAAACAATTTACCATAATGTCTGGATAGTGAGTGGAGCACAAAATGAATTTTACATGGGAAATGACATCATGCACAGAATGTGTATGGTGTTAGATTTCCTTAATCAAAAAATATGGTCACGCCTAGGTGGTCCGGCACCTGAGTTTGAAGACAAAAGAAGGGCTTATCATTGCGCACAACTGGTTCCTTATGCAATCGAATTACAAATGAGGAAAAATACTATTATTCCTGCATTTACAAAACAGTTTGCAATAACACTGAAATGCAAAAATGGACAGCAGATGAAAGGCTCTGAGGCATTTGTTTGCCTGAATGAGTCCATAAAACAGCAAGGCCTGGATTATGAATACATTCCATTGGTAGACATTGGTGAGGGATCTGTAAAAATCATGGTAAATAATAAAGGTTGTCAGGATATTCATTTAGAGGAAAACTCCCCATTAGGAATGGCCATACAAAAATCACATTATACGGCAGATTTAAATAACATGGTGATTGGGAATATTCCTGAAAAATATGTAGATGCCAAGGGCGAGTTGCCAGAACACCTGGACTCTCAGCCCAAAGGAATATTTAAAATTCATTCTGTGTATCCTTATGATTCAAATGAGACGGTGTGCTGCCATCAAGAGGATTGCATAATATTTAATTTAAATGAAAATGAAACAGAAAATCAGCCCATTGAAGTGGAAGCTGATATGCCAAAATATTTAAAAGTGGCAGCTTTACAAAAAGACACAGCCACACAGTTAGAAGAAAGCGCCGAGATTCCCTTAGCAGAAGATTTTCCAGAATTTTCAAAAATGGTAGAAGAGCAGGTCTCCTTAGCGGATGCATGTGAAAGCGATAAGGATAGGGACAACCTGAGGGAAATATTTATGGAGTTTAAGGATGTATTTGCAAAAGATGCTTATGACTGTGGTTTAACTGATTTACATGTGGCCACACTACCAGAAGGGTGTAGCAGAAACCCAGTGTTTGTACGCCAGTATAGACTACCGCTGGCATGTTTAGAATCATTGGCAGAGAATATTAAAAATTTGGAATCATGGGGAATCATCAGGCCCATTCATAGCACATCCAATACACCTATTTTAGGTGTATTGAAGCCAAATGGTCAATGGCGGCTATGTGCAGACTTGAGAGAGTTAAATAAAAGAGTACCAATATCTAGATGGCCACTGCCATTCATTGATCAGGGCCTAGCTCAGATACATGGTTCAAATGTATTTACCACATTAGATCTCACCTCTGGATATTGGTGCGTGCCATTGGCAGAGGAGATACAGAATTTATTTTCCTTTACATTTGACAGGACTCAATATGCCTGGCTTAGAGCTCCGTTCGGGTACATCAATAGTGGGAGTGAATTTGGCATATTTTTGAGAAAGGCCATGCCGGATGCAGCGGAAAGAGGAACAATAGTTTATGTGGACGATGTCCTGATAAAAAATGAAAGTTTGAAAAGCCATTTTAATGAAATAAGACATGTACTTGGCCAATTGCAGAAAGCAGGCGCCAAAGTATCTTTGTAAAAAGCACAATGGTGCAAGAAAAAAGTGAACTTTCTAGGGCATGAAGTGACTGAACATGGGCTAAATCCACAAAAGAAGAAAATAGAGGCCATACAAAGATTAAAAGATCCTAAAAATGTGAAAGGAGTAAAAAGTTTATTAGTAATGACAGGCTATAACAGAAAGTTAATTGAAAATTATGCAGAAATCACTCAACCATTGACTAAACTGCTTAAACTGAATACTCCCTGGAAATGGGAAAAGGGGCAGTCTGATACAGTGGCTAAATTAAAGGAATGTCTTGTAAAGGCACCATGTTTAGCATACCCCATAAAGGACAGGGATTTCTTTATAGAAATAGGTTTTTCTGAACATTGTATGTCAGCAGTGGTATCACATAAACACGATTTGAATCACAAAACCATTGCATATGCAAGTAAGGCATTTTCCCAAGTTGAAATGAAATTTAATGAATGTGAAAAGGCCCTATTAACCACTGTGTGGGCGCTACAACATTTCCGCCCCATTGTTCAGGGAGAAAAGGTGATTATTGAAACAAATCATCAACCTTTGCAATTTTTAGAGAGTAAAAGAATTAGATCAGGCAATCTAGCACAATCCAGAATCACTTCATGGACGCTGGCATTACAAGGTTTTCCCGTAGAAGTGAGATATGGACAAAATAAAAAGAGCCCAATTGCTCAAGGGTTAGCTGACTTACATGACTGTGCAGCTGAACAAATACCAAATGAAATGGAAGTGGAAACTAGTTTGCAGGAATTTGAACAATCACCACACAAAGCATTTGATGAAAAAACATGCAAGGATTTGCCAACTGTATATGTGGATGGTTGTGCTTTTCACATTGAAAATGACAGTAATAAACAGTTAGTGGCAGGAATAGGAAATGTCTGGTTGAAATGTGAAGGTGTCCCCAGTATAGGGATGAGGATTGGAGATAGGAGCAGTCAGGTGGCGGAATTGGCAGCCATTTATAAAGCAATTGCTACTGCAGTTGATAAAAAGTTCAGTGAAATTGTCCTGGTGACTGATTCTGACTATGCACGGAATAGCTTTGTGGAGTATTTGCATGGTTGGAAAGCAAGAGGCATGGTTACATATAACAAAAAGCCACTTAAGCATGGAAAAATGATACAAGCCATAGACAAATTGGTGTCAGAGAATGAGTTAACAATATACTGGAGAAAAATTTGTGGGCATTTAAAAACACCAGGAGAGGATAAGGAGGGAAATGATAAGGCAGACCACCTGGCTAAAATTGGGGCTGTGATGGGAGAATTGCTACCTATTGATTATTTAATGGGTGAAATACAAATTGATGCAGTCACACGTTCTAAAGCACCAAAGGAGGTAGATCGGAAAGATTGACCAGGAGGGAAATTGACATAATACAGGTAAAAATTGCATTCGAAATGGGGAATGCAATGCCGTTATATGTGGACTTGGAAAGACTAGAGATCGGATTTTTGCTATGCATCCCATATGTAGCCCCTGAACTTATTTATCAAACGAAGTGGGTACACAATGTGGGATTTTGGCAAGAGGACAAATTCATTAAGATTTAGACTCCAGAAGTGGTGGCATTTCAGTCATGGGAACCTGAAGTTTATTTAATACCAAACCTGGAAACATGTGTAACATTTAAAGAACAAAATTATATGTGTCCAGGTAAACCGTTTGTTCCTGATGCCACAGATGCTATTTGTGGTTTGAAATCTGACCCAAATATATCAGAGGGATGTGAAGTGATTATTAGTAATATGGGGAGTGAAGAAATGGCACAGGCTAAGATGGTCAGAGGTAAATGGTTGGTCAGCACCTGTTTAAAGAACATGACGGGAGTACATTTAAACCATGGAACATACGTGGTTAAACAGGTGAAATATAATGTTTTTATTTACAGGTTCCAAAGGATGCAATTGTGTCAATTGGGGGATTAACATTGTTTCATGTAACAAATGATGTTTGGGAAAGCCAAGTGGAAAATATCGATTTTTTTCAAAGGGATACTTTTCCAATAGATCCGGATGTGGAATATTTATTGAATCACAAAGAAAGACATGTTGTAAAAATGAATTTGAGAAAAAACAATATTACAATTATTAATCTGGGCATAATAGAAGTGGAAAGATTTAATTGGGGGACCTGGGGGGAACGCTCAAATATGGGTTTGGCTATCCTGGTGATAATCATGGGTGGATGGTTGATTGTGCTATCAGTAAAAATGAAAATGTTACTGATTTTACTAGCTACGTCAGGAAGAGAAAGATATCCCAATACACATGCATTTTAAAAGAAAAAAGAAAGAACAATTTGTTTTTGGGAATTGGCTTGGATTATAGCCAAGTTCTAAAAACAAAAGGAGGGTATGTAAGGATATTTGGCGTGTTACAGCACAGAGTACAGCACTACTACACAGGTAGCAATTATTTTTTGCAGCACCACCACAAGGGTGCGGTGCATTGCTATGTGTGTTACCAGATTAACAAGAAAAGACAGGCTATTCAGTCAAAAACGATTTTAACATATAAGATGCAAATCTATTTTTACAGTTAAAAGCACACGTGCTCATTTAAAAATGCACACTATTTTTCACCTGAAATGCCTATGGTGCGAGAGACACATTTGAAAATAACAACTAACCTTACTGATAACTAACCTGACTAATGAAACATAATCCACTAATAAAAATGTGTCTCCACTGCAGAATTAGGCCTATTCTGAAAGTGAACTTTTAAACGCACATCCATTTTTTTTTCTGTTCTCTCTGCTGCCCTGTCCATATAAATACAGGAAGCAAATGGGCTCGAAAGAACAGGAAATCAGTTGGTTACAAAGTATTACTATAAAAATGAGCCATTGTATAGAGAAGGAGGAGATGGCGTGATTAATTCTGATTGGAGCAGCGTCATAGCAAGTATCATGCTAGAGGGAGTGATCAGGTTTTTGCTGGGGGGAGTTTGAGGAAGAAGAAAGGCAGTCAAGATTTGGCAGAGCTGGGAGGAAGACCTTTTCCTGGTTGGAGCATTCCTATCTGCAAAAGCTGAGAATTCCAGGCAATGACCCCGGTTTGAGAAGGCAGGAGATCCTTTTACTGGGGTTAATCTTTAAGGGAGCCACACTCAGAAAGAGAACAGCTAAAGAAAACTTCACTGAACAGATAAGGTAATTACATAAGTGTGGGAGCTTAGTGTGTACGAGAATATGCAGTCAGTGTAGGATTCCTGTGAATGCCTTAATCAAATGCTAATGTTGCAATTTGAATTCTGTTCTCCGCCACTCTCTTTGCAGTGTGTCATAGACAAAGCTGTTACTGTGCTGTTTTAGTTAATTCTGTAAAGAGTGAGATCGTGTTTAAATGCAACTTTTATAATACAGAAAAATATTTGAAAGCAGACGGGTGGTGTGTCTTCTATTTACCAATACAGTGCTGATGAGGGAAGATTTTTAAACAGTGCAATTGTCATTTTGCATGATCAGATTCAGTATGAACAGTTGTGAGTGATTGTAGCATAGCTTGTTGGAGGTACATGAGCCAACAGGAAGAGAGACTCTCTGGACATAATTCCCTACCGTATATAAGGTAGTGGAAATTACCACATATAGCTCTCTGTCGTAAATAAGTCAGTGAGATTGCCCATGGTGGCACACTAACACTAACACTGAAAATGTGGTATTCCTGAAATGTAGGCCTGAGGTCTCTCTAGTGATTACACGAAAAATCTAAGCAAAGATAAGGGATTCTGGACATTGGGGCCACCAATAAAACAAGGGAATAATGCTCACCAAAATACCACCAAATACGCATACCAACCACGCACACCAAATATGCATGTCTGGGTGCTGAAATAATGCATGTCCACTGTATTATTGTTGTACAGGGCCCAATCTGAATACGAGGAGTGATTATTGCTAAGTTATTTTTCGGCGGTAATAAAATACCGTCAGGCCCCAAATCTCCACAAAATACCCTACAGATGTATTCCTCTCCTGAAACATAGTCGGTGTTTTTGATAGGTCGGATTAAACTATCCTGGCTATGAAACAGGAATCCGAGGATTCCAATTCTATAACCGCAGCATCCGTCACCACCTCTACATCAGATTTGTTCAACAAGGGTACAGCAGTTCCAGAACAAACATTCTGCAAAATCATAGAATCCGATAATGAAGTGTTACACAAGTGTTTAGCATGCTTAGTCCCATCATTCCCTTCCATATTAGTAGGAGAACTCATTAACAATTACAGAGCTATAGCACTTTCTTGATTATTTAAGAGTGGTCGCCCCTCCACAGTCGAGACACTCAAGTTTATTGCTTCTGCTATAGGTTTCTTTAGAGCAGGAGAAGTTATTGTGGCAAACCCAAATGTGCACAAATCACCAGTTCCAATGGTAGAATGTGTTCTTTTTCGTGAAGGTCGATTGTCCCAGGGCGCACTTTTTACCCGGGGGCGGGCTAATTTTGGTGTAGATACAAGAGTTTCTTTCAAAGTGGGGTGAAATATGGTACGCAGTTTTTCAGGGCCAGGCATGCCTGTGCAGAGTGTAAACATTAATGTTTGTTAACATCCACACAGGCAATCTCTTTGAGTGAACCACCACAATTTCAATATCCTTAAGGCAACGTGCCACTCTGCTGATTTGGAATAGCGTTGTGGTTTATTTCCGCTCTAGCTCCCCGCTGCGCTGTAACAGAGCGACACAGCGGGACTTACCTCAGTTAATAGGCCGGGATCAAAGAGCTAATACCTCCACAGTCTCCCGCCTAGTGGTCACGCCTTCAGCGCCAAACAGCCACACAACAGCCAGTGGCCTTGACCCCAATGGGCTTAACGCCGCAAGGGTGGTTGGCTCAGCGCTTTGAGGATGATGGAAGTCACGTGATACGTCACGTGTCCAGCGCTAGCCCCGCCTCCTCCAGGAAGCACACCAGCACCAGCAAGAGCCCCTTCACAGCTCGCAATGCTGGTTTAAAAGCCAAAAAACGTTCGTTTTTGCAGCACAATGATTTCCAGTCAGTGCAGCACCTTTCACCGCTCGGGCGGTTGGCTCAGCGCTTTGAGGATGATGGAAGTCACGTGATACGTCACGTGTCCAGCGCTAGCCCCGCCTCCTCCAGGAAGCACACCAGCAAGAGCCCCTTCACAGCTCGCACTGCTGGTTTAAAAGCCAAAAAACTTTCGATTTTGCAGCACAATGATTTCCAATCAGTGCAGCACCTTTAAGTAGGGGAATATGAGGAAAGGGAGAATGCCTCTGAGAAGGTGCAGCTCATAGTGTGCCTTAAGTAATAACTTGTGCATAAAACTCTTTAATGTCAGAATACCACCATTATAAATAGCTCCAACCTGATCCTCCATGGTTAGTGACAAGGAGAAGTTGACCTCCAATTGTTTTACCACTTTCAGAGTTATGGGGAGAGGGCCACGGTCAGATGGCCAGTGGGAAGGGGTCCAGAAAGAAGATGGAAAAGAAGAGCCTGCTATTAATATCTTTATTTTGTCCCTTATTTGAATGAAGCCATTTTGGCTCATCCAACTTCGAACTGCTTCTAGGCAGGTTCTCACACGTGCAGCCATGGCAGCATGCTCCAGGTATAGCATAAAAACAATCTGTGTATGACATGGTCAATGGCAGCGCGTTTATCTTGGAAGCAAAATAATGCCGTGGCAATCATGCCCATGCATTGTGTTGGCAGATTATTGCATGTAAGGAACATGTTTTTGCACCAGGAATGTTAAGCAATGGATCCTCATGGAAGAACCCTTCACCAATCAGAATGTCTGTGTTCTTTTACAGCTAATAGGACACAGTTATGTGCAAGTCCCGAGTATCAGTAAAGCAATATTGTGAAGGCACCCACCTCGCCAATGCATAACTTCAGAGTCATTGTCAGTCATTCACCATGCATCCCATGGGTGGATGAATTTTTGTTTCCTATTATTGCCCGCTGACAGCTCCAACACTTTGGCCTTTGCCAATACGATAGCTGATAAGACGAAGGCGAGAGAGAAAGGACACAAACACCTGTCAACTTTGGTCACATACTTTTATCTTTTAAAGGACATGCAAGTAAGCACTTATCTGACCCTTGTACATGGGGTGACAGGCTCTATGCCTTCGTTTTACATATGCAATATCACAGCATTACAATAACTTACACATATTTGTACTTTCTGTAATGGAGTACCAATGTCATGCCCCATCTGGTGAATTCTTCTACCAGACTACTGAATGAAATGGGGTCATGCATAGAGCTCTTTGAGTTGCCTTGCATAGCAATGACAGCAATGGCACTTGACAACTCCTTTCAAGATGGAGCAGAAACTGTTGGACAGAAAGCTATGTCAAGGTAGCATCTGCCGAGGATCTTTCCATTTCATGCAAAAGGGAGTTTTTGACAGCATTTACATTTACAAACGATAAGCATGCACATCTGCGAAAGCAATGTCATCATCCAGATAGGAAACATTATGGCTCTCGGATAAGAGATTATCCCTCAGAAAGGTTTGATGGGATTCGAATAACACCTTTCGTACTTACCGGCTCTGTCATATATGCCTAACAACCTTCGATCTACACTGCAACTGTTGTCTGTAAAGAATGTCAGTGGCATCACTTCAGTACCCTTTTCTGTACAGTCTCAGCAGTACACTATGCATCTTACATTTCATGTGGGCCACACTTACCCCTACTAAGAAGCACTGAGGGGAACAGTGATAGTATTGGCATAAGTTACACCAAAATAAGTTATTCATTTTCCTTTAATCTTATTTTATTTTTTTTGCTCTTATTGTGCATTTTGGTTCAAGAAAATAAGCTTAACACAAAATAAAAAGAAGATTTACAATATCACATAGTAACATGATAAAATCACAGCTCTATTCAACCAGTTACATCAACAAAAAAAACATATTTAAAGTGTATGCTCATACATTTTACTCCAGCACATTAACTATCGCTTATTTTGGGGCCCAGAATAGAGCACATCATGTGGTGCAAACCAGGCACCTTACCACTTCTTTCCAGATGTAGAAGGCTGTCCCTGAGATCACCAGGGTATTTGCCCCATACAGCATGGAACAGAATTGGTCACCTTGGAATTTGTTGCAGTTGCAGACCAAGCTCGAATATGCCCTGTGATATGTATGGAGGAGAGTGCTACATTGGGTCAATATGTGACGGTTAGGTTGAATTTGATTACTACAGATCCGACACAACCGCTTCTCCAGAACCAAACCGGACCAGATCCCAATATATTCCTAATTTGGTAAAATGTTTAAACGTAAATATATAATGAATTTGATCATTTTCGGGGAGGAAGTACGGATCAGGTGGGTGCATGGGCCGTCGATTTTGAAGGCCTGCTGTGTGAACACTGTGTAAGGCCTTTTCACTGAAAGTTTGTAAAGAGAATTTGTACGGTCCCAGTCACAAGTTTTCCTCTTCAATAGGGTCAGATGATCTAGGAAATGGACTAGATTAGAGAGCTGGAAACCTATCTTTTCACAATGGTTCTCAGTGGTTTTATTCAATGCTACCAGGAAGGGGTTTTAACAGGTCTCACCCAGGCCGCGAGTGACCAGACTCAAGAGCTTGTGGTCATCCAAGGGACATAATTGCAGGGTGCAACATAGCTTATACTGGTTAAGGAGCCAGTGCGCCCTAAGTGACCAGACCCGCAATTCTAGTCTTAGTGCTTTGACCGGAGTGGTTTTAGAAACGGATAGGATAGACCTTAGCAATTTACCCTCCAGTTTTAAAAAACAGTTTTTCAAACCAGGCCACATGTACCTCAGCAAGGAGATCCAAGCCATAGGCCAGAGCAGGAACAATACTTGTCTGATAGATCTTAATCAGAGCATCCTCATTGCCGCCACCAGAGCTGGAAGTAAACCGTTTTACTAGTAGCCATTTCAACAGGATATGGCAAGTGACAGACTCACCAAAGAAGCCCTTTGTAGGAATCGGAAAACCCAAGTATATATATATCCCTCAACAACCTCTAATTTGGTGCCATTGAGCCTCCATGCAAAGGGGCACCACTGCTTTGGCCTTATGTCTAGGACCATGAGTGTTGTCTTGGATGGATTTATTATTAGGTTGTTTGCTCTTGCATAGTCCCCTTACGCATTGATTGCTTGCCTGAGGCCAATTTGTGTGCGGTCCATCTGGATGGTATCGTACGCATAATCAGCCAAGGGAGAGCCCTCCCACTGCAGGGAGACTGTGAGCAATGACATTACATTCAGAGGCAGAGGTAAAATAGTGGCAAGGGGATTCATGTGGAAAATACAGACATCAAATAGCCGGTGCACATTGCAAATGGAAATGCACATTCTTGCAGTAAGCATGTATGTAAAATGGCCTACTTTAGGGTAAAGAGGTCATCTGTTCGGTTTGTATGTTGTACATACTAACCTGAATTAACCAATTAACAACCTTTCCCATTAATTGGTAACCTGTCTTTAAAAAAGCAGTGCAAAGCAGGCTCAGTTGACATGTAGAAATTGAAGTGTTTTCTGCAATGGAATTAAAATGTACAAAAGCATTTTACTGGCTATGTGATTTCATTCAACATTGCACAAACGGCAAGGAAAATATGCACTTTTGAGAAAGCACCATTGTGTGCAGGAAATGATTGTTGCAAATGTATTCAAGGGGAAAAAACTGAGGCCAGATCGGGTGGTGGTACACGTCAGGAAAAGAAGCAGATTGTAGTGAGATTGACAGGGATAGCGCTGAAATTCAGGAGACAGAAGGTGTGTGGGGAGACAAACAGCAGACAGATGAGCAGGAGACGGGCCGTGAAGTGGAGAGGGGCAACATTTTTCCTGGCAGACTACAGACTGAGGAGACGGGCTGTAGACGGGGGAGCAGACATCCTGGCACAGAGGTTGTGTCCTTTGATCTTGATTGCCTGATTGTGCGGGTGTTGCAATACTTCTGCATACTGGCAGGACAACAAAGATGGTTTTCCTGTAATAACAGCACAGAAGTCTCAGCCATAATCAAGGTGAATATACCTGTGATAACTGAGGTGCACATACAAATGGATGTATTTTCAGACAGACAGAAAGGGTTCTTTTCATGTCAAAAATTCAATGCGAAGCAAATGGTTTTCTAAAAAGTTGCATGTTTTTGTTAAGCGTGGCTGCTGTCAAATCTCACGACCCAAGGTCTGATTGGGTTGAATACATTTCATTTTGTCATTGAACTGTGTTCATTTTGAAATAATCTTTCTTACTGTTTATTCTTGCTGATCCACATTCACAAAGATAATTTTATCGCTGTTCAATGTTGCTTTTCATGATTGGTAAGTTTATTTTCCATGATAAATATACACTACAAAAGTCACTGCATGTTTTGATTAATTTTCATGGTGTTTAGGTTGTGTCATTTGATTTATTGTGGGTTCAGTAGACAGGCAAAGTGTGAGTGTGGCATTTCAGCTGTACATGTTTACAGCTGAACAGATCCGCCAAAGGCAGTAGCCCAGCCTCGTAGATAAGTTGCTGGGGGTGACAGCACTGTCAAGATTCCAAGTGTAATAAGCCTTGTAACCTGTCTTTAGAGTTGACCCTAAATGGAGGGGAGCATTGTTACTCTATATGGGCCACAACCATAATAACACCATACCACTTTACCACTAAAAGAAAACACCACAAGATTAGGTATAACCCCCTAACAAAATCCCTAGCAACACTCATCCTAGGCGGAGATGATCTAATACCTTGCATGGCATAGTTAAAATCTGACATGTACAGGTTATATAATAGTTGTGCTAATGCATATTCCTGTTTTAGGCCCATGTTGGTTCTGATGGCACAGGACAGACTCCCTCCTCTGATAGGGGGATGCAAATCTGGGTGTCAGTGTATAGTTCCTTAATGAAATGCTGAAGGATGGGGTCTAAGCCACACTGAGAGAGTTTATGCCAGAACCTATCACAACACACTGTATCGAAAGCCCTGGAATATTCAACAAAGCACAGAAAAGTCTATTGCTTACTGGTGATCATATCAGTGAAGAACAATGATACAGTTGTACTGGATATTGCTGTGGCCCTTGTGAAAGCCTGTTTGGCAGTGATGCAAGCAACCCATGGTTTATTTGTATTTGTATTTATTTATCTTATATAGTGCTTTATACCAAAGCGCTGATGCCCAGACGTTACGTTTTTTTAAATAATAGAGTGGAGAAGATTTTGGCACAGGAGTCCAGCATGGCTAGCAGTCTATAATTAGAGGGAGGCCCTGGATCAACCCTATCGAAGACTGCTATCAAGATGGACTCCCTCCATCTGCTTGGAGCCATGCCAGATGACAGCATACTGTGGAGCCAGGAGGCCAAGATGGTTGCCCATGCAAGCAGGTTGGCCTTGAATACGATGTTAAGGGTAGAATCAGGTCCGACAGCCCGGGAGGACTTAAGCTTTTTAATAACTGCCACATTTGCATCTGTGTCAAATGCGCCCAGTGCTCGCTACAAAACAGGTGGCACAGCCCCCCCTCACCCCCGAGTGAATTATTGAGGGATTGAAGAAGAGGGATCCCATGTGTGTCAGCCAAGTTTCTTCTGGTATTGGGTTCAATTCCAAAGGGGAATGGCCCAACAGATATGACCGGAAAAATTACCAGAACTTGGCATTATCATTGATGTGGAGCAGGTCGAACATATTAACTCATCTTGCACTGTGTAAGGACCCTTTGTATTGGTGTTGCCAATTTTTATACTTCGTGGACAATGCTCTGAGCTTACTTTCCTGCTCAGGAAAAGCAAGATCAAGCCGCTTCTTAATGGCTGTCGATTCTGCTCAGAAACACTTTTCCTCTTTTGAATCACTTGATCAAAAGGAGCCAATCCACCACTAGGCCTTTAGGGTCCAACTCTGATTAATTTTAGATGATTGAAAAAGGTGATCAAAGTTGACCGCAAGTCCCCCTTGCTGTGATTAAGCTGTTTAAAGAGTGGTCATCTTGTTGATGCCCCTGCCTGACCAACACAGGAGATTGCCTGAAGAATTGACCATCACACTGCGGGAGGGCAACTTAGACCTTCTCCTAACCCCTCCTCTTGCCCACTCCCAGGCCAACACCAAGTGATCACTCAAATTAGTTTGGATCATTGTAATCGGGGTAGATAGTTCCCATAATTCTAGACATACAAAGACATAGTCTATGCATGAGTGGTGTTTACCATTAGACCAAGCATATCTCACCTCTTTTCCCCCCATCGACTTTGCATTTCAGGCATGTCCAATTCCAAAGATCTAATTGGGCGAGCCAGCCCTGAGGTGCAGTGTATGTTACCGCAACACCTTGTATTGTTGAGCTATTGACATATAAGTCTGACTCCCCCTGCCCTGAGGGAGTGAGAATATTGTCATTGAAATCCCCCACTATAAGCGACCCCCCCAGGAGAGGTGGGCATACCAAAGAGCCAACAATTCCAAAACTCTCCTACGAATAGCAGCTGCATTTCCCCCCTTGGGGGTTTGTACAAGTTTATAATCAGGATAGGTTTGGGGAAAAGATTGGTGTCCTTAAAAATGGCTGCCGATATGTTTTTGCTGTCAGAGCCAGTGAAAAAATGGGATAGATTCATAGAAGATTTTACTGTTATGGCCAGCCCCCCCTCCCCCTCGGATGACCTCTAAGGCTCTTACTAGCAGGTAGGCATATTACATTATACCCATTGATGTCAATTTCGTCTAGACATCATGTTTCCTGTAGAAGAAAAATGTCAAAAGAGGTCAATAGTTTTAGGCTGGTTGGATTGACCAACAATAATTGCCCCCCCTTGCATTCCAGGAGGCAACCTTCAGCAGTACATTTCCTCGGGTACTCATGAGTGATCTACATGATGATCATCAGAGTTACTCAAGCACCACATGACCCTTGGGCCCCTCTCCCCAATATAGTTTGTCCTCGAGGACATTGTGTCCAGGTGACCATGTCTGCTAAGGCCGGATGGTCAGACTGGGGCTTTAGATATTAAATCTTAATATTCCTATGCTTTTCACATAACTCATTTAGTCACACCATGCCTGAACTTACTGGGGATCAGGACTGTCCACAGGACGCGGATGTTAGGGAAACGAGTGATGATGAAGAACCCATCAAGAGGGTAAGCCACCATTGGCAATCCACACAGGAAGAGATTACAACTCCAAAACCCAACCATCACCTGTGCATGCCACTGCTCCACTGTTCAGTACAAGCCAAACAAACATTTTCTAGATCAGAAACATTGTCCGTGGACGCCTCAGTACTTGAATAGTTGAAAGAAGAGGATCTTGCTATTGGTGGTAACCTCAGACAATATCATCCATACTTTAGATCTGCCCCCCAACCAGGGATATTGTTGGTAATGCATGGCGTCTGACTTCTGCCCCTCCCAGTGCATATGTATCCAGAGGCACCCTCCCACTGTGAAAAGAGAAACATAATATCGAGGCTGAGTACCCCAAAAGGAAATACACCAAACGCAGGTCTCAAAGGAACATACAAAGTACTTTATTCTCTATCAAATACAATCACAAAAACAGTGCAATGTCAGATAGCTATCGGCCCTCAGTACAACACAACGAACTCCAGCGTGGTTCAGTGTGTTCAGTGAGAGACTGTACATTAGAATGCATTCGTTTTTTATATGTTTTGTGAGCGTTAGGGCCAATCCCTTCTTTGGGTTAATATTCTACTTTATATGTTACCTATTCTAGGGTTCATTGCCGTGTCTAAAATAACCACTTCTAACTGGTTTGTTCTTAATTGCATGTAACAATAAGCGTATGCATTAACTGTGTATTCTAAATTTCATATTGCAGGCTTCTTAAACATTTATAGAATATAGTAAAACAAATGTTCTTTGTCCAATGTGTAAATACGTTATCATAATACATACTCGTGGATTAGTTTAATTTCGCGAGTAATCCTTTCACACATAGGTCAACGTAGGACGAGGTCTCAGCTCATGACCTCAACACGTAGCCTGCAGGCAGATTACACATTAGCACCATACAGAGGTCAAGACGGCTATGTTGTATTTTGCAATGACAGGGTGACTTTTCCGACAAACCCTCCTTTTGGCCTATGCCAAGTGCTAAAAAGCTATTTTGGGTCTCCTTGTGAATAACTCCATACATCAGTATCCATGTACCCTGAATCACTATCTGAAATATCTATTGCCATTAGGTCTTTTACTAATATATCTTTTAACACATATTCGTTAGAAGTTTTATCTGAGGCATACACCTCATGTCCTATCAAATTTATCGCTTGTGCACAACACCCCTCTAGTATCGAACACATACCAGGCAGACACTGAATACAGCAACAAAGAAACAACAGAACTCCTAAAATAGTTAATAAAACTGAAAGTCCCAGAACCAAGCGCTTAGAATCCAGTTTCCCTTTGGAACATGCACTTCGGAACCAAAGACGTCCAGATTTTGTATTGCCTTAAAGATAGTTGGGGAGGAATCTGGTACAAAAACACAGCAAGCGGACCCCACTAAGTTACATACTCCACCACGCTCAGCTAGAATGACATCCAATGCCATTCGATTTTGGAGTGCTACTAATCTTATTGCTTTCTGCTCTAATGTCATATTGTAGAGTATATCTGTGGTCCAGTTGATGGTTCTCTCCAGTACTCTCACTAGTTTTCTAATATCTTCTGAATTCGCTATCTGTCCCCAAAATGGCACAACTGATTTTGCTATGTCTCCCAATACTTGTGCCGGGGTATCTCCATTCTCATCCCGTCGTGGACGAGCCTTTGAAACTTCTTTAGTACTTGCTATAAACACCCAGGTAACAAGATCCCTAAATAACAGGTTCCTTGCCAATCCCTGGGCAACCATGGAAACGCTATATTACCGCAAACAAAATAGACAGGTTCGCCTACATACAAAGGTCTGTCTTCCCCAGTCAAATTTGCAACGTTGGCACAACCTTTAAAATCTCCCATTGACCGAGTGCCATTCCTCTGTATGCAGAAAGAAACTGAATCGAGGCTATGGTTAACAGTGTAAGAAGGAGGCACGGCATCCTCATTGCCTATTGGAGCCATTGTGAAGGAAATCAAAGATTGAAAAGGACGAGACAGTCTATCAGAAGGCCCAATAGAAGCAACGTCCGGTCTACTCCTATTCGAAAAAAGAGAGCATCCCAGGGGAGTCAAAACACGTTTCTCAAAACTATTCAAATTGGTAGCATTGAAGTTCTCTGAGACACTATCATTCCATCGGCCAAAGAACAGTGCTCTAATAGAAGCATAGCAAGCAGTTGTCAACGGTAAAGGATGAATATACCAACTTAGCCCCTTATCACCGTGTTGCGGTAAATGTGAACAGACCCAACAATTGGATCTGTTAAAAATGGCATGTGTAGCGTTCAGTATAAGTAGAAAAGTATTATTATGATACCTTTGTCTGTGCTGAGAATCTCTAGGGGACAAAGTATGCGAATGCACAAAAGGTGTATGAACAGTGGGTATATTTACAGTCGGTAGCAAAAACTCTAAAGGATAAGCTTCTTCTAAATACCAAAGGCCTACAACAGTGCCTATTATAAAACCAAATATTACTACAAAAACACAGCAGTACGTTTTCGGGGCCCAGGCATTTTGTCCATTGTCCCGGTTGGTCACCCCCTTATTTAGAAGTCCAATACGAGCGGCGTCGGTAGCAGGCATTGCAGTCTTCAGATGGAAACCCCAATGTTTGTTGCTGGTGATCCCCCGGTCACGCGATTTCTGTGTCCTTCCAAAAACCCTAGCCAACAGAAACCCCTTTCTTAAATTTGGGCAAAAGTAAGCCCTCAATGATCCTTGAATGCACAGTCGAACCGTGTCGTATGTCTATTTTCTTGGATGCAAGTGATATCTGATTTTTCCTGGTTCTGATTGATCCAGAAGCAATGTGTCATCACTTCCCATTGGAAGCAACTTATCCAGGACAAGCGAAGGGGCTGCATTTGAAACAGCCGCTCCCGGGTGCAAAATCGGTGGAGAGTGTGGAAACAAAATTGCAGCTTCCCCAAGCCTCTCGGGTTTACAGATATTCTCCGACACACTCTCAGTGCTGTTTACTGCTTTGGAATCATTGGTTGCAGTATCAGCAAGGGGTTCAGCTTCTTCTGTAACGTGTGGCACAGGGTGAGTAAGTTTCTTGATGTGTGACGCATGGATCCAATTCTTCCAGCCAGCTACCCGCACCACGGTTTGGGTGACCAACAGGACCTGGAATGGCCCACGCCAGTGAGGCGCAAGGCAGGAGGTACGCTCAAATGACTTAGCAAGCACACAGCTACCAGGTCATATGCCGTGGCCCGGGCCGTCGTACAGCACAGGTAAGGCCTCTCGTACCTGATGGTAAATCAAATACAGGTTTTTTAGTCAATTGGCTACAATAATCGGAAAGTAATACATTTTCAATATCTCTTAACCTCAAATGGAGAGAGCCCAGTCTTAGTTTGAGGGGTTGTACGCATGGCTAGTAACACGATCGGTAAGGCGTCCGGCCATTTTAGTTTGGTGCCGGCACACCTCTTAGCAAGTTTGTTCTTGATGATACCGTTGTGTCTTTCTATTAGCCCGGCGCTCTGAGGATGTCTGGCCGAATGGAACTGTTTGTCAATTTGTAACGCTGTACATATCTGTTGGATTACAGAGACGACAAAGTGTGGACCATTGTCCGACCAGATAACTCTCGGCAAACCGAACCGGGGGAAGTATTCTTTTAACATAGTTTTCGCAGTGGTCAAAGCTGTGGCATCTTTAACAGGGAAAGCCTCGACCCACTTACTAAAGGCACAAATGACTACCAATACATATTTTAAATTATTGCACCTCTCCATTTCAATGAAATCAAAGTGAATTACTTCAAATGGGACAGAGGGTGGCCCAAAACTTCCCCTCGGATTTGCTGTCCCCTTTCCCACATTATGTTGTAGGCAAATCATACAATTCTGGACATAGTGCTGAGCAATTTATGAAATTTTGTCGTTTACCCACACTCTTTCTAACATTTTCGTCATCTGTTGAGCACATACATGCGTAGGACCATGTGCCATTACAACCATCTTTAGGACATACGCATCGGGGAGTAATCATTTCCCATCCACGTTGTCCGCCCAACACCCACTGTCATCAAGTTCTCCCAAGCCCTCAGCCGACCTCTTTGCTTCTTCTACTGTGGCATCGGCTTGGATATCCCGTACAGACCCCACTCCCTCATCCATTACATTAGTTTTTTCAGTTTTCCTTGAAACATATATCTCTGTAAGGAGATCAATGGCAGTTTGTCTGGCTATTTGATCAGCGAAAGCATTCCCTTTTCCAATGTTATCTATAATCTTGGGATGTGCTGCACATTTCACAACTGCTAACTGGGTAGGGAGTGCAAGTGCTGAGAGAAGTTGCACTATTAGGGTACCATGTTGGATCTTGGTGCCATGCGAGGTTAGAAGTCCTCTTTCCGACCAAAGTCTCCCAAAGTTGTGAACCACCCCAAAGGCATACTGACTATCAGTGTATATATTTACTGCAAGCCCATCGGAAAGTTCACAAGCTCGGGTGAAGGCTATAATCTCTGCGGCCTGCGCAGAATTATGTGTAATTCTCTTAGTTTCCACAACCGTGCTTAGGGTAGTAATTGCATAAGCGGCTGTGGATGTACCATCCGGAAGTTTAAAGCAGGAGCCGTCACAAAACAGCTCTCCTTGCAGATTATCCAAAGGGGTATCTTTCAAATCAATCTTGCCCTTTGTTTCTTGCTCGGTCGTGTACAAACAATCATGTGACTCTTCGTCACCGCAAGTAATATCTTGCGGGAAAGGTAGGAGTTCGGCCGGATTAAGAACACAACACCTCCTAATTGGAATGTGAGGGGCAAACAAGATCAATTCGTATCTCGTCAACCGTGCGGAAGTGAGGTGTTGCGTTTGAGTTCGTTTCAATAGAACATCTACAGAGTGAGGCACCATCAGGGTTAAATCATGGCCTAAGACCGTTCCCTCACTCTGTTTTACAGACGCAGCAGCAGTGACAGCGCGCAAACATCTTGGCAAAGCGCATGCTACAGGATCAAGGGCGGAGGAATAGTAACCGCACGGCCTATTCTTCCCTCCATGCTCCTGAATTAATACAGCCAAAGCACATCCATCACGTTCATGCACAAACAATACGAAGGCCTTTTCATAGTTTGGTGTGTCCAAAACTGGTGCAGAGCATAATGCAGTCTTAAGCAAGTCAAACGATTGCTGGTGTTCCGAAGTCCATGGCAACGGCGAAGAAATGCCCTTCTTCGTCAAGGCCAACATCGGTTTTATCACTAGTGAAAAATTTGGGATCCATAACCTGCAGTAAGAAGCCATACCTATCAAGGCCCTAACTTCCTTCTGTGTATTTGGGACAGACATACCAGAAATATGTTTTATTCTTTCAGGTGTCAATCTTCTTCCCTCCTTTGACAGGAGATAGCCTAAATAGACGACCTCCTGGCAACAATATTGAAATTTCTTAAGCTAAGCTTTGTGACCATGCTTAGCTAGATGAATTAGTGCCCTCCTTACAGGCAGTCTCAGAGTCTGCAGCCAAAAGCAAATCATCAACGTACTGAAGCAAAGTACAAGTAGAGGGCAATTCAAGGGTATCAAGTTGCTCTTTCAAAGCCCTACTAATAATACTAGGATTCTCTGTGTACCCTTGAGGTGCACGAGTAAATGTAAACGAAAGTCCCCCTAAGGTGAAGGTGAACAAATATCTACTATCCTTGTGTATAGGAATACTAAAGAATGCATTCTTTAGGTCCACAACACTAAAGTAAGTAGCTGTAGCTGGAATCATGGTTAAGATCATTGTCACATCAGGCACAATTGGAAACTGCGGTGCCACGACTTTATTAATGGCACGTAAATCAATTATAAAACGGAATGGAATTACATTATCACCTTTCTTGTACACGCGTAAAATCGGACTATTACACAAACTTCCTGAGATTTCTTCAATCACACCACAGTGCACAAAATTGGAGACAATACATTTCAAAGCTCGCTCGCCCTCAACCAAAATCTTATACTGGGAAATGCGTGGCAGCTCAATTCCATGTTTCAAAACTATCTTAACGGGCTCAATCTACAAAACACTGACATCATTGTCATCGACAGCCCATGAGCTTTCTGGTACATCATTGAATTCTGGAGGCAAAGGTCTAGTCAGAAATTGCGAGGTAGAAGATTGCTGCGGTGAAATTGTCAAGCATACTCCATCAGAAGAACAATAAATTACTGCATTTAATTCTTTTAACAAGTTCAATCCCAGCAAGTTTTCCCCGCAATCTGAGGTCAATAGGAAAGGATACTGGTCCGTAAAAGGACCCAAGGAAATAGGTACTGGTATAGAGACTGGACAAATAACAGGAGTACCAGAAAACCTTACAGAAACATTGGTTTGCCCTGACAGTGGAGCATTTGGAACCCGTGAACGATCAATGGAACACTTCTGCACTCCAGTGTCTATCAAAAACTGATGTTTCCTATTTCCCAATATCATTTCAATGTAGGGACCTTTCTGATTGACGGGAATAGGTGTAGGTTCCAAACCCTGCTTCGGGCAATCCTAATGAAACAGAATATTGTCAAAAGGAAGCTCTCCAGATAAGTATGCAGCGGTAGGATGATCGAATATGTTCCCAGTATCCACACTCGGAGTCTGATTGTCCTGTGAAAAAGGTTGCTTAGGGTCCTGTGTGAACTGACCTCTACAAGGGCCCCCTACGCCCGGGCGACCTCTAGATCGCCTACCCATGTTATTATTCGACCTCTGTTGAAGGACGGGGCATTGTGCTTGCCAATGACCCTCTCATTAATGTTCACAGGACCCAAGGGCACATTCCCCTGTGGGACATACTGCCCTCTAACCTGAGAGTTACCCCCTCTGGGGCCTCTAACAATTTGCTGCAATAACACCTTTGTCTTTAAATCACCTTTCCGTTTTTCAATTCTATCTTTTTCATTGTTGACACGATTTTCATAATACTGTGCCATATGCAGTACTTCTGATTGCGATTTCACCTGCCAAGCGCTCTCAGAGGACATAATCTGTGACTGGATGTCAGGCAGCAATCCATGTACAAATGTATCCACAAATAACCTTTTCCCAGACTCTGTGCCTAAGTCTTGTCCACTGAAATCCAAAAATACCTGTTTGAACCGGTTAAAGAACTTGGTAGCACTCTCAGACTTTCCTTGGACACAGGCCGTAAGCTTGTCCCATATAATTCTTTTTTCGGGAATTATGGTTTTTAATTTTGCAATGATTCTTTCAGGCAATGTTAATATCACCTGCTGTGGTCTTTCACCAGCTGGCCTTTCCCCATCGAATCTAGTTAAATTTGCCCATGTATCTCCCAGGCCGGATACATCGTCAATAGTTCTAATTAGTTTCCATAAATCTACGGGCAGGAGTACTGGAAACAACAAATCAATGTCACCCAAGGTGAACACTGAGGAATGCAAAACAGATTCCATCTCTTTATAGAACCCTGTCGGATTTTTCCTAATATCAGGAATAGACTGTCTAATGGTGTTCACTTCCTGTCGTGAAAAGGGGACGTGAACAAACTTTGATACATAATGTGCGGGAATGTCCACAGCGGCTATTCCTTGTGCAGCATCGGCCGCAACCTCAACCTTCGGGACAAATGTCGGAGGTACCTCTCTCATGGGCAACTGAGATGTGGGCAACTCCGAGCGCTTACTAAGCAACAGAGCCAAATCGAGCGCTAAAGCAGTCGAAGAAGTGTCAGACGAAAAAGCTCTCTTATAAATACTCAATAAGTCTGTGGGACAACTAATCTTCCTTTTTACATATTCATCTTGCAGGTACTCTATCATTACCGGTATCACTTTTCTCTGCATTTCCAACGTATATTGACTATATGTGTCATATACCTCAACTGGAGTTATCGATGTCTGAAATCCATCTAATCACATCTTTCTTACAAATATGCATTTCCTCCGATATCGGTTTATGACACAGAAGGCACAGTTTCTGTACATACATACTTTCCTCTTCATCATCCTCATTCTGTATCCTTTCTAACTCCTTTCCATATTCAAATAACCTTTAGACATGCTCATTTACCTTCTCCACAGTATCTGTAGACAGTGCTAAAGTATTTAGAACCCTTAACCCTTGCGGAACATCTGTATTATTTAATCTTCCCCACATTATACATAACTGAATCCACAAACCTTCAATAAAAACATTTTTCTCAGGAAAATTATCCGTATTAGAAAGTGTGGAAAAAACACTAGCCTGATCATCCTTCTCCATACAATGTTTAGCTCATGCAATTAACTCACGTTTCTTCTCCGGTGGTACAGTACTGCGAGTGAAGACCTTCGAGCCTGCACCATGATCGATTCGAAGCGGCCCAAGACCACTTGGAAGAGAGGGAATAGGCAAATTTGATGGAGGAGCTATAACAGGTGCGACAGGAAGAGGCAGAGGAGCAGACGGAGGAACAACAGTCAAAGGAATAGGAACAACAGGTTGAGTAGGAAGAATAGGAATAACAGCAGGGAAAGGTACCGCAGCAGGAAGAGGAGCATACGGAGGTGGCGCAGAGGCACCAGGCCTTCGTTCATTTAATATTTTCTCAAAAAACTCATCAGAATCATGGAGATCTTTGGAAGGATAGATTTTCTGAATACCAAGTGAAAAAGCCCTTTCCATATTTTTAGCCGACTCAGCCTGTTTATCCTGATCATATAGTAATGCTTTTTCGGCAACCGTTTTATGACGGCGCGCATGTTTTTCTCTACTCTTAAGCTGTTGTAACGCCTCTTTTTTCCAATTCTGTAAAACATCAAGTGCTGCAGGTCTAGCCTTTTTCTTTAACAATACTGACTCCAAATATTCAATGCGAGGTATCTCAAAACTACCATGGATTGGCCACTGAAGTTCGGAGGTATGTCTGGTTTTTCTGTGCCAAATATCATTAAATACTATACTTCCAATGCCATGCTTACAGCACATAGTACATGCCGGCGACCCCTCCTGTGATGCCAGATGGTTAAATTCCAAAGATTGTCTATCTCTGCGGGATAATGCCCTAAAGCAGGTAGACAATTTCCCAGGCATATCTCAAATTCTTGGTGTTACCTGGTCAATAATTGTGTCTGCAGATACAATGCGCCAAAATTCAAATTGCCAGGGTTAAATTAAGAATCGGGTCACGACTCACCTGGCCAAACCTAAGGAGGACTGATCAGTACTTCTTAGAATCTTACCTAACTAATCTTACCTTGCGTATGGTGATTTCGGCAAATCTGCCCGCCTCGATAAGTGGACCCTCGTCAAGATGCTGTCTCAGACCACAGGCTAGTCATCAAGGGATCGGATCGTGCAGCGCTGCTGAGGTGTCGCGTCTCATCCAGGGGCCCCTTACTTTTGTACACCGTCCGATCCCGGTCGGATAGCAAGTGTCAACCTTCAAAAATCCGGCATCAATCTTGAGGGTCCCTATTCAGGCGCCAATTGTTAAAAGAGAAACAGAATATCGAGGCTGAGTACCCCAAAAGGAAATACACCAAACGCAGGTCTCAAAGGAACATACAAATTCTCTATCAAATACAATTACAAAAACAGTGCAAAGTCAGATAGCCATCGGCCCTCAGTACAACACAACGAACTCCAGCGTGGTTCAGTGAGAGACTGTACATTAGAATGCATTCGTTTTTTATACGTTTTGTGAGCGGAAGGGCCAACCCCTTCTTTGGGTTAATATTCTACTTTATGTGTTACCTATTCTAGGGTTTGTTGCCGTGTCTAAAATAACCGCTTCTAACTGGTTCGTTCTTTATTATATGTAACAATAAGCATATGCATCAACTGTGTATTCTAAATTTCGTATTGCAGGTCTTCTTAAACATTTATAGAATATAGTAAAACAGATGTTCTTTGTCCAATGTGTAAATACATTATCATAATACATACTCGATTGGTTTCATTTCACGAGTATTCCTTTCACAACTAGGTCAATGTAGGACGAGGTCTCAGCTCATGACCTCAACAAGTAGCCTGCAGGCAGATTACACCTTAGCGACGTACAGAGGTCAACACAGCCATGTTGTATTTTGCAATGACATCGTCCACCATTTTAGCTCCCAGGGTGACTTTTCCACATAAATCCTAAAATGGCGGTTTGACCTAAAATGGCGGCCTACATAGATTAAGGGTCAGGACCTTGTAACACAGATCTCGCAAATGACTTTCGAGCAGCTTGGCGTAGGCCAATATCAATATATTTGTTACAATAGGAGGCACGATATACTTTTTATTCCAACACCACCACCTCAATTACTCCCTCTTTCCTCATTGCTGACAGTCTTTTAGGAAGCATCACAGAAAAACTGCCAGCCATGGAGGAAGTCCAGTCTTTGGCTGAGATGTATGAGGACTGCCACATGCATTTGCCACCATGTCAAAACCTGGATGATTACTATCTTTCCCTTTGGAGCCCTACATTGGAATGTCACCCCTGCTTGGTCCCTGTATTTGCTTTCCCCCTTGCATCTTGGATTTGCTTTTCAACTGCCTTTGGACCGTGGGTTTTCTTTGTCTCTCCCTGGATTCAGCCCTTTGGAATATGCATTTGCTTTTCAAACCCTTCGTATCCTGTTTTTTTTGCCATTTTCCCCTGGGCTGTGGACTTTTTTGCTTTTTCAAGTCAAAGGTACAAGTCCTCTCCATATCAATAAATAGTAGTTAAATAAAGTGTTATTAAGTCCCCCTGATTCATATGGTTCCATTGGGAATTATTGTGGGTCATGGGAGGTTGGTTATGTAACCTACAATTGTGATGGACTTACATCTATCATAATAAATAATTGATTATTTCTCCTTGCAACATTACCACATCGACATTGTATCATTGGACATCTACCTCTCATGGCTGTCCACCATGCAAATCATGATATTATCTTCGTCATTGTCCAGGGGCATGTGTGATCTAATGGCTATGTTGTGCCCCATGCAACACATGCCCCTAATGAGGCCACATTCACAGGTGAGAACACAAAGGCTCAAAAGTCCTCTGCTGCTGTTACTCGTAATGCCTACCAGATGTGATGTGTATCACATTATACTGATGCCTTATATGTGTGACTGGCTATCATGTGTTTTTTGTTGAAAATTAGCTAACAGGATATACTTACACATTCTTCAAGGACAGGTCTTGCCCTAACTATCCTTCCCACATGGTACTTATGCATGGTACTTTTTGGGAGAAATGAGGATCAGTTGTGTGTACTTTGATCCTCAACTTCTATCCATATGACATGATTGGTAGTTCTTAATGGTATCTTTATGTTGTTGTATGTTTTGGTATACCAGAAATTGGTCTGTCAGGATATATCTCCTCACCTCTCTGTGCTCTCCCCGAAAGGTGTGGACAATGTTGTATGGTGTAAGGTGCTATGCATCATATGTAGGTGATGATGTGCGTAGCTGTGATAGTGTGGCATCATGCATAGCGTTGCTTGACATTGTTTCTGTGCCCATAAAATGTGTAGCAGGTAACTTTGGAGCAGGATCGGGGAGTCATTAAATGACCTCAGGAATTTTGAACACAAATGGTGAAATAATGGATCAGTAGCAGAGATAATTTGCATTTTGGTTGTGTGTTTCATGTTCCTGATATAAAACCTGTGCTCTTGGCCTCAGTGTTCCGAAGTCAAAATGTGTGGAGGACCACCAAAATTTAGGAGCCAAACATTGGATTAAACCTAAGAAGCTATATCAGAGTCAGGTGAGAAAAGCTATATCCTGTTGCATCTGTCAAATCATTATGGTTATAACCAGGGAGAGACTGTGGAAAAAGCAGGGTTGTGAACTGCAATGTGCCAAGACCACTCAATGCTGTAATGTACAAGCAGCACAGAAATCTAGGACTTGTGAGCAAATTCAACAGAGGGGGGTGAATGTTCTGATGTCCGCCTTGGGTTGTAGGTCATCCTCTATTTCTAAATATTGTTCAGGCAGTTCAGACTATTACACATCAATTCAACAATAATTTCAAACATTCCAATATTCAAAGATCCAAAGACTTTTAGGTTGTGTGTAACAATTGTCCATGGCGCTGGGGATACAAGTACAAATCTGTCCAATTGCTACTGTAGACAAGGACAAGCTGGCTCTCAGCACACACGCAAACTCAATTGGGCTTCAACTAGACATAGGCCATACACCATGCAACAAGGTGGATTGTGTTTGATCTGTATCTTCACAAATCACTGTCTCCCAACAAGTGATGGCTTGCCATTACCTCTGCACTTACATGGCCCACGTTCAAATAGTTCTAAAAAATATGCCATGGCATTTAGCCATCCAGGCCTTGGTTTTCGGGTGTAATTTTGCATACATTCCTTCACATAGGTTTGTCTTGGCATTTTTCAACCTCTTTTGATTGTGTTTACCTGACTGTCACCAGCTAATGGATGTCGATTCTTCGTCAATTTATTTAGAAATCCTAGTGAACAGAACTAATACATTTCTCCACAAAAGGGAATTTTCCCTACACATGTCATGTTTTATATCAATGTTTAATAATCTGTTTGCATTATATATACATTTTGTATTGAATTCAATGCTCTAAGGGATTAACCTACTGATTCTTTCTCCAGTAATGTAGTATGTATTCACTTTAAGATTTTCTTGAGTTTCATTTGTTTTTTCCTTCTCAATTTATGGGTGTGCTCGGAACCATTCTGTCCTAGTTTACAACAGCATTTTTAGCAGTCACCTTTTATTTCTTCAAGGATAGAGAAACAAGTGACCGTATCCTAATCTTAAGTGGCATGTCCAGAAAGTAGGTGGCAAAGGCCTGTGAGTTCTAGGTGAAACAACATGATCCAGTACACTGTGGTTGTGAATGCCCTGTGTATGCTGTTTGCGATGAGCTTCCTGCCTGGGGGATATAGGGAAAGCTAAGGGACTACATGCTGGGGGACTGAAGGGAATTCTGATGAGATACCTGCTGGGAGACTGTTGCCAAAGGTCCAACAGTGCAGATTCTATGAGTGAATGTACTTTCCTCATGACTTGCCCAAGCAAAAGTATGTGAAGGGCACTGTTTTTGCACTGTAATTATTTGCTCTCTTCCTCCGTGGATGGAAGACAAGCCATGAAGTATTGGGACGATTCTGTACTATGATGCTGATCACAACAGATTAATAGGCTTCAACCAAAGCTTGAGGTGAGCCTGTTTGACAGGCACTCTTTACACATGTTTCACACGTGGTTAGAGCATGACTGGATGGGGGCATGGGCAACTAAGTAAGTGAGCGAAAATAGGGGGAGAGGCTGTGGAAGGACTCTACTGAAATGCATCATCGACAATAACCATTATTGGCCAATTATCAGGCTCTTGACTATGGAAACATTTACCGATCATTGTATCACTGTGATTATTGCTTTTTAGTGCTGCTCAAAAGGTTATTAACAATTTGTGGAACTCCTGGAATGGAAATAGGTTATGTGATAAAGAGAGTTAAGAAAAGCTTTCAGCTGGGTTTATTGATAGATTTCAAAAGATTGGTTCATTTATGGATAAAAGAAGTATGAACTAAATTGACACAGCACACATGTTAGAAAAATCTACCATCCTGCTGAAAGAGAAATCAAGTGACAAAGGGATGAAGAAGCCCACCGCATCAGTAATGATTCATGCCTGAATACGGGCAAGGAATATGAGGATCGATCAGTCGTTCAGTCAGAAACAGGCTTTACTAAGAGAGGCAGGGCTGTATAGTATAGATACTTTAGGAAATATCGTCATCAATGGAATTTCCTACTACATCCTCAAGAGGCCACTGACCTGGGGCTGGGGTAACTCCAGTACCTTCACTGATTAAAAAAATATCTGAAAACACCATTTCATTGACTAATAATGTTTCAAAGTGAATACACACCAGTATAATAAGTCCACCAATATATCCAACATAAATTTGTATGGCACTTAGTATGCTGTGGGTTGACCACCCAGACAAACATTAGAAGATGACTGTGTAGAAACTAATGGGTAGCGCATAGATTGCTACATTCAAATCTGACAAGGTAAGGTACTGGGGAATATGCTTTCATTCTTTTGATATTTCTGCCCTCAGAACTATTGGCATGTAAAGCATGATTTTCAGAATGCACATCCCCATCATTAGAAAATGCAAAATGTATCACAGGGTGGGTAAGACACAGGTTTCTTGCAGGCCTGTCTTTTGTCCTAAATTTACCTCACTCTCTTCATCAAACACATTTTCTCCACTGGCTGGAATAGGTACTAATGATAGACATAAAGCCATTTTGGCAACTGAGCAGATCATGCAGTTGAACATATCTGCATTGAATATGACTGATTTAAAATCGAAACATGACTCTTTAGAGTGGATGGATAGGATCATAACATTCTATGTTTTACTCTCCAATGAGACCTGGCCAATTTGGTCTTCCACATTAGATGGGTATAGCCTAGGCAAGGTAAATGCTGTGCCTGGGAACATAGGTATGAATTCTGGGGAGCTAGTGTTAGGGAGATATTTGCACAACCCTCTGGTGAGGACTGTGTAACCATCTAACCTAATGGTAGAACAGTTTGTCATGAAAAGGGAAAATCAAACTGTTATCATAAACATAGCAGAGGAATCAGGCATAACTTCCAGAGGGATGAAAAGTAGCAGGGAGGTACAATTATTCACAATAATCATTATAAAATAATACACCACAGTGATATACTGAAACTTATACAGTGTTATTAAAAGATCACACATATATCTATGGTAGGAATAATAAATACGCTGGTGAAACGTACACACAGCAGATCATAGTGTAGGTACAAAAATAGTAAATAGCCAGTTAAGGCTCTCTAGCCTAAAGTACAAGCCCCATTCCCTGTCAGACACTATACATTAAGACTCAAAAACGTATGTTCAGAGTAAGCCCCCAATAATAACACACACAAAGTAATTACCATAATATTAAGGATCCAGGAATGCCACACAGCGTTCTTTCACAGGTGTTATACTACGCTATGAATAAGTATTACACATAATGCATATGCACAAAACATATTGATAAAACAAATGAAAGCAGTACAACAGGAGTGCACAATGTCTAACAAAGCCATGAGGGCTACCAAATGCCGGGATATATTTCATATTTACACCACCTATTCCCAGAGGATCACATTTTTCTCAAAGGTGTGAAACAAAACTAACACACAGTGATACAGTGTGCATCCTGAAGCTGAAACGTAATGCATAGATTTAATCATCCCTAATAAAGTCACTAAAAACTCAAGGCCTAGTGTACATCTCCAGGGACTTTAGTGAGGCCCTAGAAACATGTCAGATTTCATGTATTTCACAGTGTCAATTGTAGGAGTTCTAGAGTTCTAAAGGCACCCCATAAACACCAATGTGGGCTAATTTGTGTTTTGTGATGGAAAAGAAAAGTAAGTCCTGGTTCCTCTCCACAGGTGCAGATATGGCATTAACCTCCCCAGGAGAAAGCAGGGAAGATCCCTAAGAAGAGATCCAGGGGCAATTTCCAGACCCAGCTTCTCCTGTACAGGGTGGGCACAGCCGCCGATGCAGGTCTACAGTGAAAAGCAGCTAACATCTGCAGGCATGATCTTCTACCATGAACCACAGGGATCTCTGAGGCTGAATATCAGGAACAACACACCAACTCTGTAGTCACAGTTAAGTGCTTACAATGTTGCTTCCTGTAAAAGCTGTCCCTATGAAGGCACAACTCATTAAGTCACAACAACTCATTAAGTAAACCGTTGTTTTGTTTTGCAGGGCAATTGAAGGATCTGGTCACACAGGAAATTGAAACATTAGCAAATGATTACTCTAATGGTGAAAAACAAGAACAATCATCATTCACGAGAGGAGAACCCACCATTTAGAAGCAGAATCAATTATGTTAATGGCTCCATGCATCGGACACACACTGGCCTCTCAGAAGACAAAGGTGTATGTCATGCCAGAGCAAAGAACCTCTGCAGTAGATCAGTGGTATTGCTGACCCATGCCAGCCAAGAGAAGCAGATCTGGCAGAGTGTTGATGTCCCAACATCCTTCCAGGTGGTAGCAGCTTCCAGCACCAAGGCGGAAGATCATTTTAGTTAACAGCAGTAACCTGTGGTGAAACATTCTAGAAAATGTTCCCAGGATGGAAGGCATGGCTCAAGCAGAAAGGTATGACCAACAGCAGGGTGGGAATAACCAGTGAAGGGCACACAGAACCAGAAAATACATTCGACAACACAGGAAAGGGACACCAGCCCCACAGTTAGGGCCAGAAAGGGTCTCAAAATTTGCTACAATGGTTTGTAGTGGCAACACCATCCAACAGGTAAGACAGCCCGCTTACCTTCCAAACCTTTGGCACAACTGAGTGCAGGTAGAAGGTTTCCCCTGTATGTACCTTCAGGCAAAGGGACTGGCTTCTGCCAGACCACTAATTGCTTTAGGAGATTTAAATCAATGGTTTTGATGTCCACCCGATGAGGCTGGCACCAACAACCCATGTTTTTGAACTGTCCTTATAGCAACTTGGATTCCAAACATATAATCACCAATTATGAGACATTCGTGTTTCTTTACGCCAGTGATTTGTTAAAGGTATCAAAGGGAAGACGACCCCCAAGAAAAATGTATGGTTTGATAAATCCGGCAAAGAATCCAGAAAAGCTCTATGACAGGTCATAAAAAGTCATGTTAAATATATGTAAATATCGGTCAAAAGAAAAATATATAAAGCAGCAAGAGACAATAGAAAAAAGGAATTAAAAGTAGAGAAGTCGATAGAGATAATTAAGGAAGCAGAGGCCAATGATTCAAAAACAAACTTTGCCTAATTAGTTAGGTATCAAATCCCAATGGGAACTAAGATATTGAAACTAACTTGTCAGCTAAGTAGTTCTTAACACATGTTGAGAAAATATTCTCTTCAGCAAAGACAGCCTCAGAAAAGAAAGGTATAGAAACAGCAACACATTAATTACATGTTTCTGTATCAGAAGTATTTAGTGCAATCAAATCACAAAAGTCAAATAAACCTAATTCCACCAGATCTTTTTAAAATGAACATTGATGTATTGCACCATTGTTAACCAACCTTTTTGAGGCTTTTACAAAACAAAGGGCATGTTCTGGCGCACAAACTCGTGCCATCATTGTGCCAATTTACAAAACATGTGATACATCTTCTCCTAATTCTTATCATTCAATATTCCTTCTAGATGGGGCTTCATGAATATTGGGTTGTGTGTTGTAGGTTGGCTAAACAATGACACTATCTTAGTGGAGACACAATATGGTTTCAGAAGAGTAGTGGGAATAATAAGACAGGCCCTACATGTGTATTTAATAATTTCAAAATACATAATATGACAAAAGAAGTTTACCTGACTTGTATGGTCCTTTCCACCACCTTTCATTTAGGGTTCTATGTGATTTTACCGCATTTTGAAGGTCGAACAAAATGCCAAAAGATCGCGTCTTGTGTCCCGACCCTCACTGTGCCCTCTGTTTTTTTCTTAATTGGGGGGGTTTCACCCCGTAAGTACCCTTGCATGCCCCCTCCCCCTCCTGCCCCGACCCGCACTACATACAATTAGCATATTCATCACATTTTAGCTAGCACCCCCGCCCCCTCCCATTCCCACTACAAACATTCACACACCTCTCCCTCACATACATGTACAAACACCGACACACACTACAATGAACACTTACCTTAGTTCCACAAACGTCTCTTTCCCGACCGCCCCTGTCAGTCACTGCGCACATTCGTGTACATGTCAGGGTGCAGCTGGCATCCCCAAGACGGCTGGCTCACCGAAGGGAGTGGAGCATCGGGATTGTGCATGGTAAGTGCAGGGGGGGTATGAGGAGGGGGTTTGATTAGGGGCTTGGGCGGTGGGTAATAGGGTTTAAAGCATCAATTTAGAATGAGCAAATTATTGATTTTATTCAGTCTTTCTAAATCAATCTTTTTTTTTTTACCTCATTTAGTAGACAGAGAGGATGTATGGGAAGTATTAATGAATATGGGGTTCCTTCTGGTCTTTCAAAATGTTAATTGTATTGCATAGGCTGGGACACAGATGCTATGCAATGATACAATGATTTAAGATGCATACATGGGTTTAAAACCACTAAGGGATAACGCAGGGCTGTGCAAAGGTGCACAATTTGTTTATTTTGCATGCTAATGATCTGGATGATTCTCTAGAGACTGTTGGTGACTATATATAGATAACCAGTATTTGTCTGTCCTATCGTTTGAGGATGACTTTCATCTATTACTAAGAACTCTCAAAGCCCTTCAGACTTTTTTCAATTATGTGATCTGTATGGGAAACAGATGTTTAAAATTCCTTGAGTGGATTCCTGCCTCTGTCACTCCTAAGCAGACCTACTCCTTTTTGAATGCCTTGTCTGCCGGCTCTCTCTTTCCCCAAGCCATTCCCTTACTGTGGCTACTATCTATCGGCCTCCTGGTCAGATTTCTTCCTTCCTCTCTGAATGGGCGGACCTCTCCTCCTCACTCCTGGTCTCAACCACTCAACTCCTCCTTCGTGGAGACTTCAGCATCCACCTGGATGCCTCCTGTCCCCCCTCTGGACTCTTTTGCGACCTCTGCAACTCTCTCTCACTCACCATTCTCCCATCTGGCCCGACTCATTCTGCAGGGCACACTCTCGATGTTCTGATCTCCTCTGACCTTCCCCTCTCTGTCCCTCTCTCCACTCCTCTCTCCTGGAGTGATCACTTTCTCCTATCCTCCCACCTCACTCTCCCTATCCCTCAGGCCAAGCCACCTCCATCATTGCCACCCACCTTCTCAGTCATCCGACCCATGAAGCGTGTGTCAGTTGAGGCTTTCGCCACCACCTTCTCACCCCCTCCTCCCCCTTTGGCTGACTCCCACCCTGACAAAGCCCTCTCCATGCTCCACTCCTTTATATCTGATACTCTTGATATCCTTGCCCCTGTCATGAGAATCCACAGGAAGCCCAAAGCCACCAAGTGTAACTCCTGGTATGACTCAGATCTCGTCACCCTAAAACACAAGTGCAGGGTGGCCGAGAGGAAATGGTGTGCTTCATGTTCATCCTGTGACAAACTGGTCTGCCGCCTTTTGCAAAGGCAATACCGGTTCTCCGTCCTCACCAAGAAGAGAGCTCATATCCATGCCTGCATCTCTGCAGCATCTAACAACTCGGCTGAACTCTTTAAAATCTGCAAGGAACTAGCCAATCCTGCCGCAGTATCTACCTCTCCTGTACCTTCCCAGGCCCTCTGCACGGCACTGGCTTCTCACTTCATTTCAAAAACTCAGGACATGCTGTCCTCACTCTCCTCCTATTGCCTCCCTCCCTCCATTCCCTGCTCTTCCTCTGGCCCTTCTGCAGAGACCCCCCCTCCCTCCTTCTCTGCCTTTCCCCTTATCTCTACAGACAAGGTTTCTAGACAAGTCCAATTTATGAAAGTCTTGTCAAAACAGGTTCACCCTTGTTCCTCCAAAACCATCAAGGACCACATCGACTCCCTGGCTCCTGCCCTGGCTGATTTCTGCAATCACTCCTTTGCCGCTGGAGTCTTCCCATCCCTCTTGAAGCATTCCCTTGTGCACCCTCTTCTTAAGAAACCCTCAGCCAACCCCTCCTGCCCAGCTAACTATCACCCAATCTCCATCACTCCCTTCCTGGGCAAGCTCCTGGAGAAACTGGCCATCTCCCAGCTCAATCTCACACTGAATCTGTTGGTTGTCTTCAGAGCTGCCAGAAGCACAGAAACTGCTCTCCTGAACATCCGTGAAGACCTACTCTCCAACCTTGACTCCAACACCTCGTGTGTTCTCATCCTGCTTGATCTCTCTACTGCCTTTGATACTGTCAACCATGCCATTCTGCTCAACCGTCTCCGTGATAACCTGGGTATCACTGGTCAGGCTCTGGCGTGGCTGACCTCTTTCCTCTCAGACTGACCCTCCCAGGTCCAACTTGGGTCCTTCCTTTCCGATATCTTTTTCTCTACCTGTGGTGTCCTTCAGAGATCTAACATCTCTCCCTGGCAGTTCAACCAATACCTGGCACTCCTTACCCTCCACATCACCGCTCTCTGCCCCAATTTTCAGTGCTATGCGGATGATACCCAGCTCATTTTCAGGCTACCCTCGGCCTCCTCCTCTCCCTACCTCATCTCTGATTGTCTGTCTGCTATCCAGGCGTGGTGTGCCGCCAATGACCTCTGCCTTAATGCCAGTAAGACTGAGATTTTACTCATTGGCATACCACTCCCTCCTTCCCTGCAGCTCTCTGGCCGGCCTCTCTTGGCCTTCTTCCTGCTCCCACCTGCATGGCTAAAAACCTTGAGGTCATCTTCAACTGCACACTCTCTTTCTCTCCTCACATCTCTGACATCTCTAAGAAGTCACACTACCAGCTACACTGCCTCAGAGGTATTCTTCATTTCCTCCCCTTCCCCCCAGAAGCTCACCATCTCCAGAGCCCTGGTTCTCTCTGGGCTGGACTATTGTAACAGCCTCTATATAAATCTGGCTGCCTCTACTCTCCGCCCTCTTCAACTTATCCAGAACAGGACTGCAAGACTTGTCATTGGCCTCAAGCCCAGGGATGGTATCTCTCCGGGGCTGAAATCTCTGCTGGCTCCCAGTGGGTGCAAAGATTAAGTTCAAAACCCTCTGCATTGTCCACAAGGCCTTCTGGGGCCTGGGACTGCAATACCTTCAACTCTCTCTTCCCAAACATCTTCCTTCTCAAGCTCTTTTCTCATCCGCCTCCAACTCCCTCAAGGTCAGTGGCTTCTCCAAGCAACAAGTTGGTGTTAGATCTCTCTCTTCGGCAGGGGCCTCCCTCTGGAACAGCCTTCCCACCTACCTGAAACTTGAGGAGAGCCATCTCCGGCTCCGGAAGCACCTCAAAACCTTCCTCTTTGCTTCTGACTTCTCTCCCCCTCTCCCCTGCTGAATTCCTGGTTGAAACCGCACTGATTACCTGGCCATCCTTTCTGATCTCGGGCCCAGGCCCTGCCAATACACACCTGCATTGCCTCCCTTGCAACCCCTGCACCTGGGGACTGTTAATCTGTATCCCTACAGTCCCCCTAAAAGCACTTTGTCTGCTCTTATCTTGCACTTGCCACCATCTGGCCGTTTTATTTATCTTATTATTCTACTATCCGATGTACTGCACTTTCCCCTCTCCCTTCCCCCCACACCTTTCCCTTCCCCCCTTCCCATGCACTTGTGCAATCTGAATGACACCTGGCCTAGTAAGATTGTTGTCTGTCTTCCCTCTGTTCCCCCTCCCTTGCCTCATCGCACCTCGAAACATCTGTGTATAGGCGCGTTATAAATGTCATATCATATCATAAAATTGAGTGTTATTGAAGTGTGTGTTTTAATAGATGATTACATGAAAATGGTGTAAAAACTGTAATATTAAATGGGTGTATTATTAAGGTCGACCATTAGGCAAGAGGTCCAGGAGCCACAGGAAAAATGCTTTAATCTCTATCAAATTGATAGCACACATGTCAGCCGTGTGAGCCCAATTCAGTGTTGGAAGGATTATGTGTATTTCCCCCAGACAGGCTGTCATGCTGCAGCCAGCAAGACTGTAGCCTTGGGGGTTGCCTATCATTGTTCCTTTGTAAGGGCAGGTACCACGCTCCCCAAAAAGACAACCATGCCACAGGAAGCTGCCCTGGGAAGAGGAATCAAAGGATGCACTGAAAAAGGCTTGGCCTTAAACCAGGGTGCTACATTTCAAAATGCCTTTGATGTGAAGGGAAGGGGAGGGGGGCTAGTGTAGACAGAGGGAGCTGGCTTCATCTGGAGAAAGGTCCCAGAATCGTTTTTCTCCCTGCCTCCATCTTTCCGTCCTGTCCCCTCGTCTTCATGTAGCATAAAGCATGTTGGATGTGGTGTCAAGAGGCAACACACACTGACTACTAGACCAGGGAATGGACCTGTAAAACATGCTAGCTTTAGTCCAATCACCTGTGGGCTTTTGTATTGACATTAAGGGATCTCTCGCTCCTTCTTTGAGTCATCTCTGCACTTGTGCCCTTCAAGAACAATTCATTTGGACCCGTTTGGGAGAGCTGTCCTTTTGAAAGCCCTCCAGTTGTGAGGTGAAACAAGTAGTAATAGATCAAAGTCATTCAATTGAGGAAGACCATCTTCTCTGTCAGCCACAGTGGTACACAGGACCTCACTATGTTGAAGGTCACCTGCAGTTGTGTGCCATCCTCCTCTGTGTCTGGGCTAGGAGCCTGAGAACAAGGACCCTTCTTGTCCCTGAGTCCCCCGCTGCTGGAGCAAAACCTTCTTTTCTGCCAGTCACAGTTGTATCAAGGACCTAACTGTGCTGAAGGATCCCTGCAGTTGTTTGCCAGTCACCACTATGTTTGGGAGCATGAGAACATGACTAATGTCCCTGAACTGCTGGATTGGCACTCTGAGAGCTAATGCAGTAGGGATCCGAATTATTTCAGGGTTGAACTGCCTGAAGCAATTTTCTAAACACCATTCAACACATTGAAACCACCAGGGCCCTTCAGTGCTGCCTTTTGCACTCTCCCGATCTTCAAATCCCTCACACAGCACCATGGAGTTCGGAGCTGCCAGACAACCAAGACTGAGAAAGATATTATTGACTACTGCCCCCTGGTCCTTCTTTGGGCACTGGAGACTGGTTAAACCACATTAATCCCTTTTTGCATCTGAGAGCATATCTTTTAAAGATAATTGTGGTTACTATTTACTTTACACTTGTTTCATTATTCAGAATGTTGCATCTTGCTATCTTTGCATATTCTGTGTACTTTCCAAAGGGGTGATTTTGTGTAGAATTTTTCTAGTTAGTTATTATTGTAGATGGTGTGTTTAATTACAGTTTATGTATTCGTATAGAACCTTGATTGGAAATTCCTTTATTTTGGATTGTTATACTTCACTGTTTGGCTTGCTAATAAAGCACATTCTTGCCCCTTGTGAAAGTAGAGCCTTCCATCAGCCCACGTTACCACAAAAAGTGAAGGAGGTATATCTCTTAACTGTGCCTGTTCTACATTCATGATTGTGTTGGATCTTGGTTTGTATAAGTGTGAGGACTGAGTGGGTGATTTAGTCTGTACTCATACTTGTACTCCTGCATGGCAGAAGTCAATTTGTCACACTGGTAGGCAGTGGTTGGGATTCAGAACATATTTTAGCTATAGCTTAGTGAGCCCACATAAGACGGCACATGTAACGTTAGTTTCACTGACAAGTTTTAATTGCACTGTGGAAAATGATATGAGCTTTGCAACCACCTTGGCAGCAGGTGAAACTCTGCAAACACATTGTCAGTAGGTGACTTGTGGGAGATGTGTCAAGTGAAGGGACTCCACTGTGACAGTAAGGTGAAGAAAGCTGAACTGCTGAATGCCCTCTACGCTTTTGAGGAAGGTAGTGTCCTGGAAGATTCCCAGGAGGTAAGTGGCAGTAAAGAGCTTCCAGCTCAAAATCAAATTACTCTGTGGGGCATGGAAGTGGATGTGGAGGGGGATGGTTAGACCGATGATGCCACCCGCCATTCCTCCCAGAGAGCAGGTAGCAGTGTTTCTTAGAGGTCCCAGACATTTCAATGGTCCCAGGTTTCATTCAGGTCCCATGCTTCAGTGAGGTCAACAGCTTCTGTTAGGATCAGAGGGGTTTACTTTTGACAAGAAAATTACCACTCCTAGCAAATGATATTTTTTGGAAATTGTTCGAGTAACCACAGAGTGCATCGGTGTTTCCTGAGTTTATTCTACTACAATATTGGATTGTTCTCCTACAGAATTGTGTTGGTAAGAAAAATAAATTGGTGTATGAAATTAAAGAGTTAGGATCACACAAAGTAATAAACAACCTACCTTTTTGATTTTGAAAAATAATAGGTGGGGAAAATAAAACTGATGTAATGTTGTCTTGTTTGCCTATATAAGAGGGCCTGATCTGCCCATGAAAAATAATTCCAGCTCTTGAAGACTTGTTCACAATAGCACACAATGGACAGATTACTGTTGAGCTTCTTAGAAAACAATGTATATTTATATATGTTGTGAGTAATCATGTGATTCACCATATAACAATCTTCACGCTGCAATAATAATGTTTGAAATTTAATGAAGAAATAACTGTGTTTCTTTGTGTTACACAGATGTGATGAATATGCTTTTGATGGGAAGGAGGCATTTGAATATATTGTTGATCATTCAGTTTCATAAACCTATTATTTGGAATAGTTTTTTTTATGTTGTAAGATTGGTTGTCAAAGACGCTAATAAAAATGAATGTTTTCAAAGAATAATATGGAGACACTTTTAGTTATGCAATAAGACCATCTACTGACCTGCATAGTTAACACTTTAAAGGATGTCATTTCTGACCCTTTAGTGCATTGTTTTTGAAGTGGAAAACATCCGCATGAACCGTTCAATCCCCCAAAAAGAGATAGAATAGTTTTTTTCTTTTTTAAAACATGTTTTAAGGGGCGAGTGTGGTCGTTCTGAATTTCCATAAGAAACCAGTGTAGGCTCTGCCGACTTCCGAGTTACGTTTAATGACACACACTTTAAGGGCTGTTGGTTTCTGGGAGCCGGCAGAGCATCCTTGATACTAAGGTATAAAACGGGGCAGTGCATCATTTACACTGGTGCACATCCCCAAGAAAGTACAAGTCACTTTTGTGAAAAGATGACCTGCAGATTTAATTGATGCCTCAAGTGAAAAAAAATGCTATCTGCATTGTTTAAATTCAATAATTTTTGAGAACCCAGCTTTAGGTGCCTCACAAAGTCATGAACCTTTACATCCCTGGTGTCATTCACACTTCCTAATGAGCCCACTTCTGAAGGATAAGGCTTGATTTTCAAACATTGAAATGTCATTGTGAGGTTTTTCTATGCTTAAGATATGCTTGTTTTCTTGTTTTAATGGGAGTGGCTCCTTTTTTCATTCCTGCTGATACAGACCATATCTAATGTTTATGCTTGAGAGCAATGTTGGCCAGCAGTTCTATGTGCAATCAAGCAATCCTATCTCTGATGAAATAGTTCTATGGGTTGCAAAAGTGTTAATCATTTCTCAGCAGTGTAGGCAGGTGAATATTTTAATTGGAGGGTGATCGAGCCTAGCGTTGGATCCAAAACCAAGCAAGTGGAGAAGATCTTTGAATAATGGGCTTTAATGGTGCATTTTGCAGCACATTTCTTGACATTATGCAATCGTTTCTGTAGAGTTACTCATGAAAAGATTCAATAGATGTATGTCATCAACAGCACACAGGCGCATTTCCCAACACTTTTCACGATGTTGTTCCCCACAATTTGTGCCAGAATGAAAATATGATAATGCTGGCTGTGCCCATAAAATTCCATGATGGCTGGATCTATACATGCCATTATTACCATATAAGACCATACGCATGTTTATTTTGTGCATAATGTCAGTAATTCTATTATGAGAAAACATGTACAATTTGGCTTTGCCAGTATATGCCAGTAGCCACATGTAAAAACATGCTCCTGTTGGTTTTCCTATTAAAACTATGCCAAAATAAGAAAACATGCCCAAACTGGTTGCTCCAATTTAGGCTAGTCTTGACACATAATAACACTTGCAATGCTTAAATTATCTTAGATGCCCAGTAAACAATGCTCTGCCACAGTAAGACATAGATATAGTGGTTGCACCAAAATTCCAATCTAGCCATATAATAACACTTATCATCCTTGCTTTATCATCAATATCCAGTAAAAAATGCCATGCCATAGCGTGAAATAGCTAGACTTGCTGCACTATGTAATAAGACTTAGCATGCTTACTTTATCATAGACAGATGTCTATGACATGTCATGCCACAATACGAAATGGTTTGACTGGCTGCAAAATGTTAATTTAGCTAAATAATAACACTTATCATGCTTGCTTTTATTTTGGTGGCCAGCAACAAATGTCGTGCTAAACTAGCTGCATCATAATGCCAGTCTATCCACGTAATAATACATAGCATGCTTTCTGTATCACATATGCCAGTACAAAATATCTCCCCTTGAGCCATAGCCCACATCAGTGTCCCGGGCTGGAACAAACCCAACACAGGGACATGCACACTCACTTGCTCATTTGAATATATATTCACACGGCATTCACTGGCTCATTCACACAGCATTTGCACACATACACATTCAGATTCATTCGCTCATACACATGTGCACCATACAACACACACTTGCTCATTCACTCGCTCATTCAAGCACACATTCATGCAACATTTACTTGCTCACTCACTCAGTATTCAAACAGCAATCAGAGAAAATTCACTCACTCATTCATAGCTGCACCCATAGATCATATGCTGGCTCATTCACATGTACATCCACCCACCCATACATCATACACACACTCATTCACACATTCATATACACACATAACACCAGACATCTTACATACACAATTGTATATCTACCTTCAACTTTGGACCAGAAACTGCTCCTGCTGTGATTCCACCTCCTTTCACGAGGGCTAAATGACACCCATGTACAAGAACAGGAACCAGGAAGCGCACAGCACTTCCTGTTACATGCACATGTGTGTAACATGTAGCACGCTACGTTGTCAGCTCCATGATCCATTTGAAAGTGTGGGGAGGCACAGGAACACTCTCTCACAAATTCAGATGTGCAGTTCACCAGCCAGCATCCCTAATGGACAAGGAAAGGTTTGAGAAGCAAAACACCCCCAGCCTTGCATGGTCCACTGGACATGCACATTGGGAACATGAACTGTCAATGGGAAACATATTGTGCGGTGTGTCTCCTCCATATTGGGTAATATTACAGGTGGGTTTGGGCCCCCTGGCCCATTTAAATGAGCAGCCCCTGGTTCGGAGTGCAAGAACAGACCACAAGTGCTCAGACCTGCTGCTAAAGGTCAGGAATATGATCCAAACATTATGGGATAGTTGATTGGTAGTGATCATTAGCTTTTGGTTCTTTGATTTTGCACGCTGTGCATTGTTTTCATGGCATACCATTGCTCAGGTTATTTATGTATGTTACTTGTTGAAGGGTTGAAAACATGGATTGAGAAGGTCCTGCCTAAATAAACGGGAAACTTAATTTTTACAAATGACTGACATGCTGAAAACAAGATGTTTAAATGCAGTGATATTACCCGAGAGGCTGGGTGAACACACTGTGGAAAAAAGGACGGTTGTGAAAGTTGGAGTCCTCTTGCCTTTGAGCCTTGAACCTTAACCTACTAAATAGAACTCCTTTCTCATCGTGAATGCAGTCAACACTCGGAGCAGCAGCAAACTTCAAATCTAAAAGCTGTGAGTCTGAAGCAGGGCGTTTGTGTGTTTGGTGGCATGTTTCACAGTGTCGGTGAACTATACATTGTTGTCTCTGTTGTGCCCTCTTTGAAATGCTGCGGTCATTGAGGTTGGGTATGTTACACTGTGTTATGCTATACTAGGCCATGTCATGTTTTTAAGCTTTAGGAACATGCTGACGCATGTTCGCCTCTGCCTATCTATTTGTTTTGTTTCGAATCCAAACTGCTTTTTAACTATTTATTTGCCCCTTCTTTTTCTTGGGACATGATGCCAGTTTCCATGTATACTAGCTGCTTAGGCTATGTTATGTTAGGTTTTATTATGTGATGTTTCATTATGTTGTTTGGCATTCATGTCTAATGTTAATAAAACACCTTGTAGCAGCCAAAAGGCATCAGGTAGCACTTTAAAGGTCTTGCCACTCCTGAGGCAAGGACAATGTTAATGTCCTTAAATGTTTTGCAGAAAAGGACAAGTGTAGGTTGCCCCAAGGCTACTTTTATGGTCACTTGGTGCAGTATAACATATTCGTTTTTAACATAACATAAAGAAAAACTAAATAATCAACATTTTGCTAATTGTTTAGGGGGTTCCAGACAAGAAAACATTACATTTCTGACCTACAACCACTTCCAAATGTTATTTATCTTTTTTATTTTTTATTTACTTGTTTATAATCAAGAACGTTTGATTTTTACAAGATGTTGATACGCAACATAGAAAAACACACTGTAAAATAAATATAGATGTAGACAGAGAAAAAAGCGAACATGATACAAGACGGTAAGGAGAAGAAAAAAATTGAATTGAAACCAGCAAACTAGGTACTTAACCAAAGAAACTTAATGTCCAAGCAAAGAGAATCAGTTTTCATTGAGTTAGACTTGACTAGTTTGTAAGTTCTGGTTTATGCTCAAGGCTGTTTCTAAAATCTTTACTGCCGCTATCGACCACTTAGTTCTGTGTCCTGCAATCAAACGGCACCACCATGTGTTTTCCTCTCGGAGTGTTACATAGTAAATCAGAGGGATCAAATAGGCTTCTCGCAAGAACGCAGTTCTGGTACAAGTCATGAGTAAATGTCTTAAAGTTTCCACTGTACCTGGATCCGAACAAAATCTGCAAGATTGAGCGTCGGTTTTCGTGCGTATTGCTATAATTTCCTGCGTTGGTAGTTGATTGAATCTAATTTTCATAAAGGTTTTCTGCATTTTTTTGTTGGGAAATTTTATGCAGTAGCTCATAAGTTGATTAAGATTATTTGTTGTTGCTGGTAAGTGAGCCAGGAGCTTGTTTTCTATAGTTTTTTCACCCGTTTGGATCCAATCTGCTGGTGCTATTTTTACCTTGATTCTGTTGGGATTCGCAATCAGGTCTTCTACTGAGCAAGCCAGATCTGATAGTTGTTTTGTGAGTTTATGTGCCCAATTATTTGGCGCTCTGCACCGGCCTTGACTGAGCTCTATCTGGACTAGCTTATAGATAGGAAGGGTATCTGGAAGAATAATTTTCCGAAAAAGACGCCTCTGGCTTTGGCCAACTGATGGTTGCAATGATAGTAAGCCCAAATCACATCTAACAGCGGCAATTGAGGAGGATTTCAGCAGACCTAGCACGGCTTTCCATAGGTAGCCTTCCAGCTTTGTCCATATGGTAATGTCAATGTTCAACGCAGCATCCATGCCGTAGATTATTGACGGGACTACCTTTTCTTTGTAAAATTGGATCGCTGGAAGAAGCGAGAATTTACCATATTTCCAATCTACTAATTTCATTTGGGTTGTCAGGGTTTTGATCTTCGTCCATAGGGCTGAGTATGTCGCACTTTCTGAACTTTTTGAATATATCATGATTCCCAAGTATTTTATAGAAGGCACGGTTTCAACTTTCATATTGTTCAAATACCAGTGGCCTTGATTTGTCGTAGTTTGACGGCTTTTCCCTATCGTCAGTATTTTTGACTTATGGATGTTTATCTCCAAATCGTTGTCGCTGATATGATTTGCCAAGTTCGTGAGTTGGCGTTGGAGACCTATTTGGGTTTGATCCATAAGGATCAAGTCGTCAGCGTATAACAGTCTTGATATTTCAGTATTGCCCAATTTGGGCAGAAAGGCTCTGACCACTGGTTGTGTATGTTGGAAGTCTCCCATGAAGGCGATAAATAGGGCCGGAGTGAGCGGGCAACCCTGTTTAACCCCACGCTCTGATGAAAATTGGTCCTTTAACATCCCTTGTCGATTTAAACGTACTCTTAGTCTTGTGCCCTTATGTAATGCGATCACCGGGCATAAGATCTTTGCAGGGCACTTCCACATTTTTAATTTCGCCCACAGCTTTTGACGGCTGATCTTGTCAAAGGCTTGTGTTAAGTCAATGAACGCAATGTAAACTGCTGGAGCACCGTTCTTGACGTTTTCCTTTATGATGTTCAAAATCAGGATATTGATGCTGGTGCTTGCGTTCTTAACAAAGCCCGTTTGGAATTTATCCAGACAGGGCGCCGATATCGCCCAATTGTGAAATCTAGTTAATAATATGGTAGCAAAGATCTTTCCCAGGATGTCAAGGAGGGCTATGGGGTGGCAGTTTGCTGGATTTTCTCGATTTCCCTTTTTAAAAATAGGTACTGTTACCACCTCAGTCCATGTTTTAGGTATTTGCCTAGTGATCGTACATTGCTTGAAAATGTTTGTAATTAGGGTGGCCCATTCCTGTGGATGTTGCTTTAGATCCATATTGGTTAAACCATCAGGGCCAGATGCCCTAGAAGTTTTTAATTTCAAAATGATCGCCAGAATTTCGTCGCAATCTGCCAGGTCTTCCCAAGACGATGTCGTGCAGCGTGGCGAGTCGCTTGAGGTTTGCGGGATAGGAGCAAATTGAGATGAAAAGAAGGTTATCCATGCCTGCTCTGAGACGGCATTCGAAAGTTGGTTGTTTGTCTCATCGTTTTTATCCTTGATCAGGGACCAGAATTCTCTGGGATTTTTTGTTGTTAAAGTCTTCAGCATTTGCTCTGACTCGTTCTGGTACATTACTGCTTTGTGTTGTCTCACCCAAGATTTGTATAATCTTGTGGCAGCTTTAGCAGAGTCCTTTTGTTCCTGATCTTTGGAGACTTTAGCCAGACGGTTTAATTTACGCATTTGTTTTTGTTTCAAGACTAATTCAATATCATACTCATGGACCTCTTTTCCGATGGGTCGGGTACACAGACCTTTTTCTTTCCTATGTGGTAACAACAGGGGCATTTAATTTGGTCTGTTTGTTGAGCCCATCGTTGTTTTACTGAGTGCATCAAATTTCTTGGCAATTTCCTTGATGTTAGTCGCTGTAAGTTGGATTTGCGACGACTTTCGAGCTACCTCCACCTCAAATGGATATATTTGCTTTGGAGTTGGTTCGGACTCGAGAGTTATTATCAAGGGATTATGATCACTAGATTTTGTTCTGTATACCTCAAAAGAATCAACGAACGGGAGGAAAGAGTAGGAAACCTAGCTGTGGTCCAGTGTTGCTGACGTTTTGGCTCATTCCCATGTTGGAATTCGGGGAAGATGACCACGAACTGATGCAACATTGTAAAATGTTCTCAAGTCCATAGAATCAGACCACAGCACACCCCTCACAGCAGAGGGGCAGAGATATGACGCAGCAGGGGTTTGCTCGACCCTTGCGTTCAAATCGCCACAGATTATGATGTAGTCAGCTGACTCTTCAAAAAGGGCTAATAGGGCTAACATGCCATATGATTCGGCCACTTTCTTTCTGATGGAAATACCCGATCCGATTTTAATTGCCATTAGGAGGCCTGAAGACGGTCTTCCAAACAAACCCTTTACTGCTGGAGAGATGTGCATATCGTATCCATCCAGCACTGGTGATTCCATAAGCCACGTCTCCTGGAGACATATAATATCAAAATGGCTCAAATCGAAAGCTTCTGGCTTAGTCAGGTGGTCGTGGCCCCTCGTGTTCCAAGAGCACATGATGCTCCTATTCCTGCGTGGACATTCCAGTTGTAGAGGTGCCGTGGGCGTCACTGAGGCGTTTAGTTGTTCATTTTGATGGTTTGGATTTAACACCTTTTTTAACCATCTCCAGGGCCCCGATGGTTCACGTTTTTTATTATGGGCCCACTCTGCACTTTCATCACTGGCCTCAGAACGCTTTTGGATTTTCCCCCGTCTGGGATTTGAGCTCCAGTTGCCTTCATATTGGTATTTTCGGTAATTTGTGTTGATGTTAGACGAATGGAGTCTCGATCTAAATCTGCCCCTGCTGAGTTCGGGTTTCTCCCTGGGAGCAACTCTTCTACTGCCTACTGGCATATCTGCAGTGTTAGAGTGACGTGCCGATTTATTTGCCGCCGAGTTGCTTACAAGCGGAGCAATCTTTACCGCACGTTCAGACACAGGAATTTCATCTAGCGAGAAGCCCAGTTGAGTCAAGGCCGCGGTCACATCTTTTTCACCGTCTAGGTCAACCGGATTTTTCACATGGAGGTAGGTTTTTGCCTTCCCGTCTCTATTATAAGGCTCTACTAGTACAAGATCTGATGTTTTTAAAGATTTCAATGCTGGTATATTGGTTAGGATTTTCAAAACCGTCTTTCTGTTCAAGACTAGAAAAAAATTTCCGGGTACAAGTTGTTGCATTTTATAGACTCGAGTGGATGTTACTTTGGAATCAGACCGGAGCCTTGGCTCCAGGGGTATCTTTGTGTCGGCATTTTAATTTTTTGTCGTTTGGGAAATATTTTCATGTTGTTTCAGCCGCAAGTCCCGTTCTTTAGTGGAGGGGTCCGCTGGTGCTTTTTCCCCCTCTTTACAGATGGCAACCTTTTTACTGCTTATATTTGAGGGTGAAGATTTGCTCACTGTTTGTAGTTTTACTACGTTATTTGCATTCAACTCCAAATTCGTTTCTTCTTCGTTCAAATGAACCGTCAAGTCAAGGAGTGATGAGTTCCCCATTGAACCTAGCTCATTTGGATTGAACTTGTCAAGTTCGATTATGGTTTGTTCAATTTCTGAGTTGTTTCGTATTGGGGCTGGAGGCGCCGCATTGATAGTTACAATCTTTTCCTGAGTTGGAGCGTTTTTTTTAGGAATTTTAAAGATTGATGGAGTTTTTAGAAGTTCTTTGTTTTTTTTCCCATTTTGGGGCGTGGAGTTTGGGCACTGATTTCGTGCAGTTTGATTTACCTTTGCACTTTTTGTTTGCAGGTCCTTTGGGTTTAGCAAAAGAAGATGTTCTGAATTAGAGTTGTGCATGTTTTCCCTGAAATTTCTTGTGGTGCTTAATGTGGTAATTAAGGACTCAAGCCGGGTAAGCTTAGAGTCCCATTGTCTTTCTTTCTCTGCATTTTGTTGGTTCTGAGCAGTGATGAAACCTTCCAAGAATGTTACTTTTGTATTTAAGGTTGAGACAAGAGTTAAAGAATCTTTCATTGAATTGTTAATTGATTCATACAGTTTTACAAAGGGTGCCAGACCCACTGTTATTGCGGACATGATTTTAACTAAGTCCGCTTTTTTAGTAGGCATGTCTTTCGGTAAGTGACCTACCATGTCACTGGATCTTCTGGTTCTCACCGGTGTTGAGGTGTCTTTTGGAAAATCGTTGTATGGAGACTGTCTTCCAGATGAAAAATCTGAAAGAATTATTTTTTGCCCATGTGAAGCCAGGACCGGTTGCGTCACTTTAAAAAAGGACTTATTCCTTAATTCCGGTTGGGCTAAAGTTGGTGATGATGTCTTTCTGTGATTATTTCCACTCGTTGGAGGGGAAATAGTTGATGGTATTAATAAATGATTCCCCGGACCACCTCTCTCCGAACGATGTGGAGGCACATCTTCATCAAGCAGATTTATTGCCTCTGTTCGTATTCCCAATCAACAAGGAATGGTCCTATTTTCTTGAGCATCCCTGTCATCGCGGCTGGTGGGCACTGGGGTGGTTGCCTGGCCACGTTGGGTCTCCGCTGTACTATGGGCAGTGTCCGCTATTTTTTCTTTTTGTGTCAGCACAGGAGGTAATTCCAGGGGGACATCAAGCATTTCTGCGTCAGAAAGTTCAATGTCTGTTTCTGGTATCCTCATTGTTTGTTTAAAGAAGAATTCTTTGAGAGTATGTGGAGTCGGAAGATTCTGAAAAGTAGATTTGACTACGTCACATTTTTTTTGTTTCTGGTTGGTGGCTCTTTTTAGTTGCTGGGAGCCATGATCTAAATGCTCCCCCAATTCCTTACCATTCTTTCTTAATAGTGCTCTTTTTTTCAGTAGAGCCATTGCAATGTCTCTCTTCTGGGCAATAATCTCAGTGGCTACAGCATTTGGTCTATTTCCCGGAGTTAGTCGATTCGGGGCTACGACCGTAGACCCATTTTCGTCAGAACAGATGGTCACAGAAGCCAAAGCACCTCGTTGTCTTGATGCTTGGGTTTGCGACGGGGTGGCGGCAGAGAGGAGCTCTGCGTCTACATCGCCAGAGACAGACTCAGATTGAGCCTGGGGAACAAAGACTTCCTCCTGTGTAAGGACCTGGCGGCTTTGATGGTCAGGATCCTCAGTGATAGAGGCAGGAGGCCCTGTAACCCTCACCGATTGAGAGAGAGGCACATGGGAGCCACAGAGAACACCCGCTATTGGCGTGGCCGCCCGCAAGCTGAGGTGAGCCGCGCGGGGTCCTCCGACTCCGCTCGGCTCACTCTCACTCGCCGCAGCGGAGGCCCGCGGGACGCCAACAGCCGACATCGGTGGGCTCGTACTGAGCGACGGGCTCCCAACCACCAGCATTGGGTCCATTTGAGAGCGATGACCCTCCCTGCTCGGGGCCACAGCAGATTGGCCTCCAGGTATGTTCGGAGACAAATGGGGGGGGAGGGAAACTGTGAAAATTGGGGGCAGCAAGCTCGGAGTGAGGAGATCCTGGAGTCAAATACGATGTTTCACTGGAAATGTTCGTAAAATCCTCCTCAGAGTTTTCACTCATTACCCCCTCCAAGATACTGTAGGAAAAGTCATTTGGCGCTTTCTGAGCATTCTGAGCACTCCTGACCTGACCGGTTGCGTTTTCAGGGAGGTTTTCAATGGGGCTGGAAGTCATTTGGGTGGAAGGCGCCAAAGAGCATAAAGATGTCGTTTTTCCCAATTGAGTAGAGCCAGCATTAATTCCATGGTTTTTTCCTGCCGTGTAGATTTTTCTGCTTCTCCAGGCTGAGATATCTGCTCCTTAATATCCTGCCATATGGACTTTTTACTTGGGGGTGAAGAGAGGAAAGTTCAGAGTTTTCCATATTGATTTCAGGTCTGGGAAGCAGGGGGTCCATTTGCAAATCCATACCTCCTTAGCCTCCTAGCCTCAGTAGACTGCAGTTGATCACTCGCACCTCAGCGCATCCACTCCACGTGAGGACTGAGGCTTTTGATCACGAACACAGTAGAAGAACTGTAGGCAGTAATGGTACCAATATCAAAGAAAGTACCTTGGGGCGCCCCAGAGACAAACAGCCGCACAACAGCCGATAGGACTTGTCTCCGCCGGGTTTAACGCCGCGATGGTGACAGTCCCGGCAGTATAAGCCTGCGAGTGGTCACGTGATCCGTCACGGGACCAGGGCTAACACCGCCTCCACCAGGAAATCAATTCCACTCAGCAAGAGCCTCCCGCTGCGTGCAGTGCTGGGTGGAAATAGGTAGCTGCAGAATGAAAGTTCACTTCACAATAGTGATCCTTTCAGGTCTTCTATTCAAATTAACAACACACAACAACGCTTTGATCCCCTGCAGTAACAGTAATCCAAATGTTATTCAAAGGATTTCCAGGTCTACAAATTGCCCAGATTGTCCATTCTCTGTCTTGCCTGTGAGTCATTTGTGGGGCATATTCTCTTCATTTTGTTGCCCATTCTCTCCACTTTCGCTGGCTAGCTGGCACGTTGGCTGAGGGTCCCCTCAGCACTAATAGTTTGGCAGAAAGGTGTTCAGGTGTGTAGGCGTGTGATCTGCAAGCATCCCTCATTGTTTCTCAGTTCATTGAGTTGTCCTTACTGTGCATGAAGCGCTGAACAAAGTGTGTCATAGCCACTCTGTAACAGTCAAGCCTGGTTGAATAAAAAGAGAGAAGGGCATCAGTATGTATGCACATAGAAGGACAGACATCTGACCCTTATCTCCCTACCTTCTCTGTTTGGTGGCACATCAACTTCCTCCTTTCTCATAGTCAATTGCATAGGGAACTCAGGCTATTTGTTCTCACTTTACAAGGCTAAGTACCTTGATAGTTTACTTCTAAATACACAACCCCCTGTTTCAGCATTAACTATATAACAAAGTCTAGCACAACATGACATGGAACTAATCCTTACTAATGGAAAACACATTTAATAATAATTATTGACATCAAGGTGCCAGGCTTTTCAAACTGTACTTTACCAGTTCCACCACTGCATTCCCTTACCATCTGTTACCAACAGCATTAAACTATTCTTGACTATGCCACTCTTGGACTCTTGGCTCACGCTTGGCAGTCACAGAATTAACATTCTGAAGTTTGACATGGGGTACAAAGTATAGAGATACACAAACATCTAGGATTGGCTGAACACACCTACAGAAGGCCAATCAGGCGCCGGCAGGCAAACGCCGGCCCTCTCATCCAAAGGATCCTCATCACAAGCAACTTTTCTGCCTGGAGCCTGTCCAGAGGCACCTGAGGCCTGGGCCAAGGACTCTGCCCATTTTCTGGTAAGCCTGCCCTGACCCTACAGCTTGCCCACACCTCCCCAGAACCTAACCTTTCCACCTAATCCCTTCATGCAGTACAACTCTGGGTGCCTCTGCTTTTCACTGACTTGGGACAATTGCTTGCTATCACCTGGTCTATTGTTGATATATAATATCTCACTATTTAGCACATTTACCAGTATTGCTTATCCGCTTGTAATGTATCCTCTTGTGCAGCCAAATGCTACCTATTATGCCCTGCCACCATTTAGCCTCTGCCGGCCCCAGTTAGAAAATCGAATTTAGGCATTGTATTTTGTTGAACTGCTACCTATTATGCCCTGCCACCATTTAGCCACCGTGTGCCCCACTTAGAAAATCAAATTTAGGCATTGTATTTTGTTGAGCTGCTACCTATTATGCCCTGCCACCATTTAGCCACTGCCTGCCCCACTTAGAAAATCAAATTTAGGCGTTGTATTTTGTTGAACTGCTACCCATTATGCCCTGCCACCATTTAGCCACTGCCTGCCCCACTTAGAAAATCAAATTTAGGCATTGTATTTTGTTGAATTGTGACCCACTTGTGACCTGCCTCTGAAATAACAAGCACTAGTCGCACGATCCCCCTGTCATTTCTGTCACATACCAGCGGCACACACCAGCAGCACACACACACAGCCACTCTCCACGATCATGATGCCCAAAAGTGCACCTCCCAATCATAGCAAAGTTTCACTCTCCCGCACTCTCCCAGCCACACTCCGCTCAGCCAGCCTAACAGCCATTCTTATAGCCCTCACTATAATCGCCTCTATGCCTTCCCACATATTCCGAGCATACCTTACCCAGCACCCGGCACTAAATTCACATGCCGCAGCACCTGGCTACAACATCACACAGTCTCGGCCACCTAGCCTAGCTACCAGACTCCACAATCTCAGAAATCGATCACTTCCTAGGTATTATCTCTGCTCACCCACACCCATCATGACTAGAAACACCAGATAAGGCACCCGCACTGCACCACTACCCCATACTAAGATGAGCATAGGCACTTCCCCTCTCCCCCCACCACCCCAACATGCCTCTACACTACTTCGCACTAAGCCCCTCACTACCACACACCACAACAGCACACTTCACCCCATACTAGCACAAACAAAACCATCAAAGGCACACAAAACCCACCTCTTAAATGTGCACTACTGAATGTATACTCCCTACCTACACATGCCCTCGAGATAAATTATCTACTATCCATACTTAATCTGGACCTACTTTGCATCACTGAATCCTGGCTCAATGATGCCTCCTGCCCAGCCATCGCACTAGCCCTACCCACAGGCTACACCATCCTTAGGCAAGATAGATGTGATAAGATTGGAGGAGGAGTCGCCCTTACCCACAAAGACTCACTATCCATTAGATTACCAGACCATAGTACATGGGGTGGTAATGCTGATATCCTATCAGCCAAGCTTACGCTCTCCCCTAATAATCTAATCAACATCCACATCCTACACAGAGCTCCCGGACTCCCAGCTGACTTCCAAGAGCACCTCTCCCATCGACTCAGCAACAACATTAAAAAGTCCTCCAAAATCCTTATATTAGGAGACTTAAATTTAGGATACAATGATCCTAAGGATAAATCCTCCGCAACCCTAGCTAAAGAACTTGCAGACTTAGGTTTCTCCCAAGGAGTCCTCACCACCACTCACTCCAAAGGCCGCACCCTTCACTGGGTCATGGATCACAACTGTGCATCCAACATTACCTCAAACACCGCCCTTCCATGGAAAGACCACACATGCATCAAATTACTCATCCCCACCAACCCTAAACCTAAGACTCTCACCCACGCACCACCTGCCAAAATAAGAAGTTCTAAAAAACTCAACGTAGACAACTTGCGTCCCCACCTTGAAAGCCCCAGCCTAGCACCACCTTTCTCTCAGGACCCAAATATACTATCAGCTATCTTTAATGATACTCTCACCAATGCCATAAACTATATAGCCCCATTTGAAAGCAAGAAGGAAAAAAAATCATTTCACTGCAACTCTTGGTTCTCGGAGGAACTCCAATCCCTCCGAGCTCAAAAGCGTCAGTCGCTTAAAAACTGGCAAACGGATCTGAGTGAGCTAAATAAGAGCCACTTCAAACAAATAGCCCTTCAATATAAAAATCCATTTTAGCAGCAAAATCCAACTCCTTCAATGACAGGATCTCAAAGGCCAACTCCCAAGCTAAAGAACTATTTGCAATCTTTAATGAATTAGTCACTCCTCCGGCTACCGCTGACGAGATAACTAAAGACAAAGCCTGGTGTGCCAGCATTCAGTCCGCCATGCTCAACAAAATAAAACTCCTCCAAAGCACAATCGAAGACCACTGCAAAGCCCTCCCAAACCAAAAAAACAACCTCCCTACACAAGACAAGCATAGTAATCTCAATCACGCTCAATTCTCCTTCAGAGACGTCACTGAACCTGAGGTCCTTAATCTCATCAAAAACCTCAAACCATCCCTCTGCAAAACAGACATTTGCCCTCCCAAAATCATCAAGGAATGCGCCAATGACCTAGAACCCCTGATTACTGCCTTCATTAATGCATCTTTCCAAACAGTAACTGTCCCAAACAATCTCAAGGAAGCCTGGGTGCAGCCACTTCTAAAAAAGGCCACACTTGACCCAGCGCAACCCAACAACTACAGACCGATAACGACAGTCCCGTTCCTCCTAAAAATCCTGGACAAAGCAGCTCACATCCAGATCCAATCATACATAGAAGCTAACTCCATACTAGGCAAAAGTCAATCTGGCTTTTGTGTCGGGCATGGAACAGAATCCGCCTTATTAGACCTAAAAAATCAAATCTCACATATGATGGACAAAGGCAAACCTGCCTTGCTCCTCCTTCTCGATCTATCAGCTACTTTTGACCTGGTAGATCACCAAACACTCACCAACCACCTCACCCATGCAGCCCATTTCTCTAATCAAGCAGCATACTGGATTGCTTCCTTCCTTGAAGGAAGAGCCGTGAAGGTCTACTCCGACACAGCTAACGCACATCCTACCACTATAAACTGTGGTGTCCCCCCAAGGATCTTGTACAGTCCCCACCCTCTATAACCTCTTCACAAAACCCCTCTTGGACCTACTTGACTCCAAGGGTGTTGCATATACAAACTATGCACACGCCACTCAAGTACTTTTACCCCTATCTGGACTCTATCACCAAGACGCAACAACCCTTCACAACATCTATGCCACTATCCAAGCTTGGATGGCAATCAATGGCCTCTGTTTTAACGGGGAGAAGACTGACATTCTCATCCTGGCCCAGACAAACACATTATCGAAACTAAGCCCCCAATACAACAACTTCAACATAGACAACTCAACCATCTCCGTATCATCCTCTGTCAAGACTCTAGGTGTTCATATTGATACAAACCTATCGATGAACAAACAAGTCAGCGCCATAGCCTCTGCATCAGCGTTCAGCACCAAACTCATCAATGACATTAACCCCTACTTATTCATCCCCAACCACTTGGCCATAGCTAGAGCAACTATAGGAGCCAAACTCGATTATAGCAACGCCCTCCTAGCTGGCACCCCCGCCAAAAACATTCACAGACTGCAAACCACACAAAACAATGCCCTGAGAGCCACCATGAGCATCCCTAGAAGAGACCATATATCCCACGCCAGACGTGAAGCCCGGTGGCTCCAGGTCAAAGACCATATTACTCTGAAAATCCTCACCATCACTCACAGATGCATCAACAAAACCGCTCTAGCATACCTATCTGAAGCAATATCAAGGACCACATCCACTCGCCCCACCAGAGCTCTGTACACCAACCAGCTACACATACCACACATAAAGAGAGCCACAGCGGGAGGTCTAGGCTTCTCCTATATTGCACCGAAACTCTGGAACTCACTCACTGCCACCCTTAGAGCTGAAACTTCCATCTCTGTCTTCCGCAACAACCTCAAGCCACTCTCCTCAAATAGCAAGTGGAGGACTGCCTCCTCCACTTCTGCCATGTATATTGTAATATAACACAAATGTAATATAACTATATTGTAACCTGTATATATACTGCTAATGCCTATGTAACTATATTGCAACCTGTATATATATTGCTAATGACCATGTAATTAAGTAACTAAGCTTTGTACTGTAACAAGTGCCACGATGTCCTCGGACTGTTGTGCGCTATATAAATACAAATAAAACAAACAATAAAACAAACACTGTTGAGCCCCACGTTCATCCAACCTTGCATTGTATGCTAATTTACAATTCTTCAAATATGCCTTGGAACCACAACCCAATCATCACAACACTTGCAGACGTATCCATCTCCACACCTTTGTTGAACAATGGTTTGACACGTAAACATATCACAGCCTATCACATAGCTACATCCTTGTGTTTGTAGCATCTACTCCCCCCGTTCCCATCCTCTTACTTCCCCTGGATCATGTTCCTTCTTTCAGCAGACTGAGGTCTGGCTACCTCTGGCAGGGGCACAGTACAGCACTCCATGGACAAGCATTGTCATTCTGATACTAAAATGTGGGTTATTCAGTACAGTATGAAAGCATAATATCATCAACATAACAACATACGTATACCTGTTTATATTAAAAAAAGAAAGTCTCATGATAGAAGCCAAAGCACTGCTAAGGGTCTGGCGGCGGTTGAGGGTATGAGAAGGGGAGCGGTTGATGTGAGGTTTCTTTTGAGTGTGGATCAGGTGAAGGCTGTGGTGGTGAGACGGGTCATGGATGAGTGGCAGGAGAGGTGGGTGAGTGGGGTGAAGGGCAGGTGGATGTTTGGTGTTTGTGGGAAAGCGTCGGTGAAGGTGGATGCGGGGAGTCTGGAATGGAGGAGGGGGGAGGAGGTGATGCTGAATCGGTTGAGGATAGGGCATGTGGGGCTGAATGACTGTCTGTTTCGAGTGGGGAAGCGTGAGTCGAGGTACTGTGCTGTGTGTGGGGTGCCTGAGACTGTGGGACATTTTCTGCTTAGGTGTGAGAGACATGTTGAGGAGAGAGAATTGATGAGGGTGCGGTTGTCTGCGCTGGGTGTGGCTGAGCTGAGTGGGAAGGCTTTGCTGGTGGGTGACGGGGTGAGAGGCAGGAGGAGGAGCAGTGTGATGTTAGATTTTGTGAGGCAGACGGGGCGGTGGGAGGAGTTGTGAGTTTATGTGAGCTAGGTATTGATTGGTGGGTCTGGTGCACATCATCCTTTAGGATGGGGAGGCGCCTGCGTGGGTCCGCCCACGCATCCGCTAATTAAGAAGAAGAATATCCATTTTAGATGCCCGGCAAAAGTTCTAGCTCAAATACATTTTTTAAAAAAAATACCTCAACAGATAGTATAGACATCGCAAAAACTGCCCATTAACCAGCAAGCTGTAGCACTTTCTATGTGATGGCTCTATAATGAATCATTGAAAAAGCTCAACACTCCTACCATACACATGTGTACACTGCATATGTTGCTTATTTGGCAGTGTTTATTGTGTAATATGCAACAGGTTGTGGGAACAATTGTAGAAGGGGAGCATTCAGTCTGTTGAAGGTGATTATTGCATTACATATGGATGCCACTGGGTGTGTTTGGATGCATACACAGGGCACTCTAAGTAATAATATCAGGATATTTAAGGGGCTCAAGCAAGGTTGTGTTTTTGAATCCTATTAATTTCAATCTGTATCTACCTTATATAACGCAAACATTTTCAGAGACTATTTTTCTCATACATTAGGTAACATCAGCTTTTTTGGAATGAATTTGCAGATGATATAGCTTTGATAGACAATGCTGCGAGTAGTCTAACATGTCGGTATAATTAATCTCAAAAATTAGGATTCATCATTAATAGTCATAAAAAGATGATAATGAATTTACCAGAAAACAGACAAGAAACGGCAATACCGAGAACCTGGCTGCAATGTGCAAAGTTGTGTTTCCTCATTACATATATTCTCAGAAAAGTTGTCCTCCAATTCTAGCTACTGATGTTCTCATGGTGGCATTTGGATCAGTGGAGTACCCACAAGGGACTGGCCATGAAGTGAATGGCCAGTTGTGTCTGCATCTTTTAAAATCCTGACCTCTGGTGTTTTTTACATAACCATGCATTCAGATGTAGTTTGTGTGTTTCTTTTTTGGGGCATTTTGGGGTGGGGGAAGCACTGGCTCTGGTGGAGAAAATGTTCTTGGAAACTATGAAGGAGGAGTGGTAAGGCAGGAACCAACCAGGGTAGCTAAATGGCATGTGAGAATTGTGACATGGAATCATAAATATATGAACAAGATTCTAAAACATTGGAACGATGGTCCTATCAGAACGATGTTGGTTATACTTTACTATACATATTTGTATTGCACACCTAGTGACCAGGAGGTTTATGGGGGCAGGACAGACAACACCAAAAGATATTGGGTAAAGAATATAAACTCAATAACACCTTGCCAAAACACCCAGCCCTATCTAAAAAGCAACATCTGTAGTTTCTTCCTAAAAGTTTCAACATTTGTTTCTTCTCTGAGATCTGGAGGAATTGCATTCCATACCTTGGGGGCTGCGGCAAAGAAAGCACTCTTAGCAACTCGAGAAGGAGAACATCTAGGTTTCATCAGTTGATGTGTGTTGTTAGATCTAAGAGTCCTAACATTCACTTTAGTCAGTAAAGCCTTGCTCAAATAGCCCGCTAAGCATTTGTGCACAATAACAAGGAGATGAAACTCAATCCTTGCCTCATCTGCCAATCAGTGTAATTCTCTCCACGCTTTAGTAACATGATCTCTCCAACGCAACCCAGTGATCACTCTGATCGCACTGTTCTGAATCACCTGCAATCTGGCACAGTATGCCTTCTTGATGCCCACTAGCAAACTGCCACAGTAATCTATTTTAGATCCTACAATATCTCTTGCTATTAGTTTGCAGTTTTCTTTAGAGATATAGGGACAAATGTGTGCCAAAAGCTTAATATAGTATGCTGATGTAGAAACTAAGCGACTCACTGTGCATTCATATTTAAATTTTGGTCCTGAATAATGCCAAGAGTTTTTACTTTCTTTTTAGATTCTAAGTCAAATCCATCCACCCCAAACATTCTATATTCGGTTTTGAGCTTAGTGATTTTTTATGCAGTTTCTACCACCGATAATTTGGTATTTTACTTGTTCAAACCAAGACCGTTTTCCAAAATCCAAACCTGTATAATATCACAAACTTAATTTATCCTCTTGGTATCTTGTTCATGATCTCCGGAGAGAGAGATGACACACTGAGTGTCATTAGCATAGTTCTTAAAACCAATACCCTCTTCTCCAATAAGTCAAACAGCAGAGCCAAAAAAATTAGTATAGAGGCATGGCGATAAGCAGGGCCCCTGCGGAACACCAAACTGCAACACTGTCGGTGCTGTGTCTGCTGTCTCACTACAAATGCTGCAAAATATGTTTGTTAAAAATGATTCAACCCACAGAGCAGCTGCATCTGAAAAACGGCCACGTCCCTCAACCTGGTGATCAACAACGTATGATCCACCAGGTCGAAGACAGTGGACTGATCCAGTTGCATAAGGAGAGCACTTTAGATCCAACAATAATGTTTCTGTTCCGTGCCCCTTTCTAAAACCAGATTGCCTTTTATGTAAAAAATTATAATTGTTAAAAAAAGTCTAAAATCTGCAACCACTCTATCTAAAATATTTAGTAAAAAAGGTGTGTTGGTGATAGGCCTATAGTTTGCTGGATCGAGGGGACAGAGCCCTGACTTGTTTAATAATGGGTTAATCCAAGTACTTTTGATCTTATCAGACATAGGGTTTTCTGCAAAGGACGCATTGACACATTTAGTCAAGGTTCCGAGCAGCAGAGGAGTGCAAGCTTTGATGGTCACTGCTGGGCATAAATCCATTTTGCAGTTGGTAGGTTTCAAACTTTCGATAATGCCAGATAGTTCAGCCTCCAAGACTGAATGGAAACAACATTTTAAGTCCGTAGAATGCTGAATATGCTTTCTTACTGCCATCTCTGCACATTCAACCTCGCTCCTTTTGACACCAATGTTTTGTTTAATCCTATCAAGCTTGTTCAACATGGCCGCTTGAATGAATGAACACCATTCTGTGTTTTTTATCGGTCCATCCTGTACCACTGGGCATGGATTTTGCAGTTCTTTCAAGATCTTAAAGAGTTTTTTGGACTCATACTGAGCCCCTAGCGTTATAAGATCAAATGAAGATTTTTTTGGCTTCTTTAACAGCATGTTTAAACACTTTAGATGCTTCATTATAAACCCCCCTGTCTGTTTCCCCTTTCATACATTTCCAGACATAAAAAACATTGTTTTTCACAGTTTTTAATTTTTGTAAATCTTGTGTGAACCACCTATTCACTATTTTAATTGGCACCCCCCTATTCATAAATTCTAAGACCTGTTCCTCCTGCGGAAGACATAACTGAAGGAGGAAGAGCCTAACAGAGTGTATTATTCTATTCAATATTTATGCACCAACACGTGAGAACCCACTATATTGTTTTCATGAGATGTTATCCCTCTATACTGGGGAGGGATTTAATGAAGTTCTAGATAGTGTATTAAATAAGTTGGAAGGTTGTGAACAGACATAGTGACCGGGAGATCTGCAGGGCCATACACTGATTTTCCAGGGAACACACCTTATGTGACACCAATGATTACATAGAGGAACTACACCTTTCACTCATTGGCCCGCAACACATATTTCAGACTGGAGTACTTTCAGCCCACCTCCAACATAGTTCAGAGCTGCAAGAAAATATATATTGGTAACATCCATTTGTCTGACAATGCCCATGTAAGTATAGATGTATGCATGTCCAGATTAGATCCATCATCTGGTACCTCAACATCTCTCATTTGTAGGATGATACATTTACACCATGATAAACATGGACATTAGTGAATGTATCACAATGAACAGAAATGGTGATGTGAGTAACTCCACAATTTACGAGCCACAACATGGTCCCTGAGATGCTTCCTCGTGGTCTTGACAGCAAGTATGAGTGGTAGAAAAAATAATAGGACCCACCCTTATGGAAAGAAGTGGAAGGTGAAGAGGTTAAATTTAGGTCAATTCAGTTGAACGATGCAAAACAAAAATGTAGTGTTGGTCTCATCGCTCCAAGTGGGAGGAGACGTCTGTTCTCTAGGAAAGACTAGAGTATGTGTTCCAGAAATTGAGTGTGGCAAGGATGATCTTCAGTAAAGAGAAATGTGAAATAAACAGACCAGAAATAGAGTATTTAGGGCATGTCATTTCAGCAGACGGTATAAATCCAAAAAGGCAACTGGCTGATGCAATGGAAAACATGCCCAGACCTGCATCTAGGGAGGAAGTTCAGACATGCATAGGTAATGCAGAGTATTTTTTTTAATTTTTTTTTATTGTTTAATCAAAAAATAAGATTTTACAATTCATTATTATTCTAAAGCATTCCATCAGATGAACGAGACGAAACAAGACGGGCTTCCACTTCACTTTTGCCGTGATCGTACAAGTCTGTCACAGTACATTTTATGTGTCTTTGCCAGGGTCCAATATTGTGTTGCGGTTCAGCTGGGTGCAGTGATTATGAAACTGCTTGACTCCTATCGTTTAGTAGATTGTTCTCGATATATTCTATCATTTTGGCCAATGCAATTTGCCATGTCGTTTTTTCGCCTCCTATCAGAGTACTGTTTCTACATGAACTTACCAAAGGGAAAGGTGTTTTTGGTGTTTTTGAATGGAACAAAGAGTGCAAAGGAGAATTTGTATCTATCAAGGCGGCATTGATAAGAGCTCCCACCTTAAAATGTTTTGAACGTGATTGTAAGACCATCATAACTAAGGATGCTAGCAACGTAGGTCTGGGTGCTGTAGTCACTCAGGAGGACAATGGGAAGGAGGTTTCCCATAGCGTTTGGTTCCAGGTTGTTAAAAGGCGCAGAGAAATCATATGCAACAATTGAAAAGGAGGCATTGGCAATTAAATGTGTGGCAGACAAGTTCAAGAACTTCATTTGGGACATAGACTTTGAATTTTGCACCAACCACACACCTTTGGTGGAGATAATTATGTCCAAAGGCTTGGACAAGATTTCTGGTCACATCAGGAGATGGGTAACTCAGCTGCAGGAATTTAACTGCACAGTAAAATATGTGCCAGGTGCAAGGAACGTCGCTGCGGACTGTTTATCCAGACTTATGACTCTGACAGAAGGGGACAAAGAAGAAGACAATTCAGAAGTAGTTTTCAGTACAGCTGCTGTACCTGTACCACAAGAGGAATGGGAGGAAGCAACGGTGCCGGACACTTCTATGAACAAGCTTCAACAAGTATTAGAAGGCAACAGTCTTCGAAGGGAGAGTCACTTTGAGGATCTGGATTTGTTTTCATATTGGAACGTCATTGATGACTTAAGCATCCAAGGTGATTTGTTGATGCGCGGCGACAGGACCACCGCTGAGTGTACGTCAGAGAATAATAGATTTAGGTAATGAAGGTCATCAGGGGATTATCCAGATGAAGCAAAGAATTAGAAATGATTATTGGTGGCCAGGATGTGACCTTCAAATTGAAAGAATAGTTCAGGATTGTATCCTTTATAATAAGAGTGATAAAGTTTATGTGAGTACAAGATATCCCATGTTCACCTTGAATATCCCTGTAAAACGGTGGAACAAACTGGCTATGGATGTGTTGGGCCCAGTGTGGAGTAATGGGAGGCAATCTTTTTGTTTGGTCATAATTGATTTATTAACTAGGTGGGTGGAGGTATTGATCAGACCTTGCATTACCGCCAAATCTGTTATTGATTTCTTGGATGAAATTAGCAAGCGTGAAGGTATTCCGAGAGTGATTGCTACAGACAATGGGTCTCAATTTCACTCAGAAGACATGGAAGACTACTGCAAAAAAAACTCCATTGAGCATTAACGTAGTGCCATTTACCACCCCCAAATGAATGGTGTTGTGGAACCTTTCAACAAAGAAGCCATTTGTTGGGCTTGATCTAATGGTTTATATTAGGAGAAGGCTGTGAGATATGTGATAGTGGCACACCATTTCACTCTGCAATGTACAATGGGTGTTTCCCCGTTTGAGTGTAGCAGAGGACGGAAAGCTAACACAAAACTGGTACCTCCTTGGAACGGGAAATACACTGATATAGGAAAGAAGTTGATGGGTGCTGTTGAGAACATCAAAAGTAACCAGTTAAGGAACAAGATGGCACATGACAAGTCAAGTGTGACAAGAGCCAGAAATATCCCTCTGTTTGTAGGAGACACAGTGAGGATCATGCTTCCTCCTGTTCTCAGGAATGGTCCGTGCAGCGGGTCCAGGCCCAATGGTGACTGAGGTGTTTAAACATGCTGTTAGACTGGATGACAGACGTGTATGTAACATGGAGAGAGTATTTGTGGAGAAGAGTTTTGATGGAGGGGCAAAGAGTGGATTTAATGTGAAAGGTGGAGTTGATGTGGATAGTGATGCTGGGGGGAAGAGGGGACAAGATTCTGAGTTTTCCTTGCCTAGCAACGCAGAGGAATATCTTCACCGGTCCAGATGGGGAAGAACTTACTGACTGCGACACCTGGCTGTATTTGTGTAGACCAAAGGAGAACATTCTTTTGGTGTTTCATTGTCTGTGAAGAAGGGAGGATGTGTAGTGTTGGTCTCATTGCAACACACAGGATGAGACATCTGCTACGCGGATCGGCCTTTGACTGGAGCTTGGTGATGTAAGGGCAGTGCAAGGACAAGGAGATGGTTGGAGGCAGGCAGAGTGGAAGTTGGAGTCCGGTGGGGCTCACTTTCCCATTATCTTAAACCCCTTATCTTATATTGCATTACTGAGTAAAATAAAGCCCTAGTTGTGTAACTTACATTCTGCGTCTTTGCCTTTCTCCCGACCTTACAGAAAACTGGAAAGAAAAAAATGAACCTTATAAAATGTTCTTGGATCACATGGATAAGTAAGGGGGGGTTGAAGGAGTTTCTCTCTACCAGCCTATATTCCGGTTTTGAGAAATTTCCACTACACATCAATATTTGGTCTGCCCAATGGCAGTCCAGCAGTGAAATGCCAGGCAATGTCTTCTGAACAAGAGTACCAGCAGCAACACCAGACACATGGTTTGGCCTGGTTGGGCCTCATCAATGAGGTGGAGCTGTGCCTCTCTAAGAACAGTAAGCAAGGGTTCCACGTCTACAATACCCTCGTAACTTAGGGTGAAAACCCAAACCTCATTCATATGCATAAGTAAGGGGGGCTCTGGGAGTTTCTCTCTACCGGCCTATATCCTGGGTTTGAATCTCAACCAAAGGCTTTAGCTCACCATCCTTTCACAGAAGCGAAATGTCCACTACATATCAGTCTTTGTCCTGCCCAAGGGCAGTCCAGCACAGAAATGCCATTCAATTGTCTTTTGAACAAGAATATCAACAGCAACCCCAGACACGTGTTTCAGCCTGATTGGGCCTCATCAGTGAGGTGGAGCTGTGCCTCTATAAGAACAGTGAGCAAGGGTTCCACGTCTGGAATACCCTAGTAACTTAGGGTGAAAACCCAAAGCTACTTCATATGCATAGGTAAGGGGGGGTTCTGGGAGTTTCTCTCTATGGGCCTATATTCCGGGTTTGAGTCTCAACCAGAGTCTTTAGCTCAAAATCCTATCACAGAAAGAGAAATATCCACTTAATATAAGTTTTTTGTCCTGCCCATGGGCAGTCCAGCACCCAAATGCCAGGCAATTCTCTTCTGAACAAGAGTACCAACAGCAACCCCAGACACGTGTGTCGTTCTGGTTGAGCCTCGCAAGTAAGGGGGAGCTGTGCTCTCTAAGAAAAGTGAGTAAGGGTTGCATGTTAGGAATACCCTAGTAACTTAGGGTGATAACCCAAAGCTACTTCATATGCATGGGGAACATGCTCTGTCCTGTCTAAGAACAAACTACTTTGAGCAAGTGGAGCAGAGTGGGAGTCTACTCACTGATAGACTGAAGTGGAAGGAGAGTTAATGGATAATCACTGTAATGCAGCTAGAACACAGACACATTGTCAGTGGTCATGAAGCAATACATGAAGAGTTAAGCAAGTGTTACTCAGTGTTCCAAAAAAAGGAATAATAGTCAGATGCAAAGAGTGCTTGTTGACTTATTTGAAGAGTTCACACTGCCGTGTCTAAGGGAGGATGATGTTGTCATGTTGGATAAATGTATTGGTGAAGAAGTACAGGCAGGCACAGCTACATTGAACCCTGGCAAAATACCAGGTTCTCAAGGGTTCCTGGCAGACTTTCATTAAATCTTCAAAGAGCAGGGGCTAGAATTGTGTATGCTATGTTTGATTAACCACTCATGAGGAAGACCCTTCCCATAAGTCTCTCGCATACAACTATAAGTCTGCACCTCAAGAAAGCTTAAAAGTCTATGGCCTGTGAATGTTATAGACCAGCAAAATGAGTAGATCATTGTAACTGTGTCAAGAAGTAAAATGTGAGAGGCAATATGAGAAATCTGATGCAAACAATACACTGGTTGGGCCAGTCTTGAGGCGGTGGTGATTGTCTTGCTGGATGTGAAGAAGGACTTTGATTAGATCGAATGGGATTACCCATTCAAGGTCATGGTGAAGGTTGGTGTTGGCTGAAATGTAGGGACTTTTGAAGCTGGTATACATGTCACTAATGATTTTAGTATTGACTAATTGCCGCCTAAGTAGACCATTCATGCAAGAAAGGGGGAAGTGGCAGGAATATTCTTACCCCTCTTGTTTGTATGGGCAGAAGAACCATTGGTGGTCCAAATCAGACTCCAAAGAGCATGTCACGGACAAGGAGCTCAACAAAAACTAACATTTTATGCAAATGACATACTTCTGGTAATGGCCAAAATCCAGCCCTGCTGAACATCATCGGAGAATTTAGCAACATGTCAGGCTACAAAATCAACTGGATCGAGTCAGACATTTTGCTAGTCTCACATGATTATAATAAACATCACCTTGATGGGCTCAGTTTCAATTGGGCCCGAAAGACTATAATGTTTCTGGGCATATGGATATAAGCAGACACCTCCAGTATATGGATGTTCATATGAATGTGTTATTGGAGCAGATGAAAGAGTTGTTGGAACAATGGATGGCAACCAATGTCTCAATGTGCTATTTTAAAGGAAATTAAATCTATTCCCTCTCTTAAGTATTTTTCAACTGCCAATATCCAACTGGTGAGCTTTCCATTTAGCCCAAATACCAATGTAGTTGAATTGAAATTAACTTTGAGACTGGGCCAATAAACAATCATGGGGGCTAATGAGGCATGGGATGAGAGGGGCTTGCTGGTATCGTAAGTATGTCCACTGTTCCTTGTATCTTATTCATCGATACCTCCGGCTCATGGTGCAAAGATACCCTTCCTTGGTCTAGCCGGTTCTATCCCTTCTTCTTTGAATTCATGGGAGCTGGTTCCAGAGGTCATCTCTCAAATTCTTCTTAAAATGGGTATCTGTCATGGTCATGAAGTCAGGGGCACAGGCATGCAGGGGTTGCATGCACAGGAGACCTGGGTGGACACTGTCCTGGTGCCTTTGGTACCAGGCTCATAAACAAAAGTAAACAAGAACATCCATTTAACACCAAACAGCTTTTATTTTGGACATAGCACTTCAGATGCATTAACCTTGAACATTCCATCCATTCAGCAGGATGCTTTAACCTTGAACATTCTATCCATTAAGCAGCCCCAAGTGTATTCTTGGGTGTGCCAGCTAATGCATTGCCTTTGCACTTGCTCCCTCTCTAGGAGTGGCATGGTGCGGCTGGTAAGCCAGCCATAATGGGCGTGCCCACGATCTCAGCTATGTATGCTGCCCTGATCTTCAAGACAGACGCTTCGCATTATTCTGCACTTGCAAGCAGCGTAACGCTTACCATCGCCTGAGGTCAGACCTAACTTTGGAGATCCTGCTTCCTGGACATCCTGCTTCCTGCCAGCATACTTACCAACTGGGGTAAGCTGTTCTTACCTGTACATCTCTTCGGCAAACCAAGTATTCATCTTTACACTTTCCGGAACGCCGATATCTTCATCTTGGCACCGGAGCACGTCACGGTCCATCGTCGACAGAAGCGCCTGCAAGGAAAAACAGAAGACAAGGTTAGACATCGAAAAAACAGTCAGTTTAAGGTTGTGCTTCACCATACTTTGCACTTTCCTTAAACCATCATTTACCTGCTGTCGAACATTGCAGTAGCATCTTCCATCTGGCCGAGTCTCGCGTCTCACAGCTGCATTGAGGCCGCATTTCCATCTGAGGGAAGAAAACAGAAAAGAGACATTATTGTGGACATAAATAGGAGCAACATATAAAGACATTAAACAGAACGAACAGCATCAAAGAGCTCGACGAAGACTTACCAATCATAAGGAGAAGCATAGTCGCAGCTGGACTGGACTAATCCTTATCAGCGATCAGTGAAGGAACTAGATCCCATTCGACATGCCCCTGCCAGAAGAAGCAGGACTGAGAGCTTATCTTCCATAATTCACTGGAGCAGTATCACCATGTACGACCACTCACAGTTTTTCTACTGATGGAGAGGCCTGAAGGGGGTGATTCAAGTTCAGGGAGGGCTGCAACCATGCCCCAAAGCCTCTGCAGAGACCAGGTAGGCGTAACAGAACCCAAAGTGTCTAATACTCTCTGCCTGGGCATTATGGAAACTTCAGAAACAGATCAGTTAGCCCTCTTACTATAGGAATTACAGGCTGAAGTACATGCTTCAAGACAGGAAACCAATGCATTACGGAGGGATCTTATTGTAACTCGAGAAAGAACTGACAAATTGGCAAGACAAATGCTACAAGCACAAGCAGGACAGGTTCCATTGCCTGGAGTGACCCATTCTTCTCATTCTTATACACTACAACAATCAATGCCGGTTCAGGTGGTTCTTCCAGGAGCAGTACCTCTAGCCCTCCCGAATGCTTCATTGGCGACCCAAACAAGTTTGCTGTATTTGTGAACCAATGCTGCATTCATTTCTTGTGCAGACCAGGAGCCTTTCCTAATGACCAAGCCAAAGTGGCGTTTGTACTCTCATATTTAGGAGGTAGTGCAGTGGACTGGTCTATACCTTTGGTAAATCAAGATGGCCCTTTACTCCAGAACTTTGGGAATTTCCAACATGAGATGGAGAAATTGTTTGCCCGTCATACTCAAGGACAAGCTCTGGACAACGAGTTGTTGTCACTCAGACAAGGGAGTCAAGATCTATTAACCTATATTGCAAACTTCAATCATCTCATAGCCCAGAAAACCTATCCAGAAGAGAAGAGGACTACACTCTTTTACCGAGGGTTACGCGGAGAACTTAAGGATGTGTTGGAGGAAGTGGTGAATCCCCCTGAGAGGTGTGCGGACTACAGAAACCTGACTGTGCAACTCGATCATAGGTTGCAGAATCAGAAAATCGATCAAGCTAGATTAGAGGGACGGTCAGTTTATGTACGACCTTGTGAGAATAAGACTAAACCACATGAACAGTCTGAGCCAATAAAAATTGGTGGATTACAAAGTCCCCTTACCAAAGCAGAAAGGGACCCAAGAAAATGGTTGGGGCAACAGACAAAACTGATGAAGAAGAAGAAAAGAACTCTGGAAACGCCAATGCCCAGCAAGTGTAGGGGTCTGCTTGTCGAGCATGAAAACGGAATCCGTACAGAGCTCACATCTAGTCCTTATAGTGCTTTTGGTGAATCACAAGCAACCATCAAAAATACATGCCTTGGAGGCATATATTGATTGTGGAGCTGTGGGTAACTACATTGACCAATATTTGGCTCTCTGAATAGGCCTTCCTCTCCGACAGAAGCAGAAATCAGAAAACGTCACTGCTGTGGATGGTTCTCAGCTATCATCCGGCACGGTGACACAATACACCGGGAAATTCAAGCTTTTGTGTCAGGACGGGCATCAAGAGGACATTATTTTCGATCTCATCGGTGCTCCTCAGATCCAGATGATATTGGGAATGCCCTGGCTGGAGACCCACAATCCTAGGATCGACTGGCGAAAATGAGTTCTGACATTTCCTCATGATTGTGCTGACACATGTTACAAAAAAGATGACACCAATCTGAAACCAAAGAAAGGAATCATGTTGGGCCTCATCAGTTCCTTACCGCTTGAATACCAAGATTACCAGGATGTCTTCAAAAAAGAGCAAGCCAACGATCTGCCCCCGCACAGACCCTACGATTGTCAGATAGATCTTGTACCCAGAGCCCAGATCCCTTGCAGCCGAATTTATGCTCCGACAGAACAGGAAAATCAGCATCTTAGAACTTACCTGGATCAGTAACTGGCGAAAGGTTCATTCACCCGTCCAAGTCACCTGCCTCCTTTCCCTTATTCTTCATGTCTGAAAAGGAGGGGACTTAAGATCTTGCACCTACTACAGAGCCATCAATCAGATCACAGTAAAAATCGATATCCTTTACCACTTATACCAGAGCTCCTGGACCAAGTGAATCATGCTCAAAACTACACAAAAGTGGATTTAAGAGGAGCATACCATCTTGTAAGAGTAAAAGAGGGAGATGAGTGTAAAATGGTCTTCTGCATGAACTACGGCCTCTTTGAATACCAGATCATGCCCTTTGGGCTATGCAATGCCCCTGCGGCGTTCCAATTCTTTATGAATGATGTATTCCGTGAACTACTGGACTTTTGCGCTCTTGTTAACATTGACGACATTCTTATCTACTCAAATTCCATGGAAAAACATGTAGGACATGTCCGGGCAGTCTTAGAGAAGCTTGACAACACCAATTGTATGCTAAAAAAATTTTTTTCCATGTAACCGAGGTCGAGTTTCTCGGTTTCATGCTCACACCACAATGCGTACATATTGATACATGAAAGGTGGATGCAATCCTCCAATGGCCCTCACCAACATCCACAAAAGGAGTGCAAAGCGTGCTCAGATTCACCAACTTTTACCGTTGGTTTATACCTAGGTTTTCACAAATTGTACATCCAATTACCTCCTTGTTAAAGAAAAATCTAAAGTTTCATTGGTCGACAGAAGTTGAAGAAGCCTTCCAGAAGTTGAAACTAGCATTCACTACAGCACCAGTCCTTCGACACCCACGATCAGACCTACCTTACATAGTTGAGACAGAGGCTTAAAACATAGCCATGGGAGCAGTATTGTCACAATGAGACCCTGAAACGGGACAACTACACCCGGTCGCATTTTGGTTCCGCAAATTTTCAGCCCCCGAGTTGAACTACGCAATCACAGATAAGGAATTACTGGCAATTAAAGCATCATTCAATGCCTGGAGACATTACTTCTTGGGGCGAAGTATATGGTCACTGTCATCACAGACCACCATAACTTGCAATTCTTGAAACACACCAAAGCACAATCCTCTAGTCAACTTCTTTGTGTTCTCTTTTTCACGGAATATGATTTTATTATCACTTATAGACCTGGAGTACGCAAAGGGAAAGCAGACGCTCTATCATGCATAAGTGAAGAAAAAGAGGCTTTTACAGCATCCAACCCCGTGGCCATAAATCTTGAGGAAAGGATTTAAACCAGAAAAGCTGCCACTACGTGTGTGGATGACCAAATAACCAGTTTGCAATCACTGATGGATCAATCAACACAACAGGAATGTCTGTTAAAAGGTGACCTGTACAATATCTAAGACAATCTACCATATTTCCAAGGACGATTATATGTCCAAGACCAAGAACTGCAAAAGCAAATCATCATAAATTACCACGATTCATTAGTGGAAGGACACCCAGGAATAGCCAAAACTCAGGCTAAGGTAAAACAAAACTACTGGTGGCCAACCTGACGAAAAGACATTGCTCAATTTATTGAAACCTGCATTGTCTGTGTACAACACAAGTCTCAGAAACAGAACTCCGCTGGCTTACTACATCCCCTAACAGTACCGCCAGCACCTTGGCATACCCTGTCGATGGACTTCATCATGGATTTTCCACCCTGCAATAGATACAACACCATATTAGTCATTGTGAATTTATTCTCCAAAATGGCCCATTTCATCCCTCTGAAGGGACTCCCAACTGCGACAACTCTCGCTTCTGTGTTCCTAGAGCAAATTGTTTGATATCATGGATTGCCATCAATATTAGTATCTGATCGTGGAACTCAATCTGTTTCTGCCTTTTGGAGAATGTGTTGTACGATTGCCAAAATCGACCTCCTGTTGTCCACAAGGCATCACCCTCAAAGTGATGGGCAAACTGAACAAACCAACCAAACTTTGGAGCAATATCTCAGGTGTATGTTGCAACAGCCCGAGGATTCTTGGAAAAATATATTCTGGATAGCTGAGTATGCATACAACAATTTAGTTTACACAAGCACAGGGCAAACTCCATTCTAAACTGTGCACGGAAGATATCCGAGGACATCAGTACTTGATCCACCGGATACCCTGGAAATGCCAGCAATAAAAGAAACGTGCATAAAACCATCACTCAGGTTCTTAAGGAGGCGACAGAGCATCTGACCAAGGCTAAGGAAAGACAAAAACTGTTTGCTGATCGACATCAGAAGGAAGCTCCCGCCTACCAGATTGGAGAAAAGGTGTGGTTAGCATCCAAAAATATTCCCCAGAAGGGGCCAAGAGCTTTCCGCCCAAGATACCTGAGCCTCTATACTATAAAGTCCATAATCAATCCTGTCATCATGAAATTGGAGTTACCATCTCACATGAAAATTCACCCCGTATTTCATGTCTCTCTCCTCAAACCAATGAAGTCCAATACAGAGCTTAGTTCTCCGCCTGAGCCCGAAGTAATAGATGGAGAACCAGAATATGAAGTCAAATCCATCCTAGACTCCAAGGTGGTTTGATCAAAATTGTATTACCTAATTGACTGGAAAGGTTACGGACCTCAAGACCGAACTTGGGAACCCAGTGAACATGTCCATGCTCCGCGTTTAATCAGACAGTTCTATCGCAATAATCCCACCAAACCCGGACCGGTAGGAGAACCTCCCTTGAAAGGGGCCTTGAGGCAGATTGCTGTCATGGTCTTGAAGTCAGGGGCACAGGCATGTAGGCGTCGCATGCACAGGAGATCTGGGTGGACACTGTCCTGGCGCCTTTGGCACCAGGCTCATAAACAAAAGTAAACAAGAACATCCATTGAACACCAAAAGCTTTTATTATGGACATAGCACTTCAGATGCATTAGCCTTGAACATTCCATCCACTAAGCAGGATGCATTAACCTTGAACATTCCATCCATTAAGCAGCTCCAAGTGAATTCTTGGGTGTGGCTGCTAATGGATTGCCTTTGCCCGTGCTCAATCTCTAGGAATGGCAGGGTGCGGCTGGTAAGTTGGCCCTAATGGGAGTGCCCACGATCTCAGCTGTATAAGCTGCCCCGATCCTCATGACAGACGCGTCGCGTTATTCTGCACTTGCAAGCAGAGTAACGCTCACCTTCGCCTGAGGTCAGACTTACCTTTGAAGATCCTGCTTCCTGGACAACCTGCTTCCTGCCAGCATACTTACCAACTGGGGGAAGCTGTTCTTACCTGTACATCTCTTCGGCGAACCAAGTATTCAGCTTTACACTTTCCGGAATGCCAAAATCTTCATCTTGGCACCGCAGCACGACACGTTCCATCGTTGACAGCAGCACCTTCAAGGAAAAACAGTAGACAAGGTTAGACATCGAAAAAACTGTCAGTTTAAGGTTGCGCTTCACCATACATCACGCTTTCCTTAAACCATCAATTACCTGCTGTCGAACATTGCGGTAGCATCCATCTTCCATCCGGCCGCGTCTCGCGTCTCACAGCTGCATTGAGGCCGCATTTCCATCTAAGGGAAGAAAACAGAAGAGAGACATTATTGCGGGCATAAATAGGAGCAACGTATAAAGACATTAAACAGAATGAACAGCATCACAAGAGCTCAAAAAAGACTTACAATCAATTGGAGAAGCATAGTTGCAGCTGGATTGGACTTATCCTTATCAGGGATCAGTGAAGGAACTAGATCCCATTCGATGCACCCCTGCCAGAAGTAGCAGGATGGAGAGCTTATCTTCCATAATTCATAGGAGCAGCATCACCACGTACCACCGCTCACAGCTTTTCTACTGAGGGAGAGGCCTAAGGGGGGTGATTCAAGATCAGTGAGGGCTGCAACCGTGCCCCAACGCCTCCGCAGAGACCAGGTGAGCGGAACAGTTTCCATCAACAGAGACTCTAGTTGACCCCATCTCAACTTACTTTCCTGGAATTCAAGGGGATTCAGCTCTTTCACCTCAAACAGTGAGAAGCTGCTAATTTTTCAGAACTCAGACTTGATCCTACTCTAGGAAAAGTGTTTGACTTTTTTTAATAATAATTGATGGGTTCACAACATTTCAACAGTTAGCTGTTCAACTACATGGGGGAAGGCCTGCAGGGGGCCTGTTTATTGCTTGCAAAAATGATGTTTTTGTGTATTCTGAATTGCTCTTCAAAGAGAAACACGTCATTCTGATAGTGATAGTTGGTTTGTCTGGTAGAAATGTGGACAGGTGCTCGCTGATGGTTAACTTATATTGGACTCAACAAAATCAAAGGGGAGTACTTATGGGTATCTCAACTGTGTGTTGCCCAAAACCGTTTTCACACTAGGGAGGACACAGTTATGTCGAGTGGGGAGGAGTTTGCCAAAAAGCCAAATTAGCTAATTGCGCTTTCCAAATAGTCTCTTGTGCACATGTGTTGTGCTAAAAAACACATGCTCTACCGCCTTGGTTGTTGCATGTGTTAGCTGTCATCCAAATGAAAAATGAACATTCATTTTAATAGGTTTTCTCTGGATGAACAGGTGCAGGTTAGAATTGTAAAAACAATGAAGAATTTTTCTTCAGCAATGTTCTCTCTGAAGGTAGTTGCAGGAAAGACCCCTAAATACTTGGGCAGGGGGTCCTTAATCCGAACGAGCGTAACCTGTGCAGTTCATGTTGTGCACTAGGTATGGTCGTTCTCTAGCCGACCGGTTTCTGTGGAACAAATTAGTGGGCCACATTCATCAGGGCTTCACAGGGCATCTGGGTATGTGCCTGCTGGTAATCACGTCTGTATCTCTTCAAAAACACTCCCTGTAGGGGTGACAAGGAGGGAGGGGAGAGAGATTGGGCACGAGTAAATGTCTAGTGCTATATCTAAAGACTATCTCGAAACACTGCATTAGTATATAACGAGGGGAGAAGGCTTACCCGCTCCGTGTGGTCTGGTAACTTAGCACGGTGGGTGAGACGGCCCGGAACCTGGTGGCCAAAAGACAATGAATACTGTCAATAGTGATGCCTAAGTGCATCGTTTCGGAAAAACAACAGGCAGCAAAATACTTGCTATCTATTTTAACCAAATTGAGTGTATATCCTGTCTACAGCGACGCGCGCACAGCGTGGTCACTGATGGTTTAGCAAACATACACAAGAGGACATCCTAGGTCTACACATTGAGCCGCGTGTCTGAGTCAAGGACACCACGCTCGGGGGGAGGGAGTGGGGGGAGGAGAGTGGCAGTCCCAGGCAAGCTGCAAAGGGTGGTCGCTTACCTTGGAGCGATCGTCTCTGTTCGCGTAACGGACCGCGCGCGAGAGATGTGTTTCTCAGCGGGCGGCGTTCGCAGACTGTTTTTGTTTCCATTGTGTGCCGCACGTGCGCGCCTGGCTCTAGCATGGCCGCCCCATCGGGAGGAGGCGGCGGCCATCGCAGAGTCAGGCAACTTATATTGGAACCATCTTTCCTCCAAGCTATTTGAGTTCCTACAAGATCTCTCTGATAGTCTGGTAAAATGTGTCTCTATGTTTCCTTCTGATCAAATCATAATAGCGGGAGACTTAAACTCTCAATGTGTTCATGTCCAGGATAAGATATCGGGCAATTGGAAATATAGCACTAAAAATTGAAAAATCTGGTTAAAATGTATGAGGGATTGGGATCTCTGGTTGCTTAATGGAAATGTTAAGAGCGCCTACTTCGCACAGAGGAGTTTCCTTCTCTACTATAGATTATTTCTTTGTAAACACAAGTCTCTTTGATAGTTGGTTGAATTTTGTAGTGCCTGAAGGTAATCGAGATGACCACGATATTCTGATAGCTACAGTGTCCCGAGGACTGGTGAAGGCTCCGTCTGTTTACTTGGGTGAGGTGTCAGTAAATCTGGCTGGTAATTGTGTAAGAAAATTTGACAGAGGGGGGTCGACTATAGTAGACCATTTGAGTAACCGGGTTGCTCAGTTGACAGATGATCACCTCTCCTTAAGCTGTAAGCCAGATTGGTTTCAGCCTTTCCTGTGGGAGTTAAGTTCACAGGCTGAAAAAAATGGGCCTTGATAAAGAACTTATGAAAGAAAATCTTAGAGCTCTGAGCAATGTGTATAGGAATTGGGTTCGCTCAAATATATCAACAAGATGGTGAAAAGATGTTAAGTGCTCTAGCCCTAAGAAATTCAAGAACATTTTGGGCTTTAGTAGGTTCCCTCAATGGTAAATCGTTAGATGGTCAGGAAACAATACTACAGGAGGAGGTCAGGGTCAGACATTTCTCTGAGGTCTATGGACACTTGGAAACCATAGTTTCCAATACTGTGGTGAGAGATGCCTGGTCCCTATCCTTTTCTTATGAGTCAATTGAAGAACTGATCAAAAAATCGTCCACCTCTCGAGCGGCCGGTCCAAATGGGCTGAGCAATTCCATCTTAAAAAGGAATCCTGCCCTTTGGGTGCGACTCTTAAAACCTCTATTTGACAATATATTTCTGTCTATCCCAATATGTTAAAAGGGGGACAGGTTAGCAGCCTCAAACTATCATCCCATATCTCTTTTAGATGTGGATAGCAAGATCTTTGAGGGTTTGATTTTGGCAGAGATGGAACCTTGGGCCAACTCGAAAGGCCTAATCCCTAAACAGCAAACAGGGTTTAAAAGGGGCTATTGACTTCTCTCAATGGATTAGTTTTGAGTTTTCTCTGAGTGTACCGGCCCTTGGGAAGTGTGGCTCTCCCTTGTTTGGAGCGTGGATCGATCTCTCCCAGGAATTTGACACTATTAATAGAAATCTTCTTTGGAAGAAATTTAATGCCTGGGGAGTCCCGCCCAATCTTTTATCTATTCTTATCGAACTTCACCATAATTCAACTATGTGTGTTAGGTTATCAAGTGCAGGCGCTCTGTCGGATTCAATTAAGCTCAACCGAGGAGTTTGACAGGGCTGCCTGATTGCCCCCTTCCTTTTTATTCTTTTCATATCTGACTTAAGCCTAGGCTGCATGCCAAGGGCCTTATTTCCCCAAAAATTGGAGATATTAAAACCAATTGGCTGGCTTATGCTGATGATGTGGTGGTCTTTGACCACTCATAAGTCGGGCTCCAACGATTACTCTCAGCACTAGCAGAGTATGCTAAATTTAACGATTTAAAAATCAACCCCAATAAGTCTAAAATCTTGGTTTTTAAACATTCAAAAAAGATTTTTAAGACGTACATCTGGGAATTGGAGAAGCGTCCAGTAGAGGTAGTTACCGAGATCACTTATCTGGGGGCAGGCATACAAGCGTACCCGACAATGGGCCATGTTCTTGCAGAGATTGACCTCAAAGTGCTTAAATTGGGGGGCCCAGATGAAAAGAATGTATCCAAAAATGTGCAAATTCTCAATCCAGCCCCTGTTGAGGTTTTATATAGGCAAAGTAGTTCTGATTATCTTGTTTGGCCTGGACTCTAAACCCTTGTCTATGAATATAAATTGGGACAGAATAGAGGCCAAACTGTGGAAAAGGCCTTTACATTTACCCAATTGTGTGCCTAACATTTGTTTAAGGTATGAATTAGGACTGGCAATGCTCAGAGTTATGATGGAGTGGAAATTGGTCTCCATGTTGAGACTAATTCTAGATCCACCTAAAGGCTCCTTATATCAAGATGTGGCTCTGTTAACACAAAAAGGAGTGAACATCTTTCTCAAAAATATTAACATATGATGTCACGATATGTTGCTTGACTCTGATTGTTCAGTTGAATTGCTTATTCAAAATCCTATGACGGTCAAAACTCATTTGTTATGAGCTGATTGGATTAGGACAATCGACAATATGAGGCAAGCCAAGTTATCAACATTGCATAACAAAACGAATAAATTGAGATAGATCATCTGATCCAGCTGTTAGATCTACCTTTCTGAGATTTAGATTAAACTTACTTCTCTCGCAGGAAATCTTGTTGATAAGATATAAGGAGGAGTCTGCTATCTGTGATAAGTGTGACTATGAGGTAATTCAGTCCTTATATTATCTACTCTCAAAATGCCCAGGTACATGGGAGTTGAGAGTGTCCAGACTTCCGAGCTGTGTTCATGATCTGAGGTGGCTTAATTCAGAGGCTTTTTGGGAAACACTATCATCTGGTAATGAAACTTTTTTGACCTTTGAAGTAGTGGCAGTTTTAAAAGAGTTAGGTTTAGGGAGGACATTTTAAATTAGAAAATACCTTGATTTCACTAATTGGTTGATTTTAGGATAGTATATCTGCCTATTATGTTATGTTACTTATGTTACTTTGCATATATAGCGCATCTTATGTACCATTGGTATGGTCTGAAGGCGCTGGTAGGTTTAATACCCTTGGGAACTGAAGTTCAAGTCAGTAGAGAGAGTAGAGAGAGTCAAAAGTGAGTGTGAGCACTGGATATGTGTGCAGCTGGTGTGGCATTTGTGAAATAGCTGCTTCTTAGCGGTAGGTGTGGTGGTTGAGAGGTCAAGAGTATGTTTTCGTTCTGGCAGGATTTATCCAGATCGATTGTGGCTGCGTTAGGCCTGAGGAGAACGCCTGGCTGGGGGTGTGTAACCAGCAGTGCTTAGTTAGAGTGATGGGGAGTATGAGGCAGATGTTAGTATGAGGACAGCTATACCGAATGGTGTCATAGTATCTCTGTGTTCTAGTTGAATGGTGGTGTAAGGAAGAGAGTAAGCATGGTAATGTGATATGATGGGTTACATGCTCTTTCAAAGTTCCATGCATTCCAAACCATTCCATGCAAGTCGCGCAATTCCATGCACTCCAGTCTGCTCCATGCACTCCAGTCCGCTCCATGCACTCCAGACCACTCCACGCACTTCAGTCTGCTCCAAGCACTCCAGCCCACTCCACTCACTCCAGCCCGCTCCACGCACTCCAGCCCGCTCCACGCACTCCAGTCCGCTCTACTCACTTGAATCGTTCCATGTATTCGAAACTATTCTGTGTGTTCCGGTCCATTCCGTGTATTTCTAAGTTGTTTAATGCACTCCATCCACGTATTTCACATGTATCATCCACATACTTTCCTGTACCTTTCACATATTACACCAGTACCTTCCACATCCCTCATCCGTTCAATCCACATACATCACCCGTTCAATCCGTATACGTCACCCGTTCAATCCGCATTCATCACCCCGTTCATTCCGCATTTGTCACCTGCTCAATCCGCATTCATCACCCATTTAATCCGCATTCATCACCATTCCATCCAGATTCGTCACTCATTCCGTCCGGTCTACGCACGCAATGGCTCTACGTATTCATCCGCTCTATGCACTCATCCGCTCTATGCACTCATCCGCTCTACGCATTCACCCGCTCTATGCACTCACCTGCCATATGCGCTCACCCGCCCTATGCGCTGACCCGCTCTTACGCACCCCTCCGCTCTCACGCACCCCCCGCTCTAGGCATTCATCTGCTTTATGCCCTCTCACGCTCTACGCATTCACTCGCTCTACACACTCACTCGCTCTACGCACTCACCCACCCTACACGCTCACCCGCCCTATGCACTCATCCACCCTACGCACTCACCCGCTCTACGCACCCCTCCGCTCTGGGCATTCATCACTTTTATGCCCTCTCACGCTCTACGCATTGACTCGTTCTACACACTCACCCGCTCTACACACTCACCCGCCCCATGCACTCACCCGCCCTATGCACTCACCTGCCCTATGCACTCATCCACTCTACGCTCTCACCCGCTTTCATGCACCCCTCCTCTCTCACGCACCCTTCCGCTTTAGGCATTCGTCCGCTTTATGCCCTCTCACGGTCTATGCATTTACTCGTTCTACGCACTCACCCGCTCTAAGGACTCACCCTCTCTACGTGCCCCTCCACTCTCACGCACCCCTCCTCTCTTATGCACTCATTCGCTCTTACGCACTCGTCTGCTCCATACACTTGTTTGCTCTACCCACTAGTCTGTTCTACACACGCTGGCTCTACTTCAGCTCTACCCACTCTTCCACTTTACTGCTTTGATCTACTTTACTCGTTCTATTCTGTTTGTCCTTTTAGTTTACATTAGCGGTTATTAGTTGTCGATTTGTCTCATGGATCTTGATGTTGTAATGTTATTGTCTTATTGTTATTCAAGATCTAGTAGTTTGTTGGGTTGGTGTCATTGGGATGATGTTATTCAGATTGGGTTAGTTTGCATGCGGGTTGGTTTTAGGGGAAGAGCCAAGTTTTCAGTAGTTTGCGGAATGACATTAGATCTTCAGTCAGGCGGATGTGGGGTGGCAGTGCATTCCACAGCGTGGGGGCAAAGGTTGAGAATGATGATCTGCCTAACCTGACTGAGTTTGTTTTAGGTATAACTAGGAGGACGGCTGAGCTTGGTCTTAGAGTACATGGAGGGTAATATGGTTTTAGCTTGTCTTGAAGATATTGAGGTCCGGTTTTATGCACTGCTCGATGAGAAATGCATAAGGTTTTGAAGGTCACTCTTCGGGCCACTGGAAGCCAGTGCAGAGTTTTAAGGGCTGGGGAGATGTGGTTTCTCGGGCCGAGCGCTAGTAGCAGTTTGGCTGCGGCGTTTTGTGCTCTTTGAAGTTTATTCAGTTGGTAAGCGCGGACTCTGAGGTAGAGGGGGTTAGCGTAGTCCAGTCTTGATATAACAATTGATTGCACCGCAGAGAGTCTGTTGGGGAAGGAGAGATATGGAACGATGCGCCTAAGAGTTTTAAGGTGGTAGTGGCAGGACTTTGAGATGTTGTTGACGTAGCACGAGGGTGTTAGGTCAGAGTCGAGGGTGCAACCAAGGTTTTTTACTGAGTTAGAGGGAGTTGGTGAGCTGCCCATGGCAGATTTCCAGGGTAGTGGGTGTGGAAGAAGTTCAGAGTTGCCACATACCATGATTTCAGTTTTCGAGGGGTTTAGCAAAAGGTGGCTTTGGGTCATCCAGAGCTCTATGTCGAGGAGGCAGGAGGCGAGGTGAGGTCGGCAGTTGGGTTTTGAGTTCAAGAGTTTTAGAATTAGTTGAGTGTCATCAGTGTAGTTGTAACACAGGATGCTGTGTGAACGGATTATTGGTGGGAGGGTGATCAAGTAGAGATTGAAAATTGGGGCAGATAGGCATGCTCCTTGTTGAACTTCCATATCGACTGCTCGGGCTTGGGAGGAATAGGAGGAGAGTGGCAGTATTTGGTACCTATCTTTGAGGAATGAAGCTATCCATTTGAGGCGGTTCCATGTATTCCTAGGGAGTGGAGGCGGTCAAGGAGGATTGAGTGATTGATTGTGTCGAAAGCGGCGGATAGGCCAAGAAGGATTAATGCGGCGCATCCCGCTGAGTCTGCCGTGATTTTAAGGTCATCCCAGATTGAGGTTAGGGTGGTTTCAGTTCTGTGTCGGGCTCTGAAACCTGATTGTGTGGGGTCTAGGAGATTGTTGGCTTCGACAAAGGCATTTAGTTGGGAGTAGACGGTTCAGTCAATGAGTTTGGCAAGGAACCTGGTGTTTGAGATTGGGTGGTAGTTTTTGGGCTCGAGAGGGTCGATGGAAGGTTTTTTTGATTAGAGGTTTGATATGAACCATTTTGATTGCGTCAGGAAAAATACCTGAGGAGAGGGAGTCATTTATGATGGATCTTCCGTGTTCTCCTGTGCAGGTAGAAGCGAAAATTTCTTTGAGGGTTGTGGCCTGGCAGGGTCTAGCGGAGAGCCGGATGATTTGCGTGCAGAGAGAAGTTTGAGAAATTGGTCGGGTGATATCGGACTAAAGGAGTCAAAAGTTGGTTGTGCTGTGGTCGCAGGCGGTGGGTTGGCCTGTATGGGAGGAGGGTTGCCTGGTGGATGCAAGAGAGCCAGTTTGGTGGTTAGCGCATTTGTTCTTTCGAGCGCCGTGGTGTAAAAGTGGAGAGAGAGTGAGTCGCACAGTGATTGTGATGGGGTCAGGACGGTGGTAGTGCATGCCGGTTTGGTGAATTCGGTAATGATTGTGTGAAGTTCTTTGCTGGGGTTTTTGCAGTTTAGGATTCGGGAGTTGTAGTGGGCTTTTTTTGATTTCTGGATTTCAGCCTTGTACAGATGAAGGTGTCTGGCCAAGGTGGCTCTGCTCTCTTGGGTTTTGTCTTTCTGCCATTTGCGTTCTAGGTATTTATATAGTTGTTTAGTGGTCTTCAAATTAGTTGTGAACCATCTAGGGAACAGGCCACGGCGGGCTGATGGTTTGCAGGAGGGTGTGAGCATCATTAGTGAGGTGTTGAGCCATGAGTCAAAGGTGTTGGGGGTTAGTTGTTTATTGAGTTGGCAGGTAAGTGGTGGAAACTGGAGGAGGGCGTCGGCTAGGTCAGGAACAATTATTAGTTTTTTTCCAGCATTTGCGTAGATTCAGAGGTTCAGGTTCGGGTACGGGAAGCGGGTCTGGTGAGCGAATGGCGAAAGAAACAATGAAGTGGTCGGACCAGATGATAGGGGTGGGGGGTTTAGATGTATCTGGTTGTGGGAGCTAAAGATGGCATCATGAGTGTTTCCTTTATAGTGGGTCAGGCCGTTTATGTGGGGTTGGAGGATAATCGCGTCTAGACCGTCAACTAGAGAGTGTGTCATAGGGTTGTTGGGGATGTCGAGCCATATGTTGAAATCTCCAGGAAGGGTGAGGTTGGGATGGTTTAGTTGAAAGGTGGCAATAGAGTCGCAGAGGTTGTTTGAGAATTGTCTATCGTAGCCAGGGGATCTGTAGATTATTAGGAAGCTGTGTGAGAGCAACGGGGAGAGGGATAGTTTAACGAGGAGTGATTCACAGGAAGGAATGGAAGGTTAATTGTTGAGGATTGAGGCGTGGAAGAGAGACTTGAAAAGAATGCTATTCCCCCTCCTCTAGATGGACGGTTCAGTGGGATGAGGGAGTAGTCGGGGGGGAAGGCTTCATTGGCGATTGGGACGAAGTCGTCAGAGAACCAAGTTTCGGTGATAAAAACCAGGTCTGGTTTGTCAGAGGCAAGGAGGTCAAAGATGCTGTGTCTGTTTTTTGCTACGGATCAGGCATTAAATGGGATGCAATTCACTTCGGAAGGTGAGGTTGATGTCGGAGCTGCAGCGGATGGGATTGGGGGGGAGAGGGTAGAAACTGTCATGATCTCTGCTTCCAAAAGGTCAGGGTTTTCCCAACTCCCTTGGAAGCAGATCCATAACCCAGGTTCCGAGTGCCAACCAGTCCCAATTGGGACCTTTTGGACCCAGTCCTGGCGCCAGTGGCACCAGGCTCATAAATATGCCCAGTCCCAGCGCTGGAAGCGCCGGGCTCATAATGCTTGGGTGGATTTACCTGCAGCAGACCATGCTGCTTACTTGCCTGCCAGTTGAGCCTCTGATCCTCTTCTGTTTGGAACTACTTTTCCTGTTGGGTGGGGCAGGAGCCACTCCCTAGATTCAGAACACTGGAACTCTTCTGGAAAGCAGGAACTCTTTTCTTACCTAGGCGTGGCTGTGGAAGGAGACACCTAAGCACTGCAGGAGGCTATTTAAACCACACCCGATGGATGAATCTTGCTTTGCGTTATTCTGCATCCTCTGCAGCAGAACGCTCATCGTGTCTTCTGCATCTGATCCTGGGCCTAAGGAAAAAGGCTTACCATCCTGAATCCAGTCTTCAGCAACACCTATAAAGACAAGAAAGAACAGGTTAGCATTACGGTCTTCAGTGACAGCTCTTCACTTACCTGGTCCATCGGCTGTCACCAACGCCTCGCGCTGCATTCCGGCATCTGAAAGACAAAGGCTTACCAACTCTTCGTGCGCTCCGGAGGTCTTCACACTGCATTCCGGCATCTGAAAGACAAAAGCTTACCAACTCTTCGCACACTCCGGAGGCCTTCGGCGCTGCATCCCGCATCTGAAAGACAAAACAAGGTGCGTTTAAAGACATTGGGGAACTTTAATACTCACGTGCCATTACTCCTTTCCACATCTAACCCAGTGGGTATTCCGGCACCCTGCAGCCGCTCCGAACTTGTACCTGCAAAATAAAAAGACAGTTAGAGCGCATCGTGAAGCAGGCAACAAGCGCTTACTTACATGCTTCCAGGCGCTTCTATTCATCACACGGGCTCCATCTTCAACTCACTTCAGCCCGTCATCCGCCATCGCCGGAACCCTGCAAAACAAGAAACATCATTACTAAAGACTTTAAAGACATTAGAATTACTCAAAACTTACCGTTCGTGCAGTAAACGACGGACAGCAGTCCTCTGAAGTCAAGAGGCCTGCTCCCCTTATCCAGTGAAGAAACTGGTTACAGCACCCTGCCCCGAGGCAGATGGAGAGCACGGCGTTCACTTACCTAAGGTTAGAGCGTTAACCTTTGGGGTTCTACAGGAGAAGAGAAAGGGAAGAAGAGAGAGACATTCAATAACCCAGTTCCTTAATCCCATATTTTCTATCTGCAGACATCTTACCCTTCGAGTCAGACATACAGTGCACAGAGGTCCAGCCCAAAGAGCCAGCCGTGTGTTACACATCACCTTTGAAGATACGGTATACGCCCAGTCAAGACCGGCGCCTCTACGGGAATCAGGTGAGCGTTACAGAACGCAAAGCCTACCACAAAACTCCCGTCCAGGCGCTATGGAAACCTCGGATACCGACCAGCTAGCCCAGTTACTTGGGGAACTAAGGGCAGAAGTGCATGCAGCCTGTCAGGAAACGAACGCTCTAAGAAGGGAAATGATTATTTCCAAGGAGCGAACAGATGATCTCGCTAGACAATTGCTACAGTCACAAGCCGGACAGACCCCGTTACCCGCATCTGGGGGAAATCTTCCTTCTACATCCTCTATGAATCCAGTGCAGATCAACCTACCTGGGAATGTACCTCTGGCTCCGCCCGAACGATTTTCTGGTGACCCAAAGAGGTTTGCAGTATTTATCAATCAGTGCCGGTTGCATTTCTTATGCCGGCCAGCAGCCTTTCCAACTGATCAGGCTAAAGTAGCTTTCGTGCTTTCGTACCTTAGTGGCAATGCGGCAGACTGGTCGATCCCTCTAGTAAATCAAGATGATCCGGTCCTCCATGATTTTCAAGCTTTTCAGCTCAGTATGGAAAAACTGTTCGCAAGACATTCACAGGGGCAGGCCTTGGACAATGAGCTTCTTTCGTTGCAACAAGGTAATCAAGACCTTTTGGCTTATATTGCGTCTTTCAACAGACTGATAGTGGAAACTCAATGGCCTGAGGACAAAAGGATTACGCTGTTTTATAGAGGTCTACGTGGAGAGCTCAAAGATGTGTTAGCCCAAGTAGTGAATCCCCCACAAGATTGTTCGGACTATATAGACTTAGTCGTTCAAATAGATCACAGACTGCAGAACAGGAAGCCCGATCGTTCCAAGTTTGATGCTTGAGTATTTTCCAAACCGCCAACTCCTTCCAAAGGAGTAGACTCCGGGGAACCCATGCAAATAGGGGGTCTGAAAGGTCCTCTAACACAAAAGGAGCGGGAAAGGAGAAAACAGTTGCAATTATGCCTCTATTGCGGAAACTCAGGGCACTTTCTTCGAGACTGTCCGGTGAAACCTGCCAAGAAGGCAGTAGGAGCTGCAGTTACCAAAGTTACAAACTCTGAGCAGGGAAACGACCTCGCCCGACAAGAATAGAGGTCCTCTTGCCGAGCGTGAAAACCAGTTCCGTGACCTCGCATTTCGTGATACCTATGGTCCTCATTAGCCCTGATAATCCGGATCGATTACATGCAATTGAAGCTTACGTCGACAGCGGTGCCATCGGCAATTATGAGGATCATGAAATGGTTTTGAGGATGAATCTAACTCTTTGTCCCAAGGCTGTAAAGGACGTCATTACTACGGTGGATGGTACGGAGATAGCCTCCGGGCCAGTAACGCATACCACTCAAGAGGTGACGCTAGTAAGTCAAGATGGACACCATGAGAAGATCGTGTTCTATGTGATCAAGGCCCCTCAGTTTCAGATTATTCTAGGAATACCTTGGTTAGAGAAACACAATCCTCTGATCGATTGGCGAGCAAGAACGGTCCAGTTTCCAGAATGTGTCTCTACTTGTCACCCTCCACCTGGTGTTGCACTGGCAGCAATTTCTTCAGAGACTCCCCAGTTACCTCCCGAATACCTAGAATACCAAGATGTTTTCCGGAAGGATCAGGCTAACTCTCTACCTCCTCATAGGTCTTATGACTGCCAGATAGACCTGATACCTGGATCTACTCCTCCTTGTAGTAGAATTTATGCCCTCACCGAGCCTGAGAACCTTCACCTTCGACAATACCTGGATCAATACCTGGCAAATGGGTTTATTCGTCCTTCCAAGTCCCCTGCTTCTTCAGCTTTGTTCTTCGTTCCAAAAAAGGAAGGAGACCTTAGAACTTGTATAGATTATCGCTCCCTGAACCAGATCACCTTTAAGAATAGATATCCGTTACCTTTGATCCCTGAACTCCTGGACCAAGTCAGAAAAGCATGCATATATACAAAGCTGGATCTTAGAGGAGTTTACCACTTGGTACGAGTAAAAGAGGGCGATGAATGGAAGACGGCCTTCCGCACCAAGTATGGGCTATTTGAATATCAGGTCATGCCCTTCGGACTTTGCAATGCCCCGGCCGCCTTTCAATATTTTATGAACGATGTCCTCAGAGAGCTCATAGATGTTTGTGTTGTTGTTTACATTGACGACATCCTCGTTTATTCTTCATCGGAATCTGAACATCGGAAACACGTGAAAATGGTCCTCGAAAGATTGCGTCAACACAAACTTTTCGCTAAGTTGGAAAAATGTGTTTTCAACGTGACTGAAGTTGAATTCTTGGGATTCATATTATCACCTGGCGGAGTGCGTATGGATTCAAAGAAGGTCGATGCAGTTCTCAAATGGCCATCACCATCCTCCGTAAAAGGTGTGCAAAGCATGTTAGGCTTCGCTAACTTTTACCGCAGGTTTATCCCCGAATTCTCTCGAATAGTCCAGCCCATCACTGCCTTGTTAAAGAAAAACAAACGTTTTGAATGGTCTACCGAGGCGGAACAAGCTTTCCAGGATTTGAAGACTAAATTTATCTCTGCACCAATCTTAAAACACCCTCGCCCCGAACTCCCCTACATCGTGGAAACTGATGCTTCAAGCCTTGCCATGGGGGCAGTTCTATCACAAAAGGACCCGGTAACCAATCAGTTGCATCCCGTGGCATTTTGGTCCCGCAAATTCTCGCCTCCTGAAATCAATTACACGATTACTGACAAGGAACTTCTGGCTATCAAGTCTGCCTTTAAGGCTTGGCAGCATTATCTGCTGGGGGCCCGACACACCGTTACTGTGATTACGGATCACCGAAACCTGCAATATTTGAAAACCGCAAAAGCCCAATCCTCTAGACAACTCCGTTGGGCATTATTCTTTGCCGAGTTTGACTTCATAATTACCTATCGACCTGGTACAAAGAACGGTAAAGCTGATGCCCTTTCTCGGATGGGAGTGGAAGAACACTTGATCAACCCTAAACCTGTACCAATCATTCCCGAACAAAGAATTCTGGGTGTAATCGCCACAGAATCCATAGAGGAAGTTAAGGATAAAGCCAGGCAACTTGTAACTCCAGCAGACATACAGAATTGGCATCTGCAGGGAAAGGACTTTGCAGTAAAGGACAACTTATTGTATTTCCAAGAACGATTATACCTACCCAGCACAGATTTACAGAAAAAAGTAATCTCTTGTTATCACGATTCTTTAATGGAAGGACATCCCGGTATGGCCAAGACCTCAGAAAAGATCAAGCGCTACTTCTGGTGGCCGTCTTGGAAAAAAGATATCAGAGACTTTATAATGTCCTGTGGAGTATGCGCCCAAAACAAGAGTCAAAAGGAAAGACCAGCAGGCCTCTTACGCCCTATTGACATCCCACCTCGCCCTTGGCATACGCTTTCTATGGACTTCATCACCGATCTACCTCCATGCTCCGGATACAATACGATTCTAGTAATCGTGGACTTATTCTCCAAGATGGCGCATTTCATTCCGCTCAAAGGCTTGCCAACAGCAGCAACTCTGGCCCGAGAATTTCTCGAAAACATCGTCCGACTGCACGGTTTTCCTTCGGTTCTAATTTCGGATCGAGGTAGTCAATTTATTTCTCATTTTTGGCGAAGTTGCTGTCGGCCGGCTCAAATTGATGTGAGACTATCGACCAGTCACCACCCTCAGACCGACGGACAAACCGAGAGGACCAATCAAACTCTGGAACAGTATTTACGCTGCATGCTGCAACAAACTGAAAAAACTTGGAAAGACATCCTTTGGATAGCCGAAAATGCCTACAATAACTCTGTCCATTCGGAAACTGGGAAAACCCCGTTTTTTCTTTTGTACGGCAGTCACCCTCGAACCTCGGAGTTGGATCCCCTCCAAGATCTTGAAACACCAGCAGTAGACTACCTGCATTCTACAATCACCCAAGCCTTTAAGGAAGCTGTTTCTCACCTTCAAAGGGCTAAAGAACAATACAAGAAAGGAGCAGATCAACATCGGAAGGAAGCCCCTCAATATCAAGTAGGGGATCAAGTCTGGTTATCCACCAAATATCTACCTCTAAAAGGGCCACGCACATTCAACCCAAGATACCTTGGTCCCTATTCCATCACTACCATAGTAAACCCAGTAGCGGTCAAGTTGGACTTGCCCCCGCACATGAAGATACATCCGGTCTTCCACGTCTCTCTATTAAAACCCGTGCAACCTCAAACCCGACTAACTAAATCTCCAAAACCTATCCTAGTTGATGGAGAACTCGAGTTTGAAGTCAAAAGCATTCTGGACTCCAAGATCTCCAAATCTAAACTATTTTACCTAATTGACTGGAAAGGCTACGGCCCCCAAGAGAGATCCTGGGAACCTGCTGAATATGTCCACGCTCCTCGCCTAATCAAAATATTTCACCGAACATTTCCTGACAAGCCAAAACCCCCAGAGAAGCCCGGTTTGGGAGGGGCCTTGAGGGGGGGTACTGTCATGATCTCTGCTTCCAAAAGGTCAGGGTTTTCCCAACTCCCTTGGAAGCAGATCCATAACCCAGGTTCCGAGTGCCAACACGTCCCAATTGGGACCTTTTGGACCCAGTCCTGGAGCCAGTGGCACCAGGCTCATAAATATGCCCAGTCCCAGCGCTGGAAGCGCCGGGCTCATAATGCTTGGGTGGATTTACCTGCAGCAGACCATGCTGCTTACTTGCCTGCCAGTTGAGCCTCTGATCCTCTTCTGTTTGGAACTACTTTTCCTGTTGGGTGGGGCAGGAGCCACTCCCTAGATTCAGAACACTGGAACTCTTCTGGAAAGCAGGAACTCTTTTCTTACCTAGGCGTGGCTGTGGAAGGAGACACCTAAGCACTACAGGAGGCTATTTAAACCACACCCGATGGATGAATCTTGCTTTGCGTTATTCTGCATCCTCTGCAGCAGAACGCTCATCGTGTCTTCTGCATCTGATCCTGGGCCTAAGGAAAAAGGCTTACCATCCTGAATCCAGTCTTCAGCAACACCTATAAAGACAAGAAAGAACAGGTTAGCATTACGGTCTTCAGTGACAGCTCTTCACTTACCTGGTCCGTCGGCTGTCACCAACGCCTCGCGCTGCATTCTGGCATCTGAAAGACAAAGGCTTACCTACTCTTCGTGCGCTCCGGAGGTCTTCACACTGCATTCCGGCATCTGAAAGACAAAAGCTTACCAACTCTTCGCACGCTCCGGAGGCCTTCGGCACTGCATCCCGCATCTGAAAGACAAAACAAGGTGCGTTTAAAGACATTGGGGAACTTTAATACTCACGTGCCATTACTCCTTTCCACATCTAACCCAGTGGGTATTCCGGCACCCTGCAGCCGCTCCGAACTTGTACCTGCAAAATAAAAAGACAGTTAGAGCGCATCGTGAAGCAGGCAACAAGTGCTTACTTACGTGCTTCCAGGCGCTTCTATTCATCACACGGGCTCCATCTTCAACTCACTTCAGCCCGTCATCCGCCATCGCCGGAACCCTGCAAAACAAGAAACATCATTACTAAAGACTTTAAAGACATTAGAATTACTCGAAACTTACCGTTCGTGCAGTAAACGACGGACAGCAGTCCTCTGAAGTCAAGAGGCCTGCTCCCCTTATCCAGTGAAGAAACTGGTTACAGCACCCTGCCCCGAGGCAGATGGAGAGCACGGCGTTCACTTACCTAAGGTGAGAGCGTTAACCTTTGGGGTTCTACAGGAGAAGAGAAAGGGAAGAAGAGAGAGACATTCAATAACCCAGTTCCTTAATCCCATATTTTCTATCTGCAGACATCTTACCCTTCGAGTCAGACATACAGTGCACAGAGGTCCAGCCCAAAGAGCCAACCGTGTGTTACACATCACCTTTGAAGATACGGTATACGCCCAGTCAAGACCGGCGCCTCTACGGGAATCAGGTGAGCGTTACAGAAACTGGAGAGGGGTGGGGTGATTGATGATCGATGGGAAAAGTGGGGGAGCAGAAAAGTTGACAGGTTTCGGGTGGGAGTGGATAGAAGCATGTGTCAGGGTGATTGGGTTTGGCACGAGGGATTTGAAGGTGGGGTGAGGGCGGTTAGGAGTTTTAGTTGTGGTCGGTGAGAAATCGAGGGAAAGGGGTTTCAGGAGGGGTGAAGCAAGGGGTGATGGTGGTGATTGGGGGAATGTGGTGGTGGGTTGAGACAGGGGGGCAATGAGTTCTGAGAGATTGAGGGGGACCAGGTACGTTTCCTCTTTAGTGTCTTTGTTGCGCTTGGTGTGTGTGAGAAGGTAGGGGGGTCAGAGGGGGAGAGGGGTGAGGCTTCTGTTCTTGCTAGGGCTAGACATGCAGTTTTTAGGGAGGGGAAGGGGTGTGGTCGGGGGGGATGATGGTGGGGGTTGGTGGGAAAAGCGGAAGGTGCATGATTGCAGGGCAGGGTGTGCGCGGTATGATAGTGAGGGGAGCGGGCATGATCAACGTAGGCTGGTCGGTGGTGTGGTTCGGGGGAGCAGTGGTTTTAGGGTGGTTGGCTCACCATCGTGCCCCTCTGGCTTGGTGTTTGGAAAAGGGATGGGCAGGGTATGTGAAGGGGGGTGGGATGATTTGGGAAGGGGGGGACGGGAGGCAAGGCTGCCCGTAGAGTGGAGGCGGTCCACGGTGGTTGTTTCCGGCTGACCCTGGTGGATTGGGTGCACTCATGGTTAGTACATGCTATTAGGTGTAGTTTCAGGTGCAGTTTACACTTTATATTGGACTTTATAAGTTTGGCTATTTCACTGGGTGAGATTAGTCTTGGTTTCTGGGTTCCACTAAGCAGGGTGCTATTATTCACATATTCTAGGTTTTACTGTGCTAACTGTAACTAGGCTGCAGATATTAGGCCGTTTTGAAGTGTAGCTACACCTTAGGGTGTGCTGTTAGGCAGGTTATTTCTAGACTTTCTTCTAGCAAGCTGGAATACAAGTAAGTTATTAGGGAGAAGTTGGATGTAGCAACGCTACAGGTTTGCTTTTAGGTGGATTTTCAAGGTCAATTTAGGAGGACTTTCTAATTGTAGTTCTAAATTCAATCGGGGCATGCTATTAAGCACACTTCTAGATTCAAGCAAGGGGTGCTATTATGCCCACTTTTTAAATTTGAGTTTTGTACAGATAGGATATTAGGGATGCTTCTATATTCAACTAATAGCTCAACGCTAATGGGCACACTTTGCACAGAGGGATATTATGCACACAGAGATGATATTAGGCACACTTCCAAGATCAGTTTGCACAGATAGGGTATTAGGGACACTTCTGAGATCAACTAGGGCGCATTATTAGGCACACTTCTAAATCCGGGCAAGGTGCGATATTTGGTCTACTTCTAAATTTAGCTTTGCACAAGGGAGATATTTAGGGAGACTTCTAAATTCAATTTTGCACAGAGGAGATATTAGACTATTAGGCATACTTCTATATTGTACATTACACAGAGATGATATTAGGCACACTTCTAAATTAAACTTTGCACAGAAGGGATATTTAGGCACGCTTCAAACATCAACTTTTGCACAGAGAGTCTATTAGGTACACATTTAAATTCAACTTTACACAGAGCGGAAATTAGGCACTCTTAAAATTCAACCAGCGTGGACTATTGTGCACCCTTCTAAATTCAACCAGGGAACGTTATTAGGCACACTTCTAAATTAAATTTTGTACCTAGAGGCTATAAGGGAATACTAGTCAGTTGGACTAGGATGCGCTATTAGGTACGCTTCTAAATTAAGCTTTTGCACAGAGAGGATATTAGGGACACTTTGTTAGTTCAACTAGGGCTCGCTATTAGGCACACTTCTAACTTCAACTTTGCACAGAGGGGATATTAGGCACAATTCACCAGTGCTCGCTATTAGGCCCACTTCTAAATTAGTGGGTAGGCTCTCAGTTTATGATATCTAATTTTATTCTGTTGATTTTTCTCTTCATCTTCCCTTTTATTATTCTTACTCTTTTATTTCTTGTCTTCTTCATTTACAATATTAGTTGTTTTATACGGTTTTTAACCAATTTTATTCAACAGTATATGGGTGTTTTTTTTTCTTTTGTATATTAAACATTTTCCTTATTTGTCACTTCTTTTATTCTCTCTTCTTATTTTCTCTTTTATTTTTTTTTGCCATTTTCTCTTAGCGATTATGTTTATGATATTATTATCGATCGTATGATATGTGTTTGTATAGAGTGTTAAAAGTCATTCATTGTTTATATCTGCTTTTTGATTTCTGAATATGGCTATAACACTATAATAAAAAAATAATAATAAAAATGTGCGGCACGATCAACTCTGCAATAAAATGCTGAGGGTCCTGAAGCTAAATGATGCCCTATTAGTAATATCTCTTGCAAACCCAGGAGGAATGTTTAAACAACACGTGCAAACAGATGAGTATGCTGCTGTCCCTCTAAACTCTCATGATTTCCACACCTTTCAGCCAAAAAAGGAGTAAGAAAAATGTCCTTATAGAATTCCTGAGGTCGTGCAGGGGAAGGGCATACACAAAATCAGTATGCAACCCATGCCTTTGAAGGAATCTTAAATCTGTTTAAACCTCCAAATTCTGAACATACTAAGCATAGGAGATAAAAATACTGGTCACAGATGGCTGTCATTGAAGAGCTGGGAGACACTAAAGGACTGGAGGATCGTGCCCACCGTGTACACAGAAAAGAGTGGGAGGACAGTGTCTTCATGATAAGGTAAAGAATCACCAGAAAGAGCAAACATACATCTCTGGGCCTTTGTTAAGGCTGTTTCTGAGCTACCCATGGTGCATTCATGATCAACTCAACATTATCAACAGACAATGCTGCAGATGAGAGATTTATTAGGCCTGATCATCTGATCTGGGGGAAGAAGTGATTAGGGAGGAATGGGTTTCCTGATGTACAAAAATCTAGAAGAAGTCTCTAGATCAGGTGAGAGCCTGCCAAATACATATTTTTACCAAGCATACTGGACCTTAGATAAAATGTTTAAGAACGGTTGCTCAGACTCACCAACCTGCTGGTGCATGGTATAGGTATGCTGGTTCACACCTTTTGGAGGTGCGCCAATGTGGGCGCTTTCTCGACTAAGTTGAGGTCATTCTTTGATGAAATTCTCAATATGAGCACCTTTGAATTGTGGCACAGGGTGGTGATGAGGTCCTGAGTTTGCCTCCTTCAGATTGTGCTTAATACCAACTGTGTAATGGTTTTCTACATGACATTATTAAAATCAGCAAAATACTTTTGTTGAACCAATCATTGATTGTTTTTCTTTCTATTTGTAATCTCTTGAATGAAAAATTGGCTATTGTGCCCATGGTTTTGATAATGTCCTTGTGGATAGTATCTAAGATTGTTTCCAGGGTTAGGGCTTAAAAAGTCTCATACATGGAGGGAAAGGACTCTGGTGCAATAATTGTCAAATGACTAGTACGTTTATAGGAATGACATTTCCAATTCTGGTGCAGACGTATGTAAACAGATACTAGGATGAGGCTCCTAACCATTGGGAGTTAAGACCAACATTGTTTAGAGGTAGGCCTAACTGTTATGTCTGGCGAGATTGAAGAGAACTGTCAATGTGTGGTCGTTATATTGAGCTGGGCATTGCAATACTTGTGAAAATCTCAGATTTATAATTTATGACAGAACAGATTTGACCAGTGTATACAAAGGGTCGCCACTCCAGAGATTCAGGTCACACAAAATGATTACTCTACCTGTTGAGTTGAGAATGTATATAGGGAAATCCATCCTGTCCTAAGTTAAACGAGCACAGTGGCTGGGGGAGCTGCAATGAATCAGAATAGTTACAGCAGTGTTGCCTTTTAAGCTTCACTTAATTAGCTGTTTTCGAGGAACGGGTGTGCCTCTATGCACACAAAGTCACACTGAAGGTGTCGAGGGAAGTAATTTAGACAAAAATGTTAGAAGAAAACTGTGATGGAAGCAGGCAGGCAAATGTCCTATTGAACGGGGACCATGGTGCACGTTTTGCCTGGCACATTCCACTGAGCACAGGATACAAAATACTCCAAAAAATAGAACGCATGTGTCTGATATGTGCCCTATTCATCAACACTTTACCATCCTCATAATGTCCTAGTCATGTCTCTAATCCCACTAGTGCTGGTGTCCACATACAATTATGGCACTGCTTCTCCAAATCAATGGGCCTCATTACGAGTAGGACGGTAAGGGATACTGGGCACTGGTAAGGAAACCGGTGCCTGTAATCCCTTACCGCCCTACTACGAGGTCCCTTAGCGGGTCCCTCAAGTAACGCCTGGTCTGACCAGGTGTTATGGACGGGACCCGTTAAGGGACCTTGAAGCTAATAACGGTACCGCAATTTGCGGTACCGTTATTAGCGCCTTCCCCATTCCCACTCAGCCCTATGGGGGCTCAAATGGGAATGGGGAATGGCTTTTTCAATGGGAACTTACCGGTCCCGCAATGGTCGGACTACATGGGAAAGTCCCCATTGAATGAGACCGGTACCGGACACGTTATTGGTGGCAGTCATGGCGCAAATAGCGCCATGACTTCCACCAATCTCGTAATGAGGCCCAATGAATCTGAAATATGAACTTCTTAATGTTTTTCTGTTATGTTAAGCTAACTGTTCTTTCACATCAGGCAGGATGATTCTGGACCTTTTCCCATGCCTTCATTAAGTAACACCATCAGCAAAATAATGTTATATAAATGCATTGTGAGCTTATAATATTCAGATCTTTATTTTGTGTCTGGCCACATTTCTTTATGTAGAAGTAATGTCAGCATAATGTAAGTGCGTTTAGCCCACCAGAATATTTTAGTTTGTATTATTATTCGTTCCACAGGGATTCTCTCCCCTAAGCGATCACACAGTGGATAGACTGGCAAGGAACAGCTTTACCCTGCTAGGACAATAAATCACGAACCGCCCCTTTAAAGATGCAAGAATCAATAGACCATTCCGTCGCCCTGAAACATTTGCATATGTGATCAATTAATGTCAGCGTGAACCAGGGCACATTATAAACTTTTGAAAGGCATAAAAAAAATCAGACATCCCCATTAGAGTTTTTATCCTCTTCAATTGCATATCACAATAAAATGTCAAAAGGAAAGGAGAGGCAGATTTCTGACATTATTACTTTGAACTTTTCCGGTCCATAGTCCCCTGAAGCATGACATTTAATGTGAAAAAAGTACAGTCAATCTCCTTAATCATCTTCATCTCCTTGCTTTTGTGGCGCGTGGCTGAACTTCATTCTGCTATTTGTATTGTGGCGGTGAGCCTGTCCGCGCCATTTTGAGTGGCATTGAGGCCCAGGGGACTGCTGTCTTAGGCTGTCCCCTTCTGGCATCTAAACTCTAACGTACAGCACATCTGCAGAACAAACACATCCATATATGCATCAAATAAGGTCAATCGCTCATGGATGCTCAGACAACCGTAATTTAGTTTCGGTGGATTTTCTCTGGTTGACAGCATCAGCAGTTTGGAGTTAGAGCAAAGCTCAGATGGCTTAATATTACTAAAACAGAAATTAACAGAAATTATCGAAACTCAAATCCTATAATTTTGACATTGCCCAATTATGTCATCATCGTACTAATTGTGACACCACAAGTAATCAGTGATAGCACTAATCTTATAATTCACTAGCTGTGAAATTCACAATGGTATAGTTCCATTCCCAAACCCTAGTTGTGATGTCAGTGAACACATATTGACAGGAAAAGACAGCTGTGCCCTTTGGTGCGTCATCCCCCACTCAGTCGGAAGGCAACCCAGGTGCATTTACACAGAGGCACCTTCCCTTTACAAAAACAAAAGACAGCTGATGTAAACACACCAAACATATCTTTTTTTGTTATTTTCATTAATTCAAGGGATCTATTAACTAGGTCAAAAAGAAGAATACCATTGCCATTGTAGGACTCAAGCGGCCAAATGTAAAGCTTCATCTGTAATTTAACGATATTACAAACTACCCATAGAAAGCCGTCTGCATCAACTAAAGATGTGTTTAACAGGGCACGGAACTCTTCAGTATCCCCCTACTGCGCAGCTGGTGATACATTGTACTGTATGTTCGGTTGTGATCTAGGATAGATACTCCCCCCTTTGAATGCCCATTCCCCCAGGGCGGGCAGTAGCCAAAACCAATTATTTGACTGCTTGCCAGAGGACCCGGGCACAGACCGTGCCCACTATTTTAGTGCGAAAATCAATATTAGTTGTTATGTTCCGCCCTGCGTCCCGCTACGCGGTGACGCAGGGCGTCTCTAATAAAAGCCCCGCCCCCGCGTTCGGGAGGCAGTTCCGGGGCACACCAGCTACGAGCGTGGGTGTACTTCAATACAGCTCGCGCTGGCGCTGCGCCACAGGCCCTGACACGCCAGCCCCCAGGTGCGCACACCGCGGGCTGGAATCCAACAATGGCGACGAGGCGGAACGAAATCCAACACGCGCTCGGCGTGTGAAAGCATACAGATGGCCCACATCCATCGCGTCGAAATTTTTGGACACCCGGTGGGGGGCCGATCACACACGTGACCCCCACACCCAAAAAAAAATCTGCATTTCTCCTTTGCCCCACGACATCCAGCTGGGCATGGTGGAGCCAGTCGACATCTGGACAACCATACTTGAATGCAGTGACACGGACTGCCAACCAGGGCAACGCTGAAGCACCAGGTCCTGCGCTTCCACACTCAGCGGTAGGGGGCCGCGGCACATCCGGTGAAGGCCCGATTCCTCAGCGCTGGCACTCACTTGAGCGTATCACGATAGCACCGACAAGGTACACGTCGACATGGCGGCCGGCACATCAACCCCTGGGCCCACCACGCCATCCAGAATTGCGGCAAACCTGTCGCTGTCATCCCCCCAGCCTCGCACGCAAGGAGGATCGTCAACTCTAATCCAGCCATTTGACCCCTTCACGGACCCATCGTCAAGCGGACCCAGATGGCAGCTGTGGATCCAGAAGTTCGAGATGGCGATGGAGTGCAAGGAGGTTACGGCAGCCAGGAAGATGAAAGCACACCTACTGCTCAGTGTGGGTGACGAGGTACTGCGCATTTTCAACTCCCTCAATGTTGATGATGGACAAGATGCATACCAAAGCGCAAAAGATGCCCTCACAGCTCATTTTCTCCCTCAACTAAACCCGGACTACGAGACTTTTATATTCTGCACCACTATACAGGCAGCGGATGAAACCTTAGACGTGTACCACACCCGATTGAGAAAATTGGCCATGTCCTGCGAGTTCACAAACGTGGAGAGGGAAATTAGGAGGCAAGTCATCAATGGCGTACACTCAGAAAAACTAAGACGCCTGATCCTCAGCGAGAGAGGCATTCCTTTACAGCGCATCCTTGAACTCGGACGCCAAAGGGAACTGGCTCACACCAGAGTGGCCAACATGGAGGCCACGCTACACAGACTGCAACCTGCCCTCAGCACTGCCATGGTCGCCCAGATCTCCAATAAACTATCCTCGAGAGAGGACCACAGCAGGGGATATGGCCAGAACAGGTGGCAACCACGCATTCCCGGGCCCACAGAGTGCGGCTGGTGTGGTGGCCCACGACAGGGCCGTCGCAACTGTCCCGCACAAGGAACCACGTGTGGAGCATGCGGCAGGAAGGATCATTATGCTACCGTATGCAGATCAGTGGGCAGCTCCACTCAGCCCCCACCAAATCCCCCTGAGAAGAATGCGACCAAGAAAAAGAAGCAGGCCAGCGCAAGGAGGGTCGCAGTGGCCAACTCCTCCACAGAGGAAGAAGGGGATGACGTCTCGACAGTGCAGCAAGACATCAGGAAAGACAACGACAGAAAAGGGAGGAAGGTGTATCTGGTGCATGCTTTGAGCCAAGGTCAGGGACCGCCAAGAAAATCTGCCCGAAGGCGCAAGTGCATGGTCACCGTCCAGAACCAGCGCATCCTCATGACCATTGACACAGGCGCCTCAGTGAATGTGATGCCCACAAGCATATTCCAGACTCTTAAACCCCTACCAGATCTGAAAAGCACAGACACGCTGTTATACGCATATGGCAGCCGGAAGCCCCTACCAGTGATTGGCAGGTTCCGCACGATGCTGGAACACGGTGAAAACAGACTATGGTCCAAAGTCTATGTCGTGAAGGCAGGAATCGAATGCCTCCTGAGTGGGGACGCAGCAGAAGATCTGGGAGTGGTCAAATTCGTCTGCCACGTCGATGAGGTCGAGGAGGTGGAGAACATATTAAGACAATACCCCAAGCTACAAGAGGGAATAGGCTGTCTTAAGGGCAAAACCATCAAACTGCACATCGATGAAACCGTACAGCCCAAGGCCGTAAGACATCGGAGAACACCGTTCCACATGAGAGACCAAGTGGAGCAGGAACTCAAGGCCTTGGAAGAAGCCGGCATCATAGAAGAGGTCACAGGACCCACACCATGGGTCTCGCCAATGGTGGTAACGCGAAAACCCAAACAGCCTGGAGAAGTGCGGATCTGCATAGATATGCGCCTCCCGAACACTGCCATCAAAAGAGAGCGCCACATCACACCAACAATAGATGAAATCGTGTCTGACCTCACGGGGTCCTGTGTGTTCTCAAAGGTTGACCTGAAGGCGGGGTATCACCAACTCAAGCTACACACGGACTCTCGCTATATCACGACATTCTCGACGCACTTGGGGTTGTGGAGATACAAACGCCTGAGTTTCGGGATATCGTCGGCGGCTGAGGTATTCCAGCAAACCATTCAAGAGGTCATCAGGGGCATCCCTGGTGTCCTCAATGTGAGTGACGACATCTTGATTCATGCCCCCGACAAAGAAGAGCACATCAAAAGGCTTCGAACCCTACTAGGCAGACTACAAGAAGCTGGGCTCACCATACACCGGGAGAAGTGTGAGTTCCTCCGGTCAGAAATCACTTTTTTTGGCTACAAGTTTGGCAGCACGGGCATCTCCCCTGACCCCCAGAAGGTCGCAGACATTCAGGCCGCAAGACCACCGATGACCCCCACGGAAGTACGCAGCTTCCTAGGCATGGCCACCTACTGCGGGAGGTTCATCCGAGACCTGGCAACCCTATCTGAGCCATTACGGGAACTGACGAAAGCCAACACCAAGTGGGACTGGGGGCAAAAATGCCAGGACGCATTCGAAAGCATTAAAGATTCCCTGTCCGTCAACATCAAAATGGCATATTACAACACCGAACTACCCACAGAACTGTTCGTGGATGCAAGCCCGGTTGGGCTTGGTGCCATCCTGATGCAGGTAACGAAGGAAGGGGAGAAAAGGCCGATAGCGTACGCCTCGAGAGCCCTCAGGGAGACCGAACAGAGGTACTCTCACATCGAAAAGGAGGCTATCGCCGTGTTGTGGGGGTGCAGGCATTTTCACCTTTACGTATATGGGCGTCGGTTCACGACGATCACTGACCACAAACCCCTACTGCCCATCTTCATGGGGACATCGTCGCACCCTCCGGCACGAATCACCAAATGGCTCCTACACCTTCAGCAATACGACTTCAATCTCATCTACCGACCAGGCAGTGGAAACCCCGCGGATTTTCTCTCGAGGCATCCGCGAGCGGCAACCCAACACGAGATCCAAGTAGCCGAAGAGACTGAGGAACACATATGCCAAGTGGTACGTGCAATGAGACCCAAGGCGGTAAGCATCGAAGAAATTGAGTCGGAAACCCACAAGGACCCTTGCTGCGACTTAGTGAGAGATGCCATCATCTCAGGTGACTGGAAGACTTTCATGAGCTACACCCACAACAGGACCGAGGAAGCGAAAGGGTTTCTGTCCGGCATGTTCGCCGTCAGGCAAGATCTGTCGATCACAGAAGGCGGAGTGATACTCAGAGGAAACCGCATTGTAATTCCTCTCAAACTACAAGCCAGGGTTGTGGCCCTAGCGCATGAAGGACACCAAGGACTGGCGAGAACAAAGGCCCGCATAAGGCACAGGGTATGGTTTCCCCAGATCGAAGAACGTGTCGAGACGCTAATCAACACGTGCCTATCCTGTCAGATAACGGGAGCCCCGCCAGAACCGGAACCTATTCTATCGGCTGAACGCGGCCGCTCTCGGTGGGAGGCAATCAGCATTGACTTCTGTAAGCTGCCCGAAGGCCTCTACCTCCTGGTGTCCATTGATGACCACTCACGATATCCTGAAGTAGAAATAGATGAATCCACAGCGGCGGAAGTGGTCATTCCGGCCATCGAGAAGATGTTCGCAACTCACGGATTACCCATATCCATCAAAAGTGACAACGGGCCGCCGTTCACAGGGGAGGACTTCAAAAACTATTTGCAGGAACTCAATATACAGTACCACCACATCATGCCGGGATGGCCCCAGGCAAACGGGGACGTTGAACGATTCATGAGAACAATTAACAAAGTGCTCAGGGTATCCAAGGCGAACGCAAGCCCATGGAAAGTTGACCTGTACCGTTTCCTACGAAACTATCGAGTCACCCCCCACAGCAAAACTGGCATACCATCGGCGGACCTCATGTTTAGCACCGTCATCAGATCCTCGATCCCGCATCATCCAAGCAGGACCCCGGACGCGATCAACGAGGAACGCACACAAATGAGGAGACGGGATGCCAATGCCCACATGAGCGGCAAGAGGAGAGCGAGGCCGTCTAACCATCAAGTGGGGGATCAAGTCATCATGCTACGCAACCCCACCAAGGCAAAGCTCGACACCAGATATGAGGAACTGCAATGGACCGTCAGTGATCGGCACGGATCCATGGTGAGAGTGACACGAGGACGCCGTCAAGTGACGAGGAATTCATCGTGGTTCAAGGCGGTACCCCGCACCCTGTGGACAGACAAAGAGTGTCACTGGGAAGAAGAAGACGCTCGGGCCAGCGAAGAGGAGCCTGGATCTATCCCAGATGAAACAGGAGCGGAGGACAGAACTTGGGAACCACCGGAGGCCCCTAGCCTCGAAGACACCACCAATGAAGGTGAACCCGATCGGGAACCAAGGGGGTGTAGTCCCTGAGAAGGGCGATACCGCCTGAGAACTGCCACGAGACCGCCAGCCAAGCTAAGTGACTATGTGTGGTAGCCAAGGCACACCAGTTGAGTGCATGTTGTATTGTGTTTTCGTTGTTTTACAATAAAGGAGGAATGTTATGTTCTCTAATAAAATCCCCGCCCCCGCGTTCGGGAGGCAGTTCCGGGGCACACCAGCAACGAGCGTGGGTGTACTTCAATACAGCTCGCGCTGCGCCACAGGCCGCGCGGCCTAGCCCTGACACGCCAGCCCCCAGGTGCGCACACCGCGGGCTGGAATCCAACATTAGTGTAGTATAATACACCTACTGCCTAAGGACTAGGATAACATTGCAATGGAAGGTGCCTTCTCTGTTTACCAAGATGAATGGGCAATTGCTTGCCATTCTGATCTCTCTTTGAATATAAAAAGAGTAGTATTACAGAAACCTTGCACAGGTGCAATTTGCACTTGGGCAAAAATTTCCCTAATGCAATAAATATCATGTTACAATGCATGTTTTCACCAGGGCAAATGTCCAGGAGTGGTGCACATATTGCCCTAGTGCAAAAACTGAATCAAAACAAGGCATGTGATCCTTATTATCATAATAATATATGTCTGGTCTTCTGCTGGTACTGCAGATCAGACTTGTAACAGACTTCAGCATTCCTAACCTGTGTCTCTACAGGAATCTGGGGGACAAGACCACTACACTCACTGCCCTTCCAGTCCTTCATCAACATAGTGGCAAAGTCGTGAGGTTCCCATTCCTATGTCAGTAAGCATAAAGAGGTGTTTTAGGTGCCCCAAACTTTCAGATTTCATAGAAAGAGACCGATTACTCAGATACCATAGAGAATCTGCAGATTGTGGGAAAATGAGCCTTAGCCGACGTTGAGGAATGGCCTATTGTTGAATTTCCTCACAATGCAGCTCGTGGTTGAAACGGCAGAATCCACGACCTTGAAATTCCAGATTACTGTTTCTGTGACTGCTCTAATTCATGAGATGTTATTTGAAGAGCGTCCTGTAAAGATATATATGGGGTTTTATTGCCATGCAACATGCAGCATGGAGGTGCACCCATATGTATGGATATGTGGGCTTTATTGCAAACATGCAACACACAGCAGTGAAATACAGCCAGGCCCAGTTTGAAACTGCAGGCATTATTTCAGTAACAGCCAGCAAGTTGTCAGAACACATAAAAAACACAGTGTGCTGCCAGTTAAAATAAAGAGGTGCACAATTTATATTGGATGTTTCATGTGTGAAAACTGCAATACAATAACTGATTAACCTTGCACTAACATTACTAAAATACTATCTCAACTTCTCTAACATTATAATACAGTCTTCTATGCCCAATGAAGTACAGTACACTGGTTGCACTGTTTAAAATTCATTTTTTCCATGAGGAAATCTACACTAGTGTTTTCTTCATCCTGTGGAGAACAGAAATATGTAAAAAGCAGGAAGGGAAATGAAATAGTTGTTTTGAAAATTAAGTCTTCATTGTCTTGAAAAACGAAGGCTGGCACATGGCACATTCCTTTATTCTGATTGGTAGGGATTGTAGGCAGACAAGCCACGTCAACATGAGACTGAATGAGAGTTTTCCTAATGAATGAAAAAGGGGGAGTTGGCACTTCGTGCTGGGACCAGGAGACAGACGGTGCCATATCTGTTGAACTCCAAGTGGGTCGCTCGCTGGCTACGAGCATTATCATCTGGCAGCTCCCCACACATACGAGGGGGTTTGACACTGAGCCTTGGTCTGTGAAGACAGTAAGGTTGTGCGGGGACTTCAGATTTCACTGGCCTTGCTAAGATTGGTGCCAAATGAGAAAAAAAAAGTATGATGTACATGTGTTGCTAGAATTTATTGGCAGTGCAGGAAGGTTAGAAAAAAATGCATGTTTATTTTTCCCTCTATGTTCAAGGTGTGAGAACATAAATTTGTGTTGGCAAAATACCTGCTTGTTTCTGTTGTTCTATTATGTTGCAGGTGATGCTGTAAATATCATGTGGTAAGATGTTTTGCGGTTTGTAATTGCCATGTAATACAAAGTACAGATAAAAAAAAGCGGAGACTTTGGTATCCTTCATGCAAATGTGAATCATTTATATATGTGAAGCACAGAGGTGATGTTTATATCAGTGCACTAGTGCATTTACCAATTTACCACTGTAGTTAAAATAGCAAACAAGAGAAAGTCAGTAGTAAATATCTACAAAGTAGGAAGGTGTGTGTGTGAAATGTATTGAGTGATTCCTTCCTTGCATGCTGAAGGGAAGGGGTGACTAATCTGGCACTTAGATTACTGGATGTACATAAGCCAGTAATACCAGCCACAAACTATAGGTGGCGGTCTGAATAAACTCACTGGGTTCTCTGAAGTGTCCTAATTCCGGGGCTCTCTAAAGGCGACTAGAAGACATTCTAATAGAAATGAAAGGTTTGTTTATGATGGGGTTGTAGTATAAAAAAAAACATGCTCACCACTATACCATAAAATGAGGTAATTCTGAAAATACCACAAAAAAGACACCACTAAAATTACCACCAATATAAGCTAACAATATATAATCACGAAAATAGAGTAATACCAAACCCACTCTAAGTGTAAGGCCAATTTACCACCAATTTACCACCAAGTCATTACGGTAAGTAAAATAAAGCCAAATCCTGAATTTACCCCAATAAGACAAAATCTCTTACAGGTATGGTGCGTTGGCTGGGAAAAATAGACTGTAGAGCATCTAATGGGCATGGCAGGTGTGTCTAACACTACCATACGTGCATTAAAGGGAATTCATTTTGTGAGAGCAGTGTGACACTGGAAGTGAATCTCAGAATGTCTCAAATGGAGGCCACATTCAGAGAGTTGGTGCAATATCTGGAGGCAAAATTATATGCACATGGAACATGGTCATCAAATAACACCACAGAGTGGCATGATCGTATCTATGGGGAAGTTCAGAAAGAACCATTGGACAACATTTTTGAAGAAGGTAGCATAATTCAGGTCTGTCTTCTGAGATTGTTAAATGCTGTTGATAAACATGCAGAGAAAGATTGTCTGAAACGGCTATGTGCCAAAACATGCTTCATTTTAAATAGGTCCCTGCTAATGCAAGAAAATGATGGCAAGCTAATTAGCAGACTAAAAGTTGAATTCGATGGAGCTAGGGAACAGGAGAAAAAGTTAAGAGCAGAACTGGAGGTATGTCAAAAGGACATGCCGTCAAAGTGTAAAGAACTCGACACTCAATTGTCCCAAAGGAAGAAACAATTTGAGGATAGTGAGCAAGAATTAAAACATTTTAAAGGATTGGTAGGTCACATTAGACAAGATAAAGATGAGGCTACTTTGGAAATGCAAATTTTACAAAAAGAAAATTTCAAGAAAGAAGGTGAGCTTCAGAATTTTGAACAATAGATAGCTACAATGTTTCAAGAAAGAGACAAGCGAGACAAAGAGTTTAATGATTGTCAAATGCAAATGAGTGATATGCAAAATGTGATTAATAAGATGGGTGATGAAAACAATTACTTGCATAAGGAGGCAGATCGACTCCTTAAAAAGTGCAAGGATTTGGAACAGCCGATATGCACTTTCAGGTCCCAGGACAAACAACAGGGCACCACATTCAATGCAATTGAGGTGAATTCCATTTCTACATGGGGAGATAGTGCCCCAGTGGCTGTGCTGGTGTCTGAGGTTGGTTGCAGCACCTTTGGGGGGGTTTGGCACACCCATTTGGGTCGCCACCAATCCCATACACCTGAGACAAGGGTGCCAAGTAGCCCTATCAAGATAATGAAATCAATAAAGGCCCTGATCAAACTGTTCAAGGAGGGGAGTGCTGTATAGAGGACCACCATATATTCAAGTATCGGAGATTGCCATGAAGAATCACACATTGAAGGATGTAGATGTGATTCAGGTGATTAACTTATATTGGAACCATCGGTGTACGGGGATGTACCATGTCATAGATCAAGTAATGATGCTCATTGATAATCTGCAGGGCTCAAACAAGGGAGCTGGAATCATTATCTGCGGCGACTTAAATATTGATTGTTTTAAGACCCAACGACCGGAGAAAGATCATTTGGCGAAGGATTGTGTGGAGGAACTAAATGTAAGATGCTTCGCGATGCTGAGCGGCTGTACGCAAGGAGACATTCCAGCGAAAGTGACATGGCATCAGGATGGCCATTCATCCACGATTGATTACATCTTCACAACAGATGCTCTTCATTTTAGGGTGATATCACTGAAAATTGTCCCCATGAAAAATAGCGATCACAAAATGTTGCAGCTAAAATTTCATGTGAACGAATCTGTTGAAAGTAAAAAATGGACAACCAAGGTTGAGGCTGCCTCTAATCGTTTAAAATTGAGATTGGAGGAACAAGAGGTGGCTATGCTCCACAAGCAAATGAATGCAAGGCCTGAGGAGGTAGAAAACGCCTCAATATTGCAACAATTCAAAGCTAAAAATATCAGCTTAAAACGATTGTCATTTCGGAAAACTCACAATTTCGATCTAATGGTTATGCAACGGAAAAGATTGATGCATGCCGAGATTCGACTAAACAACCAAGGCCCAGCGAGTGAAAGAAGATCGAAAAATAGAGTCAGTAAGCAAGCCTATAAGAACTGGCTAAAGAGCCATAAATACCAGCTACAACAACAAGACGCAGAATGATGCTGAAAACTCTTTCAAATAAGAACAGTGGGGAATTTTGACGCTTCATTAATCAAATGGAAAAATCACAAGGAGCCTTACAAAGTTGCCTGGTGCCAGAGGTAGAGTGGGTAAGGCACTTTACGACACTTTATAACAAAAAGCTGAGTTTTAACCCCCCAAAGGTGAATGAGATAATCTCATGGGATTTGCAGTTCCCTAGAGAGGACATTCGTGAAGTTATTATGAATGCGAAAAACTCGAAGGCTCCTGGTCCCGACGGGTTAACGAACTTCACGATAAAACAACTACCAGATGTCTGGACAGACTTGTGCTTTGATTTATTTGGGAAAATTATTTTGCACCGACAATCGCAGGCTTTATGGAAGACGGGGATAATTGTCCCAATATTTAAGAAAGGTGATCAAACGTCTCCGATAAATTACCGTCCCGTGGCCTTGTTAGATGTTTTGGGCAAGATATATGCTGCACTACTCCAAAAAAAATTAACTGCTTGGGCCCAATCACAAATAGAGTTGATGAAGGACAAACAGGATTTGTGAAATATGTGGGATGTTCCTTGAATCTATTAATCCTGAATCTATTAAAGATGGAAGCTATCCGTATGGATACCCCCGTTTGCCTTGCCTTTGTGGATTTCTCGTGTGCTTTTGATACGATTGATAGAGAGCTTTTGTGGCAAAAGCTGAAGGTTTGGGGCTGTCCTGTTGGTTTAATAGAGGCTATCAAAGAACTGCATACAGAAACATCTATTTCTATTCGTCTAGATCACACAGGCACCCTGTCATCTCAAATTAGGACACACAAGGGGGTGAAACAGGGTTGCCCGTTGGCCGCAGCAATATTCAGCTTGTTTATTTCAGACATTGGTGAGTCAATAAACTCAGTGAGGTCTTTTCCACCTAAGCTCCAGTCATCTAAAATAAGCTGGATTTTGTATGCTGACTATTTAGTTATTCTGGATGTAACCCCGATTGGGTTACAACGAAAACTTGAGGCAGTCCAGAAGTATGTAACTACAAATAACCTGAAGATTAATGCAGCTAAGAGCGAAATCCTGCTGTCGCATAACTTGAGAAAGAGACAAAATGCAAAGGGTTGTAAATATGCATGGAAGTTAGGCCAGGTGTCACTTTGCACAGTAAAAAGTGTGAAGTACCTTGGTATGACGCTAAATTCCAGCATTTGCGACGCGCCATGGGTACTTGAATCTAAAAGGAAATGTGGCCAACTGGCATGTCAGGCTCTACTTCTGCAAAGAAAGTTTGGAAAATGTTCAATGCGACAGGTGTGAGACTTCTATGAACAGAATGTTTCACCAATATTAACTTTTGGAGCCGAGAATGCCTTTGGATGTTTACCTAAGCATTGGGCTTTGTTAGAACATGTGTTTCGGACTAAAGCCTTAAGTCTGCCACCAGGCATATCAACAGTGTGTATAAGATATGAATTAGCTCTGATTTCTTTGCACGCTCGGATTAGATGGAATCTATTGGCATTGTATCGTAAAACTAGAGCTAACGAAGGAATTTTGCAGTTCCGTTTTCTACACAATGCCTCATCGGATGGAAAGGACATTGTTGCCCGATGGTTAAAACGCTGTGAAGATCTGCTGTTGGAATATGACATCAGCGTAGAAACTCTCCATGCAAATCCCTAAGCAGTAAAAATAAAGATGTGGAGAACAGATTAGGAAGCTACATGTAAAGAGAGACTAGCTGTGAGATCAATGGAGCATGCTCCTGCTGAAGCAAGAGGTTTTAATGTGCAACAAAAATATCTGCAACTATTTCCAAACCCCAAGGCACGAAGACTGTTTATGCTGTTTCGACTAAATGCTCTACAAACCAAAGAGCAGTCCAGCCATTGGGCCTGCAATGCTGGTGTTAATCTCCTGTGCAAATTCTGTAAGAGTGAGACTGAATCGCTTAAACATTTGGTATTGTTGTGTCCAAAATTGAAAGATGAGCTCTCTATTCACTTGGCACGTTGGAATGAGGACCATCCGACGTTATGCGCGGAAGAATGGTGGGGGCGTATGTGGAATGGCAGTGACATGAAACTAATAATGCCTCTGACATCCTTCCTAACAGTGATTGACGTAAGGCTAAAGGCTAGCGAAGAACTGCAGGATAAGAGATTGAGGCAATAGCCAAATGAACAGGACATATTGATTAAAATGAGACAAGAAAGGGATGGATGTTGGGAGGGAGCTGTGCTGGGGATTGTTTGTTATTTGTAATATTTTAAAGGTTTGAATTTAAACCAATAAAATAAAAAAATAAATAAATAGAGGACCTCTTAGAAGCAGTGCACAATATATTTAAAGCCCTACATATACCTAAGGAACAATACAGACAATACTTTCATTTAACTCTGGATGCTCCCACAGCGAGTATCATCAGAGGATTAAATGAACAGCAGAACATGCCATGGGCAGAATTTGAAAAAGAGATTAGGCATCATTTTTTCCCATTCCAGTCATTACAGGAGGCGAAACAAGTTGCATACACAATTACAGCTGGGCCAAATACGTACCCTCGTCAATTTCTTCAAGACTCAAAAAGAGCTTTATCTCGTTTTGATGTATCTTTTGATCCCAATTCCAATGAGTTTAAAACTGCCTATTTTTATGGTTTGCAGAAAGACATTATATCACAGTTGGTCCGCGAAATTGATCGTGAGAAGTCCCTTGAATGGATTGTGCACCAAAGTACAAAACTATATGAAGTGCCCTGCTGTCAGGGTAGAGAGAGTGATAAAAGGAAAGATACCAGATCAAGATCTAAAGAATCCTCGGCAACAGTAATGGTGATCAGGTCAGCTAAAATGTCACTTCAGTCCGCTCAAAGTCGAGGCAAACAAATGTGACACCCGAACAGAGGGCTATTCCATAGAGGTTGCCGCCCTCTGCACCAATGTTTCAGTCACATGATCCTAGTAATAGGGAGAGCTACATTAGCCCTAGGTACTTAGGAGACAGGCCCTGGCAGGATATCGATCGGACATGTCAGGAATGAACAATAATCAGAAACAAAATCAAGACCAAAGAAGTAATAGTCACTACCAGATTTTGGGGACACAGAGCAGATTTGACCCCAACACCATGATATATGGTAATCAGGACAGACTCCGGTATGTGGATCGATTTACTGAAAATGGGAATCAACATAGGGGACAATACTCACAAAATAAGAGACAGGACATGAGGCAGAGTATGAATTATGCTTCACGTCAATACAATCAATCACCGCCACCAGGGAATTACAACCAAAGAATAGGTACACCCCGCTCCCCGCCCCACATGAACCAAGAGTTCAGAAACAACTCCAATTGGAATCACTCTCCTGAGAGATATCAGAATAGATTTAACCAGGGGGAAAATAACCAATATCGGCATAGGCCGCAAAGAGAAGATTCTAGAGAGATGGAAAGATTCCAGTGTCTCGAGGCCCAAGTAAAAATGTTGACTGAATAAATAGGAAAACTCTAATAAGTGACTAAATATTCATGACACCTGCAATGATAAAAAGACAGATTTCCCTGATCCGGTTTTGAATAATGACTTTGAGCTGCTTAATGATTCAAAAACGAAATTCCCTCAAATGAACGTGAGGCAGAAATTGCAAATACATCTAAAAAAGAGGTTGGCTTTAACCTGGAGTTAAATCATATGTTGGAAATGTGTACAAATGAAAAAGGAAAATGAGAAATACATGAAATTCCAAAAGAACAAAGAGACAGATTTGAGAAAGACAACTCATGCATGGATAAAGTAATTGATCAGTGAGTAAGTGTGGATTTTAAAACACCCTCTCTAGACAATCAAGATGCTAATAAAATACAGGCAGGAAGAATAAGTACAAAAAGGAGGGTACAGATCAATCACCTGAAGAGTTCTTTGAGACACAGGGCCTCATTAGGACCCTGGCGGAGAGGGTATTACGCCAGCGTAGTGCATGGCGTACCTCTCCGCCATACTACGAGTTCCCGTAGCGCCATGGAGGTTTTCTCCGCCTGGTTTTACCAGCCGGAGAAAACCATGGCGCTACGGGACCTCGTTGTTAATTACGCCACCGTATTTTACGGTGGCGTAATTAACTCCTTCCCCACTCCCATTATACCCTATGGGGCAAGAATGGGAATGGGGAAGGGCAGAATGGGGATTGGGGATTTACCGCTCCGCCGAGGTCGGAATGGGGCGGTAAATCCGCCAACCCCCATGGCGCTATCGGCGGCTTTCCGCCATGCTTCGCGGTGCATTTAGCACCGCGAAATCCGCCTGGGTCCTAATGAGGCCCACAGAATTTTGAGGAAATTAAAAAGACTGGTATCATGTCAAATACCCACAAATGCCCAAAATTAGAAAATGAAAACGTATCCGGTGATGTTTATATGCACATTGGGTTGGATGGTTGTAGTGTGATCTCTGATGATCCCCGGATGGAAGGGCAAACAGTGGCCACACTCCAAATGGCCTCTGAATATGGAGATTTGAGTAAGGTTTCTCAAATGGAAATGGACGGAAAGGAGGGAAAGATGTCCTTTCATTTACCAATGTGCTTAGCCAAGAGTGAGAAGGGTCTGAGAAAGGTGAATCCTGAAATCAGTAAGAATTCACACGTTTTGTGTGTATTAGAAGAAGTTGAAGACAGATATTATGCTCCCATTACTGTGGAAGAGAAGTGCAATACATTTGCCATGATTGACACAGGCGCACAGACCACTATTATGTCCAAAGAATTGGTAAAAAGTATCAATGAAGGGAGATCTCCACAGAATCAGATCAAAGTTAAAAAGAGTGAAGGCCCGGTACATAATTTTAATGGTGAGGAGGTGCCTATCGAGGGTGTCACCGAGGTTGACATAAAGATAGGAAAACACAGAATAGAACAGGAAGTATTGATCCCATCTATTTGTGAAATTCCATTCTTGATGGGAACAGATTGCCTGAAAAGATTGTCTCCTGTCATTGATGGAGTAAATGGGGTTCTGTAGTCCGTAACCAAAAACCATTAAGGTCTAAGAAAATAAAGTCACAAAACAGCAGTGTAAATGAATGCCATACTGTTTCCAAATCGAATGATGCAGTGGATGTATACCTACAGAATAGTTGTGTGCCTAGTGTCACCGTTATTTTGATGTGTCAGGACAACACGCAAAATGAAAGAGGAAAATAATCTGTGCATATTTATTTGGACCCTAGGAAGAAATGGCAAACGGAAATAGATAAACACACATTGTGCTTCTAATTAAAAGAGAAGAAGTGCAAAGAGAACACCATTCCTAAAGCAGATACAGAAAAACATATCACAACCCTTGCCGAAATACATATGGAGGATGAGCAGCCACGTATTCACATTGGTATAAATGGCCATTCTAAAATGATAAAAGCCACTTTGGCACTTGAACAGGAAAGGAGTTTGATTAATGAGAAAGTATTGCAGAGAACAATGGAAAGGGAGGCGATACCAAAATTTAGAATTAAAAACCAATATATCTCTGGTTTGGACAATTCAGATTTTGAAAATCGAATTGCAGGAAAGTGCATGATAAAGATTAATATTGGGAAAAAAAAACATCTCCCACAATTTGTGGATAGTGAGTGGAACACAAAATGATTTTTATTTGGGCAATGATATCATGCGCAGGATGTGCATGGTGTTAGATTTCCTTAACCAAAAAATATGGTCCCAGCTAGGCGGGCCTGCGCCCGAATTTGAAGACAAAAGAAAGGCTTATCATTGTGCACAATTGGTACCATATGCAATTGAACTACAGGTGAAGAAGGATATTACTATCCCTGCATTCACCAAGCAGGTTGCTATTACATTAAAGTGCAAGAATGGACAGCAAATGAAGGATTCTGATGCATTTGTGTGCTTGAATGAATCCATGAAACAGCAAGGGCTGGATATGAATATACCCCATTGATAGATGTTGGGGAGGAGTCCGTCAACATTCTGGTGGATAATAAAGGATGTCAAGATATTAATTTAGAAGAGAATTCCTTATTAGGAATGGCAATACAAAAATCACATTATACTACAGAATTCAATAACATGGTGATGGGAAATATCCCTGAGAGATATGCAGATTCCCAAGGTGTGTTTCAGAGCATCTGGATTCTCAATCCAAAGGAATCTTCAAGATTCAATCTGTGTACCCATATGATTCCAATGAGACAGTGTGCTGTCACCAGGAAAATTGTATAGTATTTGAATTAAATGAAAATAATACAGAAATTCAGCACATTGAAATGGAGGCTGATGTGCCAAAATATTTAAAAGTGCCAGCTTTGCAGAGAGATACAGCCACACAGTTTGAAGAAAGCACAGAGCTTCCTCCACTGGAGGATTTCCCAGAATTTTCAAAAATGGTAGAGGAGCAGATATTTTAGCAGATGCATCTGATAGCAAAGACGATAAGAATGAAATGAGAAAAATATTTATGGAATTTAGGGACGTTTTTGCCAAAGACGCATATGATTGTGGTCTAACTGATTTACATGTTGCCACATTACCAGAGGGGTGTGGTAGAAATCCAGTATTTGTGCGCCAATATCGATTGCCACTGGTGTGCTTAGAGTCATTGGCAGAGATAATTAAAAACTTGGAGTCTAGAGGAATTATCAGGCCCATTCATAGTACCTCCAACACTCCTATTTTGGGTGTATTAAAGCCAAATGGTCAATGGCGTCTAAGTGCAGACCGGAGGGAATTAAATAAAAGCGTGCCAGTGTCTAGATGGCCGCTGCCATTCATTGATCAAGGCCTTGCTCAAGTGCATGGGTCAAAGGTATTTACCACATTAGATCGTACATCTGTGTAATGGTGTGTGCCATTGGCAGAGGACATCCAGAAGTTATTTGCATTTTCATTTGATAAAATGCAATACGCTTGGTCTAGAACACCATTTGGGTATGTCAATAGTGGGAGCGAATTTTGCATATTTTTGAGAAAGGCTATGCCAGATGCAGCAGAAAGAGGGACCATAGTTTATGTATATGATGTCCTGATAAAAAATGAAAACTTTGAAAGTCACTTTGATGAAATTAGACATGTACTTGACCAATTGCAAATGGCGGGAGCCAAATTATCTTTACATAAAGCCCTATGGTGCAAGAAAAAGGTGAATTTCCTAGGCCATGAAGTAACTGAACATGGGTTAAATCCACAAAAGAAAAAGGTGGAGGCCATACAAAAATTGAAAGATCCTAGAAACATGAAAGTTTTAAAAAACGTATTAGGAATGACGGAATATAACAGGAAATGTTTTGAAAATAATGCTGAAAAACTCAACTATTGACTAAACTATTGAAGTTGAATATGCCCTGGAAATGGGAACATTCTGAGGCAGTTGCCAAATTGAAAGAATGCCTCATAAAGGCACCATGCTTGGCGTACCCCATAAAGAACAGAGATTTCTTTATAGAAATAGGATTCATTGAGCAGTGTATGTCAGCAGGGTTATTTCAAAAACATGATTTGAACCACAAAACTATTGCTTATGCGAGTAAGGCATTTTCTCAGGTTGAAATTAAATTCAGTGAATGTGAAAAGGCTCTTCTGACCACTAAGTGGGCATTGCAACATTTTCGTCCCATTGTCCAAGGGGAAAAGGTAATCATTTAGACAAATCATCAACCATTGCAGTTTTTACAGAGTAAAAGGATTAGATCAGGCAATCTAGCTCAATCCAAAATTACTTCATGGACATTGGCATTGCAAGGCTTTCCTGTAGAAATGAGATATGGCCAAAATAAAAAGAGCTCAATTGCTCAAGGGTTAGCAGATTTACATGACTGTGCAGCTGAATGTGTATCACACGAAGTAGAAGTGGAGTCCAGATTGCAGGAGTTTGAACAATCAACACACAAAGCATTTGATGAAAATGCATGCAAGAATTTACCAACTGTATTTGTTGATGGATGTGCTTTTCACATTGAAAATGGCAGCAATAAACAGTTGGTGTCAGGGATAAGAAATGTCTGGTTGAGATGTGAGGATATTCCTAGTATAGGAATGAGAATGGGGGCTAGGAGTAGCTAGATAACAGAGTTGGCAGACATTTATAAAGCAATCACTACTGCAGTTGAGAACAAATTCAGGGAAATTGTCCCAGTGACTGATTCTTATTATGCACGAAATGGCTTTGTAGAATATCTGCCTGGCTGGAAAACAAGAGGCATGCTCACACATAACAAAACGCCCCTCAAACATGGGCAAGTGATACAAGCTATAGACAAATTAGTGTCAGAGAATGTTTTAACAGTATACTGGAGGAAAATTCATGGACATTTATAAACACCAGGAGAGGATAAGGAGGGAAATGATAATGCAGATTAATTAGCCGAGATTGTGGCTGGTATGGGAGAGTTGTTGCCCATTGAACACTTAATTAGTGAAATACAAATAGATGCAGTTACACGCTCTAAAGCTCCAAAAGAAGTTGAACAACCCGTAGTGCAATGGAGCTATGATGCACCAGATCAAGATCTGATTAAGACACAAAAAGATGGACCCCGAACAAAATCCTTTAACTGAAAATGATTGTACAGGAAAAGAAGAGTTGAGAGTGTTATTAAAGAATAAAAAAACAGATTAGATTACAGGATGAACTGAAGATCAGGGAATCCATAACAGGACAGATACAATGGGTGGTACCTCTTTCATTCAGAGGGATAATGTTACACCATGCACATGATTCAATAACTGCAGGACACAGAGGTTCACAAAAGACTTTAGAGATACTGAACGATTATGCTTACTGGCCACACATGTCCCAAGATGTGGAATTATATACCAGGGGGTGCCTGCTATGTACACAATTTAAACCTGCTTCACCAATGCATAGAGGTCCATTGATGAAAAGAGGTTTAACTCTTCGATCGTCAGATTTGCAAATTGACTATGTAGGGCCTGTAAAGAGGTCGAGTAGGGGAAACGTTATCTTTTGACAGTGGTTTGTTTGATGTCGAAATGGGTAGAATGTTTTCCTGCACCAGATTGTAGTGCGCAAACAGCAGCTATATTGCTGATAAATCATATATTTTCAAGATTTGGATTACAACAGAGAATAGAGGCAGATAGAGGAAGTCATTTCATGAGCACCTTAAAGAGCAAAGTGTGGCAGGTATTAGGGGTGAAAAGGAAACTGCCTATTGCATATCGGCCCACCTCTTCTGGAAATGTTGAACGTTGCAACAGGTCTTTCATGGAGATATTAAAGAATTTTGTAGCAGAGGCAGATTCTAGTTGGGATTTACGATTACCTCTGGTATTGATGGCCATTAGATCGACTCCTGCTAAAGCGACAGGGATCAGTCTTCATGAAGTGTTAACAGGAATGAAAATGGTACTGACACAACATTTATTATACATAACACAAGAGCAGACACTTGTCAGTGTATCTACAGTTCTCGAATATGTGGAAGAACTGAGGAAGCATTTACACCATGCATTTGCATTTGTGCAGCAAATTTGGAAAGAGCTGCTGATCGTGCAAAGTCATATTATTATAAAATGACACCTGTGAAAGAGTATAATGTTGGTGATTGGGTATAGAAGTTTCATTTTGGAAAAGGTAAACATAAAAACTCTACATTTCTTGCGGCATGGCAAGGTCCATTTAAGGTAGTAGATAAAGTGTCCCCGGTAGTTTATAAAATATTAAAGACAGAGTGTGAAATGTTGACAGAACAATTTGTTCATGTTAACCAAATTAAGCCCTGTCACCCTAAACACGAAGTCAGGAGACTTGAGCAGATATAGACAGGTTAAGTGCCCTGATTACATGGAAAAGAAAGATACAGTGACTATTTCATAATGTCTCACGCCATTAAAAAAAACTGGAGATAATGTTAAGTTTTGAGATAAATGCAAATGAAAGTACCACATTTGGGAAAAGTGTGGTAATATATATTGGTAGACGATGCTGAATCAGGTTAACTTACTATGGTACAATGTGCTGAAATGCTATGCATACAAATTGTTTTGATGTATAATAATGTGAAATATATATATTATTGTTTTCTCTCTAACATGTGCTTAGTTGCAGATATTTGGAAGAGTAAATCATAATATTTTGGTGACCACATTTTGTTTTTGGCAAAGTGGTAGAAAGGGTGAAATTGGTATTGTGCAATGTACCTAAATGGTTCCTTTTCTGTTTGATTTAGAAAAAAATAACTAACATTGGCTGGGGTCAGAGGTTGCAGGACCGGAGGACGCGAGAGATGATGGTGTCCTGGAGTCCACGGGATGAAGCACAAGTATAACCTCCGGACCAAAGTATGGAGGTGAAGACAAAGAGTCTGGGATGCCTAAAGTGGTGATTATGTGGAAAAACACCCAAGAGCACCAGGATGAAAGAATTCCACCGAACAAACCATATGATGAAAGTTTGGTGATCAGGACATCTCAGAGGTGCGATCATTAAGATGGTGAATGCCATCAATGGAACAGTAGTGAGTTGAACTTAATTCTCCAGCTTTGCGGGTGGAGCATGGTATCATCCTATGTGACTGAAAGTGAGGGTGATGGAGTCTCACAAATTTGTTATTTTATTTAATTGTTTTGGTTATTTATATTAGTTATTTGTTATAGTTATTTATTTTATTTTATTATTTTGTTGTCATATATGAAATGTTGATTTCACAAATATAAAGACTATGATTGAAAAGACATTCAAACATACGTGGAAAGAAATGTGTAAATATTTCGTAATACATGCACATGCGTATGAGGACTCATGGGCCCATTTGGGATCTGTTTTTACTTTTGTTATGATTAAGCAGTGGTTTGTTATGAACTGTTTAGATGTTCATTTTATTAAGTTGCTATTATTTCAATTGTGATTCATATGATGGAAAAAGAGAGATGTACATTTTAAAAGGTTTCCTCCAATTATGGGTTTGTTAGCCAGAATTGTTGGAAAAAAGGAGGGATTATGTAAGGATATATGTGGGGTTTTGTTGCCATGCAACTTGCAGCATGGAGTTGCAGCCATATGTAAGGATATGTGGGGTTTTATTGCCAACATGCAACATACAGCAGAGAAATACATCCAGGCCCCGTTTGAAACTGCAGGCATTATTTCAGTAATAGCCAGCAAGCAACGTTGTCAGAACACATAAAAAACACAGTGTGCTGCAAGTTAAAATAAAGAGGTGCACAATTTATATTGGTTGTTTCATGTGTGAAAACTGCTTTAGAATACATAACAGATTAACCTTGCACTAACATTACTAAAATACTAATTTCAACTTCTCTAACATTTTTTTATTTTATTTTTTATTTGTTTTGGTTAAATAAACCTTTACACAAAAATATTCATATTCATTTTCACATTTCACATATTAAAATTCTCATTCACGCAATTCTCATTAAAATGTTATTAAACAACTTTGCATATTATCAAGTTTCACAATTATCAGTTGTAATCGGGTATCTATTATACACTATTAAAAGACATTGGTGGTGTACAACAATATTACACAATTTCCTCTTGAATTTCAAAATAAATAAGTTCTTGTTCTACTATCTTTAGAAAATTTCCTAACGCTAAAATTATTGGGTTATGAACACTGTACATAAGTCTATTCCATAAATCTTCAGTGCAATCCACAAATTCAATATTAATACATTTTTGCAAGTAAAATGTGCGTGATCTTTTAACATGACAGCATTCCAACACCAAGTGTTTTAATGTTTCGTTTGCTTCTTGGCAGTGGAGAAATCTGCATTGCATTGATTGCATACATAATGACATACCAGACTAATGCTGACTTCTTTAACATTATAATGCAGTCTTCTATGCACAATGAAGTACAGTCCATGTTTTGGGTGCACTGTTAAAAATGCATTGTTTCCATGAGGAAATGTACACCAGCATGTTCTTCATCTTGTGGAGAACAGAAATATGCAAAATGCAGGAAGGGAAATAAAACAGTTGCTTTGAAAATGAAGCTTCATTGTCTTGAAAAACAAAGGCTGGCACAGGGCACATTCCTTTATTCTGATTGGTAGGGATTGTAGGCAGACAAGCCACATCAACAGGGGGCTGAATGAGAGTTTTCATAATGAATGAATAAGGGGGAATTGGCAGTTCGTGCTAGGACCAGGAGACGGACGGTGACATATCTGTTGAACTCCAAGTGGGTCAAACGCTGGCTAAGAGCATTATCAGCTGGCAGCTCCCCACACATACAAGGAGGTTTGACACTGAGCCTGGGTCTGCGAAGACAGCGAGGTCGTGCGGGGACTTCAGATTTCACTGGCCTTGGTAAGATTGGTGCCAAATGAGGAAAAAAAAAGTATGATGTACATGTGTTGCTAGAATTTATTGGCAGTGCAGGGAGGTTAGAAAAAAATGCTTGTTTCTGTTGTTCTTTTATCTTGCAGGTGATGCTGTAAATATCATGTGGTAAGATGTTTTGTGGTTTGTAATTGTCATGTAATACAAAGTACAGATAAAAAAAACTGAGACTTTGGTGTCATTCATGCATCTGTGAATCATGTATATATGTGAAGCACAGAGGTGATGTTTATATCAGTGCAGTAGTGCATTTACCAATTTACCACTGTTGTTAAAACAGCAAATGAGAAAGTCAGTAGCAAATATCTACAAAGTAGGAAGGTGTGTGTGTAAAATGTAATGAGTGATTCCTTCCTAATCTGGCACTTAGATTACTGGATGTACATAAAACAGTAATACCAACCACAAACTATAGATGGCGGTCTGAATAAACTCATTGGGTTCTCTGAAGTGTCCTAAGTCTGGGGCTCTATACAGGTGACTAGAAGACATTCTTATAGAAAGGAAAGGTTTGTTTATGATGTGGTTGTAGTATAAAAAAAAACATGCTCACCACTCTACCATAAAAATGAGGTAATTCTGAAAATACCACAAAATAAGACACCACTAAAATTACCACCAATATAAGCTAACACTATATAATCACCAAAATAGAGTAATACCAAACCCACTCTAAGTGTAAAGCTAATTTACTGCCAATTTTCCACCAACATTTTATGGTAAGGAAAATACTGCCAAATCACGAATTTATCCCAATAGGACAAAATCTCTTACAATCTGCCTACGAAAATGAGGCGATTGATGCAGGGAGAATAGACCGAGACAGGTCATTTCCATGGAAGATGACCTGTCTGAAAGCCAGTATGTCTCAAGAGTCACTTCCTTTTAACAAATCAATTAGAAAACTGCCCTTCAAGGAGTAGAGGGATGTGAAAAAAGCAACTCTAACAAAATCTGCTGTCAAGCGTGAACCACACCAGGGCCCCCTCCCTGCAAGGCTTCAAAGAGAAATACCTCCAGTGCCTAAACTGATTCCCAGCATCAATACTATCTTCCCAGTCATTCGAGCCCTCCATTTCTCTTTCTTTACAGTTTCATATCCATAGTTTGACAGCCAGTCTTTAATTCTGTACTTTAAAAATCTAAAGAAAGTTCTCCAGAAAGGTGATTGTGGGCTTATTCTGACTATGAAGGAGAACCAGATAGCATTCCTTTTTCCGACATAACTTTAGATGCTTATATTCCATGACAGAAGCTTCAAGATTAGCACTAAAAGCTTGTCAGATGATTTAGATGAAGCTTTAGAAAAAGGAAACTTCTCAAAAAACAGTGATGCTTCATCTGCCCATAGATGGTTTCCATCTTCTAGGATCCAGGTGGAAGCATTAATAAAAAAAGTTAATATATTCCCCCCATATCCAACCCTCAAAGAAGCAACCTGCCAGGACTCCAGCAGGTGTTGCATCATATGGAGTCAGCAGCCCTTTCGAGGAAGGGTTTGGGGATGGGGAGCCCTCCATATCAGATAAGGCTTAATATAAGGCTTAATATAACCCATATCTAGCACATCCCAGTGGTCACAGCAGTGGCCCCAGGCATGACTATGCATGGCAAATCTGACTGGAACTTCTAGTAGGTATCCACATCAGTATTTTGTGGACTCATGGCTCAAGATCAGTATGTGCTTCACTTCGTCACAGAGGGAAGTTCAATAAATGTTGCTCATCCTCATACCACCCCATAGGTTGTGAAGAGCCAAAGTCACCTCACAAAAGCAAGCTGTTTGGAGCTTTCTCCTGAAGTCAGCCTCCATACGTGTGCCTCATAGTGAAACAAAATATTCTACTTGTCTCTATTCCCGATATTAAAATCATCAAGAACATTCTGACCAGTGATGGACTTGAAGGTGGTAAACATTTAGGGCCTGATTCACAGAATCATGTTATAATGGCACAATCCTATTGGAAAATGCTCTGTGAAGCAGGAACTTGTTATTTTTGTTTACAGAATGATAACATTACAGGCCATCATTTCTTTTGATATGTATGAATGAATAATAGCATTTTTATACCTTCTGGATGCTTGCCTACATATGCAAATCCTCAAAGATTTCCAGAAATTCCTGTGTTTCATCTGAGATGGCCAGCATAGCCAATTTCAAGAGTTCCTGTTTGGGCAGGTCTCATCTGCAAGGGTGTTCACCAAGACATTTGTGCCTCTCGTGGGGGTTCTTCTTTTGCAAGGGATCCAACCATTCATCTATATTGATCTTGATCCATATTTAATATTCCCAACAAAGTAACAATGCTACCACACAATATGGGATAAGACACAGACCTTTTCAAAAAGACCAGTTCATTTTTTTAAACAATACATCAAAACAATTAAAGTGGTCCCCTAAACTTCAATCCTGGGTAAGTCACCCACAATGTTTAATATAAATAGAGGCAAAAATGAAAACAAAAAACCTTTTATTTTCTCGGTAAGTTTTGATCCCAATTTGCACAAATATCCTTACATTGAAAAACAAATATGAATGACTATTCTCGATGATAGAATAAAACACCCCATAATATAGACACACACATTAACTTGATTGTTTGATTCAAAAGGTGATCCAGTTCTCATGATAAGGTTTGGCATAAAACAATTAATTTCGTTTTCTCTGAAATGATTGACACATATTCATCAGAGGAAAATGTTGGCTCTAACATATGGTTCTCCGATTCTAGGACTGATTCAAATATAACTTGGTGAACACGATATGTGACACAGTATTGGTTCTTAGCTTGGACATTGGAACAATTGAATATGGGTGTGGGGTTACATTGGTTTCAATTACTTGAAAGACTTGGGTTCAGGAATTCTATCCAGGGAGAGTAGCACATAACTCTCACTATTCTCTAGAAATCAGGTTCAGACTGTCAACACTACAATTCCAGGTGTTCATTTAAGAAACATATTGTAATTACTTTCTAGATTATGTCAGGTGCAAGTCAAAGGACTTGCTATTCCATGTTTCAATTTCAGAAGACTCATGTTCCCAAATTGCCGGAGATAAGCACTAATACAATGATGCTACCCAGGATGACCACTTGATTATTAAGATTACACCACTTCTAAATCAAAAAGCACATACAAATTGCAATATATTCCCACTTTCAGTGACATAGTGTGTAAACAGGGTCTCCCCGAATATGTTCAATTGCAATCTGGAATTTCCTTAATGTTTGGGACAGTTGTCTAAATACTCTGGCATAATTGTACTGATTTTTGTTGACTTTCAAAAGCACAGGACAGCTAACAACATAAAACATCTTCAGGCATCACTGGATAAGTACCTGCTTTTGGTCTGTCCATCTGCTCCCAATATCCTTCTCAAATAACCAGATTATGACATGGGAAAAGACTCTTCAAGCCATCTTAAGAAGATTTTCTATCAGCTTCCAGATGGAGTCCAAATCACACTTTCTCCTGTCGGATGGGCTCTTTTTATTTCCTGCTTCATCAAAACTCTCTTTTATTCCTATGTATTTGAATTTAAACCCCAGCAAGCTGCACCCAAGCAGCATCATTTGAAATAGCATTATTGAAATTGGACAGAACCCGAGATAGGTTCCCTTGACTTGATCAAACACACTGTTTTCCTCCTCCTTTACTTCCATTGGCCAAATACATTTTAATGTGGACTGGGGGTTTCCAGCTCTTTAAGATGAGGTAGCAATACCGTTAAGATGGATGGGGATGCAAAAATGATTCAAACCGCAATATACGAAATGGCTCAGGTAGTTGGCAAAAGGATAACTGTTTTAATTTCAATTATCTAAAACAGGGAGTACAACGGACGTCTCAGCGTAAGTTCTCTCTCAATGCATTTTGAAAAAAGCTTGCTTTTATAAAAAAAAATCCACATATGTGACGTTAACTTACATAATATTAACGTCATTCTTTTTGCCAAACTACAAAAACCTAGTGGCAAGTATGATAGGGTCTTAAGGAACATCTAAGTACACGATCCATACTCATTAAGGCAGTGGAAGAAAATGATTTGTTCCTTGACATCAGGTGGGGCAACGAAGTAATTTCCATTGAAGATGACCTGTCTGAAAGTCAGTATGTCTCAAGAGTCACTTCCTTTCCACAAATCAATTGGAAAACCTCCCTTCAAGGAGTAGAGAGATGTGAAAAAAGCAGCTCTAACAAAATCTGTTGTCAAGCGCGAACCACACCCCCGCCTCCTCCCTGCAAGGCTTCAAAGAGAACTACCTCCAGTGCCTAAACTGATTCCCGGCATCAATTCTATCTTCCCAGGCGTTCGAGCCTTCCAATAATACCACGCTGCAGAAACCTGAAGATAAGAAAATAGAGGTTGCAGTGAAGATGTCATTTTAGGCACTGAATTTTTCTTTCTTTACAGTTTCATATCCAGAGTCTGGCAGCCAGTCTTTAATTCTGTACTTTAAAAATCTAAAGAAAGTTCTCCACAAAGGTGATTGTGTGCTTATTCTGACTATGAAGGAGAGCCAGATAGGGTTCCTTTTTCCGACATAACTTTAGATGCTTATATTCCATGACAGAAGCTTCAAGATTAGCACTAGAAGCTTTTCAGATGATTTAGATGAAGCTTTAGAAAAAGGAAACTACTCAAAAAACATTGATGCTTCATCTGCCAATAGATGGTTTCCATCTTCTAGGATCCAGGTGGAATCACTAATAAAAAAGTTCATATATTTCCTCCGTATCCAGCCCTCAAAGAAGTGGCCTGCAAGGACTCCAGCAGGTGTTGCATCATATGGAGTCAGCATCCCTTTCGAAGAAGGTTTGGGTTTGGGGAGCCCTCTCTATCAGATAAGGCTAAATATAGCCCATATCTAGCGCATCCCAGTGGTCACAGCAGCAGCCCCAAGCATGACTATGCATGGCAAATCTGACTGGAACTTCTAGTAGGTGATCCACGTCAATATTTTGTGGACTCATGGATCAAGATCAGTATCTGCTTCACTTAATCAAAGAGGGAAGCTCAATAAATGCTGCTCATCCTCATACCACCCCATAGGTTGTGAAGATCCAAAATCAACTCACAAAAGCAAGCTGTGTAGAGCTTTCTCCTGAAGTTAGCCTCCATACCTGTGCCTCAATCATAATGAAACAAAAGATTCTACTTGTCTCTCTTCCTGATATTAAAATCATCAAGAACATTCTGACCAGTGATGGACTTGAAAGTGGTAAACATTTAGGGCCTGATTGACAGAATCATGTTATAATGGCACAATCCCATTAGAAAATGATCTGCGAAGCAGGAACTTGTTAGTTTTGCTTAAGGAATGATAACATTCCAGGCCATCATTTCTTTTGATATGTATGAATGAATAATAGCATTTTTATACCTTCTGGATGCTTGCCTACATATGCCAATCCTCAAAGATTTCCAGAAATTCCTGTGTTTCATCTGAGATGTGCAGCAAAGCCAATTTCAAGAGTTCCTGTTTGGGCAGGTCTCATCTGCAAGGTTTTCACCAAGGCATTTGTGCCTCTCGTGGGGGTTCTTCATATGCAAGGGATCCAACCATTCATCTATCTTGATCTTGATTCTTTTTATGGAAGAATGACCCATATTTAATATTCCCCCTAAAGTAACAATGCGTCCACACAATATGGGATAAGACACAGACCATTTCAAAAAGACTAGTTCATTTTGTAAAACAATAAATCAAAACAATTAATGTGGTCCCCTAACCTTCAATCCTGGGTAAGTCACCCACAATGTTTAATATAAATAGAGGCAAAAATGAAAACATAACCTACCTTTTATTTTCTCGGTAATGTTTTGATCCCAATTTGCACAAATATCCTTACATTGAAAAACAAATATGAATGACTATTCTCGATGATAGAATAAAACACCCCATAATATAGACACACACATTAACTTGATTGTTTGATTCAAAAGGTGATCCAGTTCTCATGATAAGGTTTGGCAAAAAACAATTAATTTCATTTTCTCTGATTGACACATATTCATCAGAGGAAAATGTTGGCTCTAACATATGGTTCTCCGATTCTAGGACTGATTCAAATACAACATGGTAAACACCATGGGGGTAATTCATAGAATTCAGCGCACAAGTAGCACACGCGGCTGGCGCACAGTGTGCGCGTGCGAATCCCTGCGCCAGTCGCGTGCGCTAAATTCCATTTCCGCGCACAGCGTATTCATGGATTCCAGGCACCAAAACCAGCCGTAGTGCACAGTGGCGCAGCGACCCTGCAGCAGTGCCAGTTACACCCCCAAGAACGTCTCTCGCGCAGGGAAAAGCCATGAAAATCCCCAATCCAGCGCGAAGGGCTGTGCTAACCCTGTACCAGCACGGCAAGCGGGCTACGTGTATCACTGGGCTGCGCGGGAAGTACCTCACGCGATTGGCCCCGTGCAAGCAGGGTGCGCGTATTTCAGGGGTGCGCGGGAAGTTCCACACGCGATTTCCGCAGGGTACGTGTATTTCAGGGGTGCACGGGAAGTTCCACGCGCGATTTCAGCAGGGTACGCGTATTTCAGGGGTGCGCGGGAAGTTCCTCATGCGATTGGCCCTGTGCGAGCAGGGTACGCGTATTTCAGGGGTGCGCGGGAAGTTCAACATGCGATTGCCGCAGGGTACGTGTATTTCGGCGTGCGCGGGAAGTTTCACACGCGACATCAGCAGGGTACGTGTATTCCAGGGGTGCGCTGGAAGTACCACACGCGATATCAGCAGGGTATGTGTATTTCAGGGGTGCGCGGGAAGTTCCACACGCGATTTCCGCAGGGTACGCGTATTTCAGGGGTGCGCGGGAAGTTCAACATGCGATTGCCGCAGGGTACGTGTATTTCGGCGTGCGCGGGAAGTTTCACACGCGACATCAGCAGGGTACGTGTATTCCAGGGGTGCGCTGGAAGTACCACACGCGATATCAGCAGGGTATGTGTATTTCAGGGGTGCGCGGGAAGTTCCACACGCGATTTCCGCAGGGTACGTGTATTTCAGGGGTGCGCGGGAAGTTCCACACGCGATTCCATCAGGGTACGTGTATTACAGGGGTGCGCGGGGAGCACCACACGTGAATTGCACATGTGGATCCTCCCAGGTGTTCCCTCTACACCCTCCACGGCCCCTGCAGGTGGCTCACACCACAGGGGCCTACCCTGCACATGTCCTGCAGGCACCCCATCAGCCATGGCCATGCCCCCCAGTCAACCAACATGTCAACTTGCACTACTGCCCACCAACGCATGTCCCCCTGCACCCCCAGCCACCAGGAGCACCCTCCACCAGGCCCGCACCCATGTCTCCCACCACCGCCACCCCCCAGCACTGTGGGGCACCTGCCAGCAGGCCCCCACCCATGTCTTCCACCACCCCCACCCCCCAGCACTGTGGGGCACCTGCCAGCAGGCCCCCACCCATGTCCAACTCATGTTCCCCACCACCCCCACTCCCCAGCACTGTGGGGCACCTGCCAGCAGGCCGCCACCCATGTCCAACTCATGTTCCCCACCCCTTCCACCCCCCAGCAGTGCAGGGTCACCCTCCACCAGGCCCCCACCCATGTCTCCCACCCCCCAACCCCCCAGCAGTGCAGGGTCACCCTCCACCAGGCCCCCACCCATGTCTCCAACCACCCCCACCCCCCAGCAGTGCAGGGTCACCCTCCAGCAGGCCCCCACCCATGTCCAACTCATGTTCCCACCCCCCACCCCCCAGCACTGTGGGGCACCTACCAGCAGGCCCCCACCCATGTCCAACTCATGTTCCCCACCACCCCCACCCTCCAGCAGTACAGGGTCACCCTCCACCAGGCCCCCACCCATGTCTCCCAGCCCCCCCACCCCCCAGCACTGTGGGGCACCTGCCAGCAAGCCCCCACCCATCTCCAACTCATGTTCCCCACCGCCCCCACCCCCCAGCAGTGCAGGGTCACCCTCCACCAGGCCCCCACCCATGTCTCCCACCACCCCACCCCCCAGCAGTGCAGAGGCACCCTCCACCAGGCCCCCACCCATGTCTCCCACCACCCCTACCCCCCAACACTGTGGGGCACCTGCCAGCAGGCCCCCACCCATGTCTCCCACCACCCCCACCCCCCAGCACTGTGGGGCACCTGCCAGCAGGCCCCCACCCATGTCCAACTCATGTTCCCCACCACCCCCACCCCCCAGCACTGTGGGGCACCTGCCACCAGGCCCCCACCCATGTCCAACTCATGTTCCCCACCCCCCACCCCCCAGCAGTGCAGGGTCACCCTCCACCAGGCTCCCACTCATGTCTCCCACCCCCCCATCCCCCAGCAGTGCAGGGTCACCCCCACCAGGCCCCCACCCATGTCTCCCACCACCCCCACCCCCCCGCAGGGCAGGGTCACCCTCCACCAGGCCCCCACCCATGTCTCCCACAACCCCCACCCCCCAGCAGTGCAGGGTCACCCTCCAGCAGGCCCCCACCCATGTCTCCCACCACCCCCATCCCCCAGCAGTGCAGGGCCACCCTCCAGCAGGCCCCCACCCATGTCCAACTCATGTTCCCCACCCCCCACCCCCCAACACTGTTGGGCACCTGCCATCAGGCCCCCACCCATGTCCAACTCATGTTCCCCACCACCCCCACCCCCCAGCAGTGCAGGGTCACCCTCCACCAGGCCCCTACCCATGTCTCCCACCCCCCCCACCCCCCTGCACTGTGGGGCACCTTCCAGCAGGACCCCACCCATGTCCAACTCATGTTCCCCACCACACCCACCCCCCAGCAGTGCAGGGTCACTCTCCACCAGGCCCCCACCCACGTCTCCCAAGCACTGTGGGGCACCTGCCAGCAAGCCACCACCCATGTCCAACTCATGTTCCCCACCCCCCACCCCCCAGCAGTGCAGGGTCATCCTCCACCAGGCCCCCACCCATGTCTCCCACCCCCCACCCCCCAGCAGTGCAGGGTCACCCTCCAGCAGGCCCCCACCCATGTATCCCACCACCCCCACCCCCCAGCAGTGCAGGGTCACCCTCCAGCAGGCCCCCACCCATGTCCAACTCATTACAGTTTCATATCCAGAGTCTGGCAGCCAGTCTTTAATTCTGTACTTTAAAAATCTAAAGAAAGTTCTCCACAAAGGTGATTGTGTGCTTATTCTGACTATGAAGGAGAACCAGATAGCGTTCCTTTTTCCGACATAACTTTAGATGCTTATATTCCATGACAGAAGCTTCAAGATTAGCACTAGAAGCTTTTCAGATGATTTAGATGAAGCTTTAGAAAAAGGAAACTACTCAAAAAACATTGATGCTTCATCTGCCAATAGATGGTTTCCATCTTCTAGGATCCAGGTGGAATCACTAATAAAAAAGTTCATATATTTCCTCCGTATCCAGCCCTCAAAGAAGTGGCCTGCAAGGACTCCAGCAGGTGTTGCATCATATGGAGTCAGCATCCCTTTCGAAGAAGGTTTGGGTTTGGGGAGCCCTCTCTATCAGATAAGGCTAAATATAGCCCATATCTAGCGCATCCCAGTGGTCACAGCAGCAGCCCCAAGCATGACTATGCATGGCAAATCTGACTGGAACTTCTAGTAGGTGATCCACGTCAATATTTTGTGGACTCATGGATCAAGATCAGTATGTGCTTCACTTAATCAAAGAGGGAAGCTCAATAAATGCTGCTCATCCTCATACCACCCCGTAGGTTGTGAAGATCCAAAATCACCTCACAAAAGCAAGCTGTGTAGAGCTTTCTCCTGAAGTTAGCCTCCATACCTGTGCCTCAATCATAATGAAACAAAAGATTCTACTTGTCTCTCTTCCTGATATTAAAATCATCAAGAACATTCTGACCAGTGATGGACTTGAAAGTGGTAAACATTTAGGGCCTGATTGACAGAATCATGTTATAATGGCACAATCCCATTAGAAAATGATCTGCGAAGCAGGAACTTGTTAGTTTTGCTTAAGGAATGATAACATTCCAGGCCATCATTTCTTTTGATATGTATGAATGAATAATAGCATTTTTATACCTTCTGGATGCTTGCCTACATATGCCAATCCTCAAAGATTTCCAGAAATTCCTGTGTTTCATCTGAGATGGGCAGCAAAGCCAATTTCAAGAGTTCCTGTTTGGGCAGGTCTCATCTGCAAGGTTTTCACCAAGGCATTTGTGCCTCTCGTGGGGGTTCTTCATATGCAAGGGATCCAACCATTCATCTATCTTGATCTTGATTCTTTTTATGGAAGAATGACCCATATTTAATATTCCCCCTAAAGTAACAATGCGTCCACACAATATGGGATAAGACACAGACCATTTCAAAAAGACTAGTTCATTTTGTAAAACAATAAATCAAAACAATTAATGTGGTCCCCTAACCTTCAATCCTGGGTAAGTCACCCACAATGTTTAATATAAATAGAGGCAAAAATGAAAACATAACCTACCTTTTATTTTCTCGGTAATGTTTTGATCCCAATTTGCACAAATATCCTTACATTGAAAAACAAATATGAATGACTATTCTCGATGATAGAATAAAACACCCCATAATATAGACACACACATTAACTTGATTGTTTGATTCAAAAGGTGATCCAGTTCTCATGATAAGGTTTGGCATAAAACAATTAATTTCATTTTCTCTGATTGACACATATTCATCAGAGGAAAATGTTGGCTCTAACATATGGTTCTCCGATTCTAGGACTGATTCAAATACAACATGGTAAACACCATGGGGGTAATTCATAGAATTCAGCGCACAAGTAGCACACGCGGCTGGCGCACAGTGTGCGCGTGCGAATCCCTGCGCCAGTCGCGTGCGCTAAATTCCATTTCCGCGCACAGCGTATTCATGGATTCCAGGCACCAAAACCAGCCGTAGTGCACAGTGGCGCAGCGACCCTGCAGCAGTGCCAGTTACACCCCCAAGAACGTCTCTCGCGCAGGGAAAAGCCATGAAAATCCCCAATCCAGCGCGAAGGGCTGTGCTAACCCTGTACCAGCACGGCAAGCGGGCTACGTGTATCACTGGGCTGCGCGGGAAGTACCTCACGCGATTGGCCCCGTGCAAGCAGGGTGCGCGTATTTCAGGGGTGCGCGGGAAGTTCCACACGCGATTTCCGCAGGGTACGTGTATTTCAGGGGTGCACGGGAAGTTCCATGCGCGATTTCAGCAGGGTACGCGTATTTCAGGGGTGCGCGGGAAGTTCCTCACGCGATTGGCCCTGTGCGAGCAGGGTACGCGTATTTCAGCGGTGCGCGGGAAGTTCAACATGCGATTGCCGCAGGGTACGTGTATTTCGGCGTGCGCAGGAAGTTTCACTCGCGACATCAGCAGGGTACGTGTATTCCAGGGGTGCGCGGGAAGTACCACACGCGATATCAGCAGGGTATGTGTATTTCAGGGGTGCGCGGGAAGTTCCACACGCGATTTCCGCAGGGTACGTGTATTTCAGGGGTGCGTGGGAAGTTCCACACGCGATTTCCGCAGGGTACGTGTATTTCAGGGGTGCGCGGGAAGTTCCACACGCGATTTCTGCAGGGTACGTGTATTTCAGGGGTGCACAGGAAGTTCCACACGCGATTTCATCAGGGTACATGTATTTCGGGGTGCGGGGGAAGTTTCACACGCAACATCAGCAGGGTACGTGTATTTCAGGGGTGCGTGGGAAGTTCCACATGCAATTTCATCAGGGTACGTTTATTTCGGGGTGCGGGGGAAGTTTCACACGCGACATCAGCAGGGTATGTGTATTCCAGGGGTGCGCAGGAAGTTCCACACACGATTCCATCAGGGTACGTGCATTACAGGGGTGCACGGGAAGTTACACACGCGATTTCATCAGGGTACGTGTATTTCAGGGTGCGGGGGAAGTTTCACACGCAACATCAGCAGGGTAAGTGTAATCCAGGGGTGCGCGGGAAGTTCCACACGCGATTCCATCAGGGTACGTGTATTACAGGGGTGCGCGGGGAGCACCACACGTGAATTGCACATGTGGATCCTCCCAGGTGTTCCCTCTACACCCTCCACGGCCCCTGCAGGTGGCTCACACCACAGGGGCCTACCCTGCACATGTCCTGCAGGCACCCCATCAGCCATGGCCATGCCCCCCAGTCAACCCACATGTCAACTTGCACTACTGCCCACCAACGCATGTCCCCCTGCACCCCCAGCCACCAGGAGCACCCTCCACCAGGCCCGCACCCATGTCTCCCACCACCCCCACCCCCCAGCACTGTGGGGCACCTGCCAGCAGGCCCCCACCCATGTCTTCCACCACCCCCACCCCCCAGCACTGTGGGGCACCTGCCAGCAGGCCCCCACCCATGTCCAACTCATGTTCCCCACCACCCCCACTCCCCAGCACTGTGGGGCACCTGCCAGCAGGCCGCCACCCATGTCCAACTCATGTTCCCCACCCCTTCCACCCCCCAGCAGTGCAGGGTCACCCTCCACCAGGCCCCCACCCATGTCTCCCACCCCCCAACCCCCCAGCAGTGCAGGGTCACCCTCCACCAGGCCCCCACCCATGTCTCCCACCACCCCCACCCCCCAGCAGTGCAGGGTCACCCTCCACCAGGCCCCCACCCATGTCTCCCACCTCCCCACCCCCCAGCAGTGCAGGGTCACCCTCCACCAGGGCCCCACCCATGTCTCCCACCACCCCCACTCCCCAGCAGTGCAGGGTCACCCTCCACCAGGCCCCCACCCATGTCTCCAACCACCCCCACCCTCCAGCAGTGCAGGGTCACCCTCCAGCAGGCCCCCACCCATGTCCAACTCATGTTCCCACCCCCCCACCCCCCAGCACTGTGGGGCACCTGCCAGCAGGCCCCCGTCCATGTCCAACTCATCTTCCCCACCACCCCCACCCCCCAGCAGTACAGGGTCACCCTCCACCAGGCCCCCACCCATGTCTCCCAGCCCCCCCACCCCCCAGCACTGTGGGGCACCTGCCAGCAGGCCCCCACCCATGTCCAACTCATGTTCCCCACCACACCCACCCCCCAGCAGTGCAGGGTCACTCTCCACCAGGCCCCCACCCATGTCTCCCAAGCACTGTGGGGCACCTGCCAGCAAGCCCCCACCCATGTCCAACTCATGTTCCCCACCCCCCACCCCCCAGCAGTGCAGGGTCACCCTCCACCAGGCCCCCACCCATGTCTCCCACCCCCCACCCCCCAGCAGGGCAGGGTCACCCTCCACCAGGCCCCCACCCATGTCTCCCACCCCCCACCCCCCAGCAGTGCAGGGTCACCCTCCACCAAGCCCCCACCCATGTCTCCCACCCCCCCACCCCCCTGCAGTGCAGGGTCACCCTCCACCAGGCCCCCACCCATGTCTCCCACCACCCCCTCCCCCCAGCAGTGCGGGGTCACCCTCCAGCAGGCCCCCACCCATGTCTCCCACCACCCCCCAGCAGTGCAGGGTCACCCTCCAGCAGGCCCCCACCCATGTCCAACTCATGTTCCCCATCCCCTCACCCCCCAGCACTGTGGGGCACCTGCCAGCAGGCCCCCACCCATGTCCAACTCATGTTCCCCAGCACCCCCACCCCCCAGCAGTGCAGGGTCACCCTCCACCAGGCCCCCACCCATGTCTCCCACTCCCCACCCCCCAGCAGTGCAGGGTCACCCTCCACCAGGCCCCCACCCATGTCTCCCACCCCCCCACCCCCCTGCAGTGCAGGGTCACCCTCCACTAGGCCCCCACCCATGTCTCCCAACACCCCCTCCCCCCAGCAGTGCGGGGTCACCCTCCAGCAGGCCCCCACCCATGTCTCCCACCAGCCCCACCCCCCAGCAGTGCAGGGTCACCCTCCAGCAGGCCCCCACCCATGTCCAACTCATGTTCCCCATCCCCTCACCCCCTAGCACTGTGGGGCACCTGCCAGCAGGCCCCCACCCATGTCCAACTCATGTTCCCCAGCACCCCCACCCCCCAGCGGTGCAGGGTCACCCTCCACCAGGCCCCACCCATGTCTCCCATCCCCCCACCCCCCAGCACTGTGGGGCACCTGCCAGCAGGCCCCCACCCATGTCCAACTCATGTTCCCCACCACCCCCACCCCCCAGCAGTGCAGGGTCACCCTCCACCAGGCCCCCACCCATGTCTCCCACCCCCCCACCCCCCAGCACTGTGGGGCACCTGCCAGCAGGCCCCCACCCATGTCCAACTCATGTGCCCCACCCCCCCACCCCCCAGCAGTGCAGAGTCACCCTCCACCAGGCCCCCACCCATGTCTCCCACCACCCCCACCCCCCAGCAGTGCAGGGTCACCCTCCAGCAGGCCCCCACCCATGTCTCCCACCACCCCCACCCCCCAGCAGTGCACGGTCACCCTCCAGCAGGCCCCCACCCATGTCCAACTCATGTTCCCCACCCCCCAGCACTGTGGGGCACCTGCCAGCAGGCCCCCACCCATGTCCAACTCATGTTCCCCACCACCCCCACCCCCCAGCAGTGCAGGATCACCCTCCACCAGGCCCCCACCCATGTCTCCCACCCCCCCACCCCCCAGCACTGTAGGGCACCTGCCAGCAGGCCCCCACCCATGTCCAACTCATGTTCCCCAGCCAACATGTCATCACAATCTAGATCCCTGGTCCCTATGGTCAGCCTCCAAATGCAAAACACCCACCCGAGTATTGCATCCACCCACTCATAAACACCAATTGCAAGTTCCGAAACAAACACATTTCCCTCACATACACCCAATGGGTGTCAGTGAATCTCAAAACCCCATATCATGATATGCATGAAACCAATGAGATACTACACATTGAAGTTCAATAAAACAATATGCATTAAAGGAAACATAAATAGAATCAAAAATAAAGAAACAGAAATGGGAATGCACAAAAATGAAAAGAAGCATGTCCGTGAAAAAAAGCAAAACCAAAAATCATAATCTTAAGTAATGGTGTCCAAAGTCACTGTCCACAAAACAAAATCCAATGGGAAATAAAATTGAAAGCCATTGCTCCATGGTTAAAATGTGAAAGAAAAATACAATCCAACAGTGAACTATGTACATACGAACAAGCCAGGGTCCATTATCCCAACAAAAGAAATGAAACCTATCTAACTACACTAACTAATAAAATAAACTATATACAAAAATGTGGCCAATGTCCAAAAGGTCCAAAATAAATTTAAAAAAAAGGAAACCTAACACTACCTACATAACTATGTACAAGGGCAGCGGGCTAGTTTGACGGCTCACTTTTGGATGTCCCGGGCCAGGGCATCATTGAACTCCTGCTCAATGTCCCGGAGGCGGTCCTCCTCCATGGCCCAGAGGGTCCGCAGGGCTGTCGACGTGTCCACCTCCAAACCCCTGCGGATTGCCTCGAGGCACTCGGCCCGCCTCAGGGCCCTCCGCATGGAGTTCTCCGCCCTGACCGTTGTAAGCCGTGCCTCTTCCGCCCGCTGCCGCTCCGCATCTATGGCGTGGCTCTAACTGCTGCCACACGGAAGACACTCTTTGTCCTGGGTCCTCCTGCCCTCCGGCCGATGCCTGCCCCTCCGATGTTGAAGGCCCCGAGCCTTCATGGCTCCCACCACGTTGCTGCTGCTGCTGTGCCTCTGCCCGTGCACTGCCTCCTGCTGCCTGCACATCCTCCGCCGGCTGGGGTGCAGTCGTTGATGTGGCCACCCCTGCTGGACGTCCGACTCCCGACTGTGGCAGGGTTGCCTCCTCCACCAGCCTGGCCGCACCGTCAGAGGCAGTTCCACAGGGCACCCAGGTGACTGATGGGTGGGAAGATGGCACGGAGGACGACTGGCACGTAGGGGGTTCAGTTGAGGAGGGGGTCGTAGCAAGCCCCATCATACGGAGGAATCCGGCCTGGATGACCTGTCCCAGTAGGCTGACGTGGTCAACGAGCCATTCGAGATGACGTGCAGTCTCCTCATAAAAAGACTGCAGGTCACCTCGCATGGCCCGTTGACGCAACGCCACACCAGTCAGAACAGGCTCAACCTGGACCCGGATAGCCACGTCCGCAGGCAGAGGAAGGCCAGTTGTCGTGAGCTCATCCTCTGCCTGAAAACGGGTCTGGACGTAGGCATCCCTGCTGGTGCAAGATGATGCAGGGAGAGGATCAGGGACAGGATTGCACACAGGCACCTCCGCGGCGGCCTGTGCTGCCTCCTGTCCCTGGTCCTGCACTGCACCTCTAGCACCAGTGGGATCCCCACCTCCACACCCCGTCTCTGTTGCTTGCACGGCCTCCTCCTCCACCAAACCCCCACCAACCTGGATGACTCCGGTACATCTTCCCCCGTTGGGCCCTGTGGGGTCCCAGCTGCCCCTTCTGCTGCCGAGGAGTCCAACTCCAACCTCCGCCTCTTGGACCTCCCCCTGGCAGCTGCGGCCTGGGACGCAGCACCGGACTCCTCACTCCGCGACGAGATGACAATATGGGAGGGGAGCCAGGCCTTGCGTCTCCGGCTGGCGGTGGGATCCCCGCCGCTGTGCTCCACAGCACCTTTTCCGCCCTCTTCATCAGTTGTAGCTGCAGACAGGGAGAAAGAAAACACAGGCATCAGGGCACTGTACAATGGACACATACACACATGACAGTTGTACATGAGTGGCATTGGCAAACCTCAGACATGCCATCACAATCCCCAACACACATGTCATTTCAACTCGCACACATGAGCCATACCACAGCCATTTCGCAACTGCCAGCACCATCCATACACATACAACAGCATGAGCAGGCAAAGGTGAGCCAGACATCACATGCAACACAGGAAGTGCACCACACATGTACACACACCACCACACTTGCATGCATGTGTACACCTCTGCCAAGTGTCGCAGTGTTCAGATGGGCATCCATGTCACATCTGCCAATCAGGTTTCCACATACCGCTGTCACATGCATCCATGTTACATCACTGTTGCACCTTTGTCAAATACACACAGATGCACATGTACACAGTGCCGATACATGCAGCTGAAAACAACATACATGCGTGACATCACGGACATGTCTACTTACATACACATTCATCCAAACATGTGTGCCCACACAACTGTATTTGGCATGCAAGCCTACACACACAAGCACCATCCATGTCTCACACATTCCAGCCCTTGCATGTGTTAACCCCACGGCCCTGTACACCCCCACCCATACTCGACCCCATACAAACAGATGTGCAACCTGCACACTACTGAAAAATCACCACACGCACAGCTCACAATCAGGATGCATGTACACTTACCGCTCAACTCCAGGCGGGTCTGCCTCTCAAGGACCTGGACGTGGAGCGCTGGGGATATGCGTTCCAGGACCCTCATCTGTTCTTCCGACAAGTGGCCCCGGCGCGGCGCCCCTTGGCATCCGCTGCCTTCAAGAGGAGCCAGGCCTTGTTCAGGGTCCTGGACCTGAAGTCCTCCCAGCGCTTCTTGACATGTTGTAAGTCGCGGACTGCCGCCCCCTCCGTGTTGATGGCAGTCACGATGTCAGTCCAGGTCCGAGTCCGTCCTTCCTTGTCGGAGCGGGAACTTCCGAAGAGGGCATCATACTGCCCCAGGACTTGCTCCACCAGGACACCAACTTCGGTGGCACTGAAGCTGGTGCCCCTCTGTCTCTCTGGCCGGGGGTTGTCAGTGGTCTCAGATGGTGTTTGCCCCGACATGACAACCCCAGAGGCAGGAGTGGGTGGGCAACTGGGTCCTGGGGCTGGGCTGTGGAGCGATGGAATCCCAGTCGGGAGTCTTCCGTTCCAGCAGGGGTGGTCACAGCAACAGCACCCCTGGCTGATGTGCAGGCAGCAAATGGCAGGGCACGTGGGCAGCAGGCAGTCCGGCAGCAGCAGATGGCAGGTGGGAGCGTGCTCGGGGCTCTGGGGGGCAGTAGTTCGGCCTTCTGGGCAGGAGCGTGGTGTTCCGTGTGCTCACGCATGGCCAGCTTGATACGGAGTGATTTGGCACGTGAAAATTTGGCACGTCAGTGTGTAATTCGAGGAAAGGCCCTTAACGCGTAAGCGCGTCTGCACGCATACGCAATTTCATTGGACAGAAGGCCCCTGAAGCGCAAGCGCCCCTGTGACGTGACGTGTACAGGCGCGCATGGGCATTTCAGCGTGCGTGAAAAACTGCACGTCCGCGTGTAATACGAGGAAAGGGCCCATGCGCGTAAGTGACGTGACGCGCACGTGCGTTTCCCTCAGCACGGTTTAAAGGTGAGCGGGCCCAGCAGTTCGCTGTACGTGCCTTTCGTGGAGACTGACGTGTGTTGCTGCTTCCTGTTGTTTCGCGCGCCATCACAACTTCACAGCTATCAAGGACGTATCTCTTCTTTTGGCGGGGGTATTAGCTACGCGTGTTTTTCTGCATCGCGCTAGTCAGAGGGTGAGTCGCACACGCTCTTTTTCCCACTGCGGGTGCCCCTGTGTATCGCACCCATTTTCGATGTCATAGTAGCCTGCGTGTCCCACGCGTACGCGTTATTCGTGTTACTGGGTGCCACCGCGTACTGCGGGACGTTGAATCCACGCACGTAGGCTGCAGGGTTGCGTGCACAGACCCATCACCACATCACCGGGGTCACATACAGCCTTACAGGTGCAGGGGGGCTGTTATCATCTTGCTTCCCACCCCCTTCACCCCAATTGCCCAGGTCAATTGTGGTGTACACCTCCCATTGGCACCACTCCATCTGTGCCAGCACTACTACATCAGTGCCATGGTTGGGAGGCCACCAAAGGTGAGGGGCGCCTCAGCTGGGCGTCCTCCTCATGCCGGGCGTGGTCGGGGATGTGGCCGTGGTGACCAGGGAGTAGGGGGACTCCAGGGTGTCCAGGGCGGCCACAGAGGGGGAAGAGGCAGGGGTGCGCCACTTGAGCACAATGTTGTGCCATGTGTCGGTGCAGTCATGCCACCACCCCCTGTGGTTCCGGGGGATGCAGCTCCTGCATCTGGCACTGGCACCCGTTTGACCTGGCAGTCCGTTCCATCGACTGCCACGGGCCCAAGGGTAGTGGTAGCTGCAGGTGCAGCTGTGGACCCCGCCACCCAGACTCAGGGTCTGCCAGCGCAGGCTGCGTTGGCACTTGAAGAGCCCTTGGTAGATCTCCAACAGGCCAGGGGGGAAACCGTAGGGGCAGGCCGGGCTGCTCAGACCAAGACAGGTGTCCCTGGGGCAGTCATGTCATCTGCTGCCCCGAACAGCCGGGTGTTGACAAGTGGGCACCCAGCTGCCACTGACGCAAGTCAGGCCTTTGGTCATCCCTCCACCTGCCACTCCCTTGGCTCAATCCACCGAACCCACTGGCCATACTGGTCAGGGCAGCATTAGCCAGCCAGGGTCTGCGCCACAGTCCAAGAGGAGGAAGATTGCACCTGCAGCACAGGCTGGGACCCCACACACAGCCACGACCTCCTGCACGTCGAGGAAGAAGCCTTTCTGTAAGCAGGAACAGGACTTCCTCGTGGACTACGTGCGGGGCCACAGCCGTGACATGCTAGTGGGTGCCAATAGTCAGACTACGGCTGCCCAACGTGACACCCACTGGAAGCATGTTGCGGAACATGTCAGTTCATTCAGCCATGAGGTGCGCACGGCGCAAGAGTGCAAAAAGCGTTGGAATGACATCAAGCGCAGCACTAAGGCTAAGCGTGCCTCTAATTACAACTTGACTCTGGTGACTGGTGGTGGGCCTGCACCAGAGGAGGAAGAGCTCACTCCGCGTGAGGCTCTCGTTGCGTAGTTCATACCACCTGAATTGGTCGAAGGATTGGGAGAGATGCTGAACTTTGATGCGCAGTCCAGTGAGTGTTGATTCGTGTTTGTTGAGGACGTGTGTGTTTCACTTGTGGGATGTGTTGTGCATGATTGCTGCTACATGTGACGTGTACATGGTTCTGATGTGTAAGTAATGCAATGCTTCCGTCATGCATGTCTCCTCTGCCTGCATGCGGTCTCCATGTAGGCATGCTCCCTTGCCCCTCCTCCGCCACTCTGCACCCCAGTTCCACCTTTGCACTGGTCTGCTTCAATCTTGCCAATGTGTACTTTCTTGTTCATGTGTCCTGTGTAGATGCTAACTTCCAGCGTCGAATCTGCCAGACATATGCCGTGTGGTACAGCCTTAGTACTCGATGCAGGGTATCTCACTTGTACTGTGCATGGGTCAGATGTCCCGCAGGGACATGAGCGCCCATTCATGCTCCATGTGCATTGCACGCATGCCCCTATGTGTCCTTGACTGGATGATCACTGTAATACAAGTCTTTGGTTACATACATTGCCTGCCATCTCATCAGCCTTCCCATGTCAACTGTGGCTCAGTCCTGCGTTTCACACATGTTTAGGCTCTGACAATCTGTGTGGCTCACAGGCCTCAGCCTGTTCAATGGCCAATGACTCTGTCCAACTCTTGTTTTGTCTTCTTCACACGTGGGCGGCCTCCAGAGTTTTCATCATGTGTCCTGCCTACTGTCCCAGCATCATTTGCAGTGTTGTCACTTGAATCACATTAAGCTGTTGATGCCAGTCAACACTGCCTGTCAATACACAGGTGTATGGTCAGCCTTTTGATACCATGCTAGGCATCCCTGCTTTGGTACTGGGGTGGAGGGGTGCTTGGCTTCTAGATATGGTACACATTGAATGCACAATGCACCTGATGTCTGAATTTGACATTGCACTGCCTTCACATTTCCTGGCACACACCATGGAGTCCTTGTACATGTAGGTAGTGAGTGGCGTACACATTTTCTGCACTGCATAGACCCACTTCCATGGAAACTGCCAGCTTTCAACAGGTCTGATCACAGAAGCGATTCAAAGTTGACCCAGCATGCATGCCAGGTTATATGTTGTGTGTCACATGTCTGCCGGATGCGTTTGCTGTCGGTGTGTGTGTGTGTGTGTGTTGTGTGCTTCTGACATGTGTAGTGACCTTTTTTCTCTCTATTTTTCAGGTGATGACGCAATGGAGGCGGAGGATGGTGTTGTCATGCCAGACACAGGGTTGGTAACAACACATCAACCCGGCACTAGTGGGGGTCGTGGGGTGGTAGGCCACGAAACCCCCCAAGTGCTGCAGTCCATCTTGTCTCTGGCTGCCTATGAGTCCAGCCTTGATAACGACTCTGACTTCCATGTTGAGTTGGATGAGCATCAAGTCCATGTGTCAGGGGTGAGTGATTCTGATGTGGACACTCCTCTGTCTGCGACCCCTGCACTGAGGGATCAGACAGTCTTGGTTCCTCCGCCCGTGGTGGATCGGGACGCAGGGTCACCCTCCACACCAGTCACTGATGTGCCTGGGACATCACATCGACGGGGGCATGTAGTCGTGCAGCCGCGGGCGGTGCCAACACAGCGAGGACACCCGGTCCTTGGGTCCTGCAGGGGGCAGGGGTCAAGCCCGGCAACGCGGTCGCCACGCGCAACCGCAGTATACTGAGTGGGAGCAAGACATGACTGCCAATTCTGAACGGCAGGGGGCAGCAATGGAGAACATCGCTGAGAGCATGGAGCGTGTGGCCCGATCTGTGCTCCCCCTGCTAGGCAGGTGCTTCTCCAGCAGCAGGCGGCACGGTCCATGGCCCGCTCGCTCAGGCTGGGCATGGCGGCCTCAGACAGGGCACGCCAGGCTGAAATGTTGTCTCTGTGTCAAGCAATTGCTGCTCACGCAGAGGCGCACATGGATGCCCTGAGGGAGGAGTTGCTTCCCTCAGATCCACTCTGGGTGTCCTTATGTTGTCCCAGAGGCAGCAGGCAGAGGAGAGGTTTGCACAGCTTGAGCGTACCATCTCGGCTGAGCTACAGGCTTGCCGGGAGGTGCAGCAGTTGTCCAGCCAGGCCTTGCAGGAGGAACTCCGTGTTACACGTGCTACCTTGCAAGAGGAAGCACGTGTATCACGTGAGGTTCTGCATGCAGACCTACGTCACATCGCCACACAGAACCAGGCTCACCTGTCCGGCAGACTTGCTGCCTACGAGGGGCAAGCTGCGGCTAGGCATGGCCAGGCTACTGTGCCACGTCCTCCTTTCCAGGATAAGCCAGACTCGGACGACCATATATCTCCCACATAGGTCGGGCTGTGCAGGCATTGAGCCCATGGAGGTTTTTTTTTTGGCTCAGCATCATTGCATGTGGATGTTGAGCAGCACCCTGTACCTCCCCCCTCCTGGGTGCCTCCCCTCCCCCCTGGGTCATATGTGGCCATTTTTGATTTTTCTTTTAGTTTAGTTAGTTAAGTTTCTGTTTGATAGTTAGTTTAATTAGGTAATGTAGGTTTTCGATTGTTAGTGTAATTAGTTAACAGTTGATTTAGTTTAAAATTGCTAGTCTATTGTGCTTTCACGTGATGGTGCGGTGCTTTGTGGCTTTTGAAGGCATCCACTGTCTGTTCCAGCTGGACCCTTCAGGCTTGTCTTGTGTATGTGTTTGCTGCTTGGGGTCCTTGACTCACATATGCCACTCCTGCCTCCCTTATCCATGGGCTCGCAAGGATGGTTCGGTGTTACAGAATTTTACACAAGGGCTTTGGACTGTCATATCTGTGGCATGTCTGGTGCTGTGTGACATGTGTTGACACCCCTAGTGGGGATGATTTTGGTGTTATTGTCCACTGTTCAGCTTTTGCTAGATGGCATGTGTCATGATTAATGTGTACATTAATTGCTATGCATTGTGTAGTATGTTTCATATCTTTACTGTACACGTGCTTGTTGCAATTCATGCTGTAGATAGTGTTCCACACTTTCGATGTGAAAGACGGACTGATGGTGTGATTTGTGATGTGACTCTCTGACATGGTCAAGTAATGAGATGCCTGATGAGACACACACAGATGACTTTGAAGCATTAATCATGTGTTTCATGCCCTTTCTGCAGGGGGATGAGCCTCCAGAGCACCTTTGCCAGCAGACATGGCCCATTGGATGACGGAATTCTGGACACGTTTGTTGGTGCCCACATGCACATGTGTGCACAAGCAGAGGCACAGGGATTGCAGACCCACATCCTCGAACTGCTGACATGTTCCAAGGAACTCCAGGCAAGGTGAGCAGCACAGGGGGGCCACGACACAGCAAAGCTTGCACCAGGCGAGTTGCACATGCAGGCTTAGTCACAGCACTGAGGGTGAGCTTAGACGAATATTGGTGTTGAAGCACACAATGCAGCTCAGATGTGTTGGTGGACTGATGGCTGTTGATAGTAAGGTTGTCTGGGAAACATGCAGGGGCAGTGGCACATACCCTCCGGCACACCAAGGTCCATTGAGGCACTTGTATCAACCATGTAGCCTTCCGAGACATGGAAAGGGGCAGCTCACAGGGACATACAGCAAGGGACATACTCGGGTGCAGTGCATGTCTTTTCCATGTACGTTATGATAAATGCACTGCCAACTTTGTTTCGGTCATGGTGGTACGCAACTTGCTCAGAAGTCATGGCTTGCTATGTGGGTCTGTCTGCTTACCCAGGGAACATTGCATGTTGTGTGAATTGTGACACATTGGTGTTCCATTTGCCATGCACCCACCGGCGGCTGACTTACTGCATTGACTGTGTATGACCCGTCACAGGGGTGATGTTATATATGGGTACGAAGCATCTACACCAGATTGTCTGTTTGTAGAGTAGTTTGTTGCTATGGGGCATGTTTGGTGTTGTGTTTTTGTGTAATTGGCACGTACAGGTTGTTGACTGTGGCTCTCTTTGCAGCATTGCAGTGCTCCTGTAACCGGACCTGAGAGTGCGCAGGCAGGAGGCCAGCACTCAAAACCAGAGCTAAGTGTCTTGTTGTTTTTCTTTCAAACTGCTCTGCATAGGCTTGCTGGGGAGTGTACTAATGCATGGATGTATTTGTGGTTCAATTTGGTATGTTTTTTCTCCATAATCACCCGTAATCCTATGCAATTTTGAACCCTGTACCCTCTACCCGGTGTTCCTGCTTCCCGTACCTATCCAAGCAACGTTCCCTGACCCTCTTTCCCCGCTGGGGTTGCGGATGCCTGTTTAAGCCCCGAACTTGCAGGCGCCAAAACCCTAGAGGGGGTGGTTGGTTCGTACCACTCCTGAGCCTGGACTACAGAAGGCCATGACAATGATGTCCAAGTTTGTTTGGATTGTGTATGTGTTCATGCAGGTAGTACATTTTCGTGCATTCCCTAGTTTCATGTGTCATTCCTCCTCCCCTCTCCTGCCACTCATTCCAGTCATCCAGTGTGTCAACACCTGTCCCGACTGCATATCCCTGAACCTCCTTCCCCACCAGGGTCTCATGGGCCTGTGTGAGTTTGACCTTGCAGGCACCCGGGACATGGTGGGGGTGGTTGTTTCGTGACACTCCCGCGCCTGTACAGGGGACCTGTGCTAGTACACATCCGTTCATGGTGCATCATCCTATGTCATGTACCACACATGTTTCACATCATGTTGTGACATTGTTTTACTGTGCTACCTTGGTTGTTGCATCATTGTGGTAGTACTTGGCCTTTGTGAGGTACTGCTACGTCAAGTCATCTACTGGAGGGTGTTCTGGTTCGTTTATCTGGCTTGGATTTTGTGATTTTGGACATGAGTGCGGATTATGAGGGTGCAGGCACCTTTTTACACACAAGATGGGAGATGGTGATGAAGGCTAAAGGTGATTCTGTGGCCAGGTGGAATTGAGGTTTGAAGGCTCCATGACCCAGGTGCAGTTGTTCAGTGGGTCATGGTCATTTGTGAGGGAGGGGGGGGTTGTTGTTGATAGTTGCCTTGCCCTGCAGTGTGATGGGATCTCTGACATTGTAATGGTGGTATCCTATGTACATGTTGTGTTCTGCTGATCAATGCCTGTTCATGTGTTGTGTTTCCCTTTCAGGTGCGAGGGGATAGTTGTGGTTTGACATGCTGGGGTGTACACATGGTGAATGTTCACATGTGATGTGTAGAGAACACTAATAGTCACTTGAGTGCACATGCATATGTGGAGTGCATGTCCTTGCAGAACCACACACTTGCACTCTGATGCACTACATATACTCCCACCCTTGCATATCCACGTGTACACTGTTTGCCTTCCGGTGCCCACTGTGTCCCTGCAGCACATGTTCTGTGACCGATTATGGATCCTATACATGCCTAATTTGCTGTTTTATGTGGTCTGTCACTTAGATGTGATGCTCAGGGTGTGCATCACACACAATGGCTGTTCACTGTGCTGTGCGCTGAGCAGTGTGTTGCAGGAGTAGGACACGGCACACATGAGCTGCAGTGTTGATTTTGCAATGCACAATGTGCATGTAGACAAGCATTCATTGTTATGTTACGTCTACAACTCTTGTGATGCATTTGGAAATGACTTATTTTGGGTGGGAGATTTTGTTGGTCTGTCATTTCATCTGATTCCGGGTCAGGCATCATTGTCTGATGCCACTGTACATTTAGGACATGGCAATGTGTACCTTATTGTTACTGTGTTGGTGTATGGGTATTGCTTGCCATGTCATGTTGTGTTTTGGGAGGGTTTGAGTGACAGTGATGGCCATGGCCTGTTTTGCAGGTGTGTGTGATGCACACCTTGCATGTCAAGGTCATCCGCTTCTCAGAGCAACTAGCTGGGGGTAGATCTCTCTCCGCGGCAGGGCCCTCCCTTTGGAACAGCCTTCCTGCCTCACTTGAACTTGAGGGGAACCATCTCCAGTTCTGGAAGCACCTCAAGACCTTCCTCTTTGCTTCTGCTTTCTCTCTGCCTCTCCCATGCGGAATTCTTCACTGGAACTGCAATGGAGCTGCAACTGGGCCACTCTCACCGACCTCGGTCCCTGGCCCAGCCCCTCTCCACTTGCACTGCCTCCCTGGCAACCCTGCACTGCGGTACTGTCTCTCTATCCCTACAGCCCACCCTTCCCAGCTCTTGTCTGCACTTACCTTTGCAGTTGCCACCAGCCAACCTATGTATTTTTTTTTGGTCTACTTCCCCTGTACTGCACTCCCCCCCCCTTCCCCTTGCACTTTTCCCTTCCCCCTACCCCTGCACTTGCACAATCTAAATGACACCTTGCCTAGCAGTACCGTTGTCTGTCTTCCCTTGTTCCCCCCTCCCTGCCTCATCGCACCTTGAAATACTTGTGTATAGGCCATATCATGTCATATGTCATATGTGTGCCTTTTGGTCACACGGGATAGCTTGTGTTTAAGTAGCTTGGGATGCAGACGATGTGGCACTTCCATGGCAACTATCTCAGGGTGGTAGGGTTGTGACAGTTGACTGTCTCTTTGTCATCATCGATTGTCACCTGGTATGTGCCAGGCCTGTGTGCACTCCGCAGGGGTGGGAGTTTAGGTGAAAAATGTGGCCACAAGCTGGGTCCGGGCTTCCGCGCCACGTGCCCTGTCCCCTCCCATGGGCAGCGCCTGTGCCTGTGGTTGGGGATGTGGGGGCACCACCATGTCCACCGGGACGCCTTGCCATGTTGCAACATTGTGCAGGACACATGCTGCCACAATGATCCTGCACACTACTGGTGGTGCATAGAGTAGTTGCCCGCCAGAGCGGTCAAGGGAGCGGAAACGTGACTTGAGCACTCCGAATGTGCGCTCCACTATGGCCCTGGTTGCAATATGGGCGGCGTTGTATCTTACCTGGGGTGGTTTGGTGGGGTTCCGGATCGGCGTCATCATGTGGTTGCTCAGAGGGTAGGCACTGTCCCCTGGGGAGGTGATAATAGTTGAGATTATTAGGGTTTGGATATTTGTCTGTGTGTGACTTGCATGCATGTGCAAGGGCATTTGTACTGACCTAGGAGCCATGTGTCGCCATGCTGCCCAGCTTCCAGGGCCTGGCTCAGGGCGGACATTCTGTATATAAAACTGTCATGGGTGGAGCCAGGGTAGTCAGCATAGACAGAGGTGATGATTCCCTTTGCATCGCATACCACCTGTACATTGATGGAATGCCAGTGCTTGCGGTTTCGGTAGATGTGCTCAGTGGCCCTAGGTGGACGTAGGGCCACATGGGTGCAATCTATGGCACCGAGCACTTTGGGGAAGTGTGCCACCCTGAAAAAATCCAGGACAACGGCCCGCCTTTCTGCGGGTGTTCTGGGCATGTGTATGTGCCTGCGGACTGAGGGGTGCGCTGTCATGATTGCCAGTACCTGATGTAGGCAGCGTGACCCCCCCACTATGGCAGTGGTCCACTGAAATGACCCAGTGGCCAAAAAATGCAGGACATTGAGCAGCTTCTCCAAGGGGCTCAATGCTTGGGAGCAAAGGGTGGGGGATGTAAGGTCATCTTTCCACTCCCTGACCAGGACTAGGATGATATGGGGTGGAAACCTATACCTGCCATAGACCTGGTCGTCAGGCATCCCAAAAAGGATTGTCCGTGGTGCGAAAATGCGTGCCCTGGCTATTCTCCTCCTCCTGCGGTGTCCCACGATCAGTGCTGTGACAAATGGGGCATTCATCGTAGCTGTATATACGCGTTTGTTGTTTGCGCGCACTTTTATACTGTGCGCGGGGACGCTTCCGCCTGCCTTCGTGTGGCGGACGCGTTGACGCCTGTGCGCGTCTTTTGCCGTGCGCGGCTTTCCCGTATTCGGATCCATGAATACGGATTGTTCGCGTGCGTGTGGGCGTTCCGTGTAGTTCCCTGCAGTACTTCCCCAGTTACGCCTTCTTTTTCACGAGTTGTTCCCCATTCCGCGTGTTACACCCACTGTTCCGCCCACTTTGGTTGTGTGCGCCGCGCTATGTGCGCTTTTGCTGTGCGCGTAGCGCATGCCGTGGATGCCTGCATGCGCCATGGCTGGATTGGGCGCACGGACAGCGGGAAACACGCACAGCGTCTTCCTTGAATCGCACGCGTGCGCGTGCGCTGCTTTTCTCACGCTTGCGCTCTTTTGCGCCTGCTTGCGCATGGATTTTCGGCGCACGTTTGTTCCATGAATCGGCCCCCATATGTGACACAGTATTGGTTCTTAGCTTGGACATTGGAACAATTGAATATGGGTGTGGGGTTACATTGGTTTCAATTACTTGAAAGACTTGGGTTCAGGAATTCTATCCAGAGAGAGTAGCACATAACTCTCACTATTCTCTAGAAATCAGGTTCAGACTGTCAACACGACAATTCCAGGTGTTCATTTAGGAAACATATTGTAATTACTTTCTAGATTATGTCAGGTGCAAGTCAAAGGACTTGCTATTCCATGTTTCAATTTCAGAAGACTCATGTTCCCAAATTGCCGGAGATAAGCACTAATACAATGATGCTACCCAGGATGACCACTTGATTATTAAGATTACACCACTTCTAAATCAAAAAGCACATACAAATTGCAATATATTCCCACTTTCAGTGACATAGTGTGTAAACATGGTCTCCCCGAATATGTTTAATTGCAATCTGGAATTTCCTTAATGTTTGGGACAGTTGTCTAAATACTCTGGCATAATTGTACTGACTTTTGTTGTCTTTCAAAAGCACAGGACAGCTAATAACATAAACCATCTTCAGGCATCACTGGATACGTTCTGCTTTTGGTCTGTCCATCTGCTCCCAATATCCTTCTCAAATAACCAGATTATGACATGGGAAAAGACTCTTCAAGCCATTTTAAGAAGATTTTCCATCTGCTTCCAGATGGAGTCCAAATCACACTTTCTCTTGTCGGATGGGCTCTTTTTATTTCCTGCTTTATCAAAACTCTCTTTTATTCCTATGTATTTGAATTTAAACCCCAGCAAGCTGCACCCAAGCAGCATAATTTGAAATAGCATTATTGAAATTGGACAGAACCCGAGATAGGTTCCCTTGACTTGATCAAACACACCGTTTTCCTCCTCCTTTGCTTCATTGGCCAAATGCATTTTAATTTGGACTCTTTAAGATGAGCTAGCAATACTCTTAAGATGGATGGGGATGCAGAAATTATTCAAACAACAATAATCGAAACGACTTAGGTAGTTGGCAAAAGGATAGCTGTTTTAATATCATTTATCTAAAACAGGGAGTACAACGGACGTCTCAGCATAAATTCTCTCTCAATGCATTTTGACAAAAAGCTTGCTTTTATAACAAAAAATCATCATATGTGACGTTAACTTAAGCAATATTAATGTCATCCTTTGTGCCAAACTACAAAAACCTAGTGGCAAGTATGATAGGGTTTTAAGGAACATCTAAGAATACGATCGATACTCAATAAGGCAGTGGAAGAAAATTATTTGTTTCTTGACATCAGGTCGGGCAACTAAGCCCTCCCCTTAAACAGGTCACTATGAACGTCACTAAATTCACAACGACCCATTGGTTACACAGCTATAGGTCCCTTAACCATGCGGTGCTCTACCATTGGTTGGCTTCTAACCTCCATCAGTACTTTTCCTCCTATGCTGGCAGCAGGCAGGCTGAGCCTCCAGGTGCTGGTGAGCTAGTCTTCACCATAGCTTCTCACCAATTAGCATAATCATCCATCATCACCTCAGTGGTCTGCAGTCAATTAGGGCTTTGAAATTGTCCTTGGGAGTGTTCCCTTGCACTGGTGAATTCAGGGGAGTTAAGGCACGCTCTGCCCTCATGCGTAGGTGTGACCATCATGCTTATCCAACTTCTTCTCCCCATGTGACTGAAGACCACAAAATCGAGCTTCTGGTGCTGGTGTATTAAAATAATATGTTTCCAATAGACCTCTGACATCTTTCTTGATTTTTTCCAAGCCTCCTGAACAGGAGCTTCATTCTTTCACACATTTTGTATCAAATGTCTGCTCACTCCAGCCTGATATGGCCTTTGCTTCTTGGCTCATTCAGCCTCACCTTTCTGAGATTCACTTTTAACTCATTTGTTTTCTAACTGTTCCACACTGGAAAAGAGGGCTTCTGTCTTTAGCCTAGCTCTGTTATAACTCATAGTGGAAACATCCATTCTTTACTGAATCCATTATATATATGTACATGTTCGCCCATGCTGCTATCTATTCACTATAAGCTAGCCTCAAGAATACTTCGTCTGCTTGCATTTCTTTGCATATGTACAGTGTAAAACAGCTTGATATCTTGATTCGTATTGTAGCATACATTTCTTCATCTTGATCCCAAAATGTCACTTATCTTCAATACTTTCTTGATGCCTTATAGAATATCTGCATTCTCTAATTTCTGCATCTCTTCTATGTACATCAGTTCTGCTCTGCATGACGTCACCATTCAACCGTCCTGTTTCTTCCGGGATTTTATTGAAATAGCCATTATATTTTCTCGTATGCAGGTATAGTTTTCTCAATGGGAACCTTGCTTCTAGGATTCTTCTTGGTATCGTTTTTTTCTCTGGTACTACACATGTCTCACACTCTGGTTCCCAACGTATAGGCAATATGGGTGAGGTGATTGAGGTGGGGGTACTTGGCTCCTTCTCTACACTCCCCCCTCTGGGCGATTCATCGACCGCTCTCCCATCATCCTTCACATCTAGGCATCCTTGTCTGAAGAAATCCTTTTTTTTGGGATGCATATCTTTATAACTCCCTTCAGGCATCCAGCTAATTTCATATGCTCATCCTTGTTCCAGTTCATGAGCATGCACTGTCCACTTGGACTGCAATAGATCAATTTTCCCACATACTTCTTATGGTTCTTTGGATACAGGAATTTCGTTCCTTCAGGTTCATGGATACTGGCCTTCTCAAAGTCTGTGATTTCTTCATCTGTCAGATCTTTGACCTTTCATCCGGACTCACCATTGATCATGATTTTCATCCATATTGCTTTCTTTGCTGTCTTCTTGCATTGTGTGATTATGATCTTGGTCACACAGAATCCAAGCAACACCAACACAATTAGGGCTCCAAGGAACTTGAATATGTCTGCCATACATTGTGGAACCCATGAAAAGAGTGATCCAATCCAGCTGTCATCAGCAATGGCTTCTACCTCATCTGTCATCTGGACACGTAGCTTCGTAGCATCTCTATGGCCTCTGTCAAGGTGCCATTCTCATCATTGTGAAAATGCATGAACGTGCAACATGATTCTCCAATTTTTGCACAAACACCTCCATCCATTGCTGTGATCATGTCTAGGACGTATCGATTCTTAAGAGTCATCAGGCATATGGCTCTCATCTCTTCTCTGATTGCATTGAATCCCTTTATGGTTGTGTTGATCATCTGCAGCAATTCCCATCTGGTAATCTGCAGCCATTTGGTATTTGCTCCAATCTGGATACTTGGCATAAAGATCAACGTGAATACTGATGAACTCTGGCTGAACAATCAGTGCTCATACGGGATGGAGTCAAAGGCTTCTATTGACTTGACAGAGACATAGTTCTTCCTCTTCATTTGATTAATCAGCTCCACAGATCTCTTCTTCCTTAGGTGAGCATCTGCTTTCAGAAACTGTCAAGGTTCAAATAATGTTCATGAATCACCAACGCTGGAACATGAACATTCACCAGTGAACATTGTCCTCCCCGATCTTTGGGCAGCTTCATATAAACTCTTGATCCACCAGCCCAATAATGATCCATGATCGCTGCTGTTCTCAGTTTCATTTCTGGTACATCAAAGATACGACCACAGTTCTGATTTTCTCCAACTTTTCTTTTGCCATTGTTTCTGAAGCACAGCTTTGCACTCTTGAAAGGCACTATCTTCAAGGGTCTTAGTCTGTCTTCGACCTAGTTCAGTAGTTTAGCAAGTCTCGGGCATAATGGCTTGCATACATTTTTCACAATGTCAATGACTGGCTTGTAACAACCAACGATCATCCAGGCTCTGCAGATAACCACTTCCCCTTCCCAGCCATCTGGTGATAGCACTGATCCCCACATCTGCATCTGGCCTCTATTCTTCCATCTATTTCTTCTGCAGATATTCCTGGACTCTCAAGCTTTTTGTTTACTTCCCATCTGATTTCAGCTCCTTTCACTTCAGGCTTTTCGTATCTGATCACAAGATTCTTAGTTTGTGCTTTATTTCTTGTCTTCGTATCCTGGATATAATCATTTTCATCTGGATCTGTCCATTCAGTTGCCCATTCGAGATAGGCATCTTAGCCCCTTAGCCGCTTGTATGACAGAGTGCTATGTGTTAAAGGCAAAGTGCTGTCTTGACGTCTATTTTAATAGCTATGAAGATCTTAGACTTCCCCATGCTTTAAGGCAGTAGTGCACATACAAAGCATTGCTCCTTTGAGGTTCTTCTTCCTATTTCCTTCATATGCTGATACCAAATGTTATTCCCAAAATGTGCTGTACTGTCCAGGTAATCATTTAGAAGAGAAGAGGAAAAGGATCCACAATAGGAATCCTCCCGTCCCATGCACACCATCTGGGTCTGCCCACTGTTCAGTTAGTCATTCATTTAAAATAATCAACAATAATTTGTAAACAATGTGTTGTTTCCATGCATCCATTCAATGAGAAGTATATATGCACATTATTTCTTAAACAAGGACACTTTAATCATGAAGGAATATAGAGATAAGCAAAATGCATCCCAAAGTACAATGTCAAAGGCTGACGTGTTTTGAGGTGCTCCCTCTTCTTCTAAAGCCTAATAGGACTGCTGATAGAAGACAGGATATAAAGGGAAAAACACACACACAATGTTTTCTGTTACAATCCGAACATGAGCGTTTAGTATCAGACATTAGTAATATAACTTGTATAACAGCTCGTTTAGTACACTCCATAAGGTCTCAATCTGTTCAGAGTAGCTCAACCTAGGTGCCTTCATGCTTATGGTCTTATTCTAATGGTAGAACCTTGTTGAATAACAAAGGTACATCACTCCAATGATCAACATGTAAATCAAGCATATGTAAACCAGTCCATATGTTGCCAGCATGTTCAGAATACCTGTGGGGGGGGAATACTCCATGAATGGTAGTATATTGTATTGACAATTCTATTTAGGTAACATTGGTGTACAGATAAACGTGACAGAAAAATCACAGGTGATTACTAAATATGCACTAATCCTGGTATCTAGGAAGAGGTAAGTCCACTTATCTGAATTTCTAATGTGGTGAATGAAACCGATTAATGTAGGTGGGGACAGCTCAAACATAAATGTGCAGGCTAATCTTCACATAATAATGATTAAATACACAAAAAGGCTAATTATACAAAAAGAGGGTCAAGGGTAAAAGGCTCAGGCATATGTCTCATATTATGAATAGGGAAGGCACTCACGATGGGTGTCCAATCTTCATTTAAAAGTGCACATGAAGCATCATGGTACTCACAAAGTGCTTGAGATCTGGTGAACTGAGGCGTGTTAAGTACAAGGGACACGTTCTGATAGTTTTTCCACTCAATGAGAGAAGAAAAAAAATATATATATATATATTTTGTATGCAATAAAGGGGAGTCCCACATAGGTCTATTGGTAGAGACAACAGTCAATGCAAAAGTAAATAGTAAATAGAGGGTGCTAATTTAGCTCATATTCATCCTCCCTAGCACTTCTCTTAGGTCTGGTTCTTCTCTTATGAGCCTCTATAATCTTCTCATGAAGTATGTCAGCATAGTTTCTTCCCAATCATGGAAACATTTGTCAGTGAACTGGGTGTATTTACATGTGCTATCTGAGCAGGAGAAAGTTCCAGAAGTTTTTCCTATCCCGATGCCATTTTTTAGCAGCAGCCTATGATGGCCATAGAGAGTCAGCTAAAACCTCCATATGTGACTTCTCTCCAAAAGGTAACTGAGGTTAATTTATCACAGGACCATAAGCTCTTGTGTGTACCCCTAAAGTAGGGATAACTACAGAAGGTCTCGGCTGCCTAGTAGTTGCCACGTCTGTACCCTTCTCTTGTACAGGAGGATACACAGGAATCTTTACTTCATGTGTCTCTACATAGTAAGCCTTGTGTACTGTATGTGAGAGTTATAACACTATGAACACAATACAAGTGTAGATGATGCAAAAGTAGGACCACTTGCAGCAATAATGTTTGCACATGGTAGACGTCTCTCGTGATCTGCCACAACAAAATTGCTACTGATGCAGCCCATGTTACTTTTAAGGAAAGAAAAACAATTTCTAATGGGACAACATCATGCACTACTTCTGGAATCTGCTGAGTCAGCTCAAAAAGTTCCTCGATCAGCCTCTGCTAGTTATGCTATGATGAACACAACTTCCTAGTAGATACCACGAATTGGCCTTTGACCAGACAACATGAAGACTCGCCTTCAGCATGAGACTTTTGGTCTTCTTCCTCGAAAGTCTCATTCAGTTCTTAGTGTTCTTTCATGAAGTGATTGAAATCACCTGAATATTGCGCCTCAACACATATGATTGTATGTAAAATAATGATTATTGAATACAATGCTGTTTCTCAAGTTGGAAATAATCTTAAATTTGTCTGTATAACAAAAAGTTCTTGATTCCTCAAAGTCTCTTGATCTCTCAAATGTTACTTCACATCGTTAGAGCTTATTTTATCTCCCCTCGACACATGTTTCTCCAATATATTCAATTGGTTGTTCAGGAGGGTAATTCTAACTTTTGGACATTAGTATTTTTCGACATATAATAATTTCCTTGTTATTTTTAATCCAAAATTCACATTGAAAAAGCTCAACAGAGGTCCCAAATAAATTCTTTGAAGATTGACTTGTTAACCTTCTGAGCAAAAAAGATCTTCAAAAGTTATCAACGATCACTTGTAGATGGTGAAAAACGAACCGGCATGATATCCTTGGTTGATTTCGAGTAGCTTACATTTAGAGTTCGTTTTTTTGATTGCCATAAGGCTGCATTCTTTTACTTAGGGTTCTTTCAGAGTATCTATTTACTTGGATTATGATGTCTCTCAATATTTATTTAAGCACTGCATTGTTTCTCAGGTCTCTCAGGAAGGTTCTAACATCAGTTTGTCTCCCAACAAGATGTGGACATTCTTCAAACAGATAGTAAAACACTAAGCTGACCAATCTATGCACATTATCCGGTGACAGGGGCATTTATATTTTCCCCACTGTACTCAGGAAGCTGAAGGATCTGCTCATTGATAGCTGCAAGCAATCTACTCACAATTAGGCCATTCTTAGGAACTTGCAGGAAAAGATGAACGCTAGTAGTTCTCCCCACAAGCACAGGGTAAGCACGCAAAATGAACATGAACACAGTAAGAACAATCCGTGAAATGTTGTCATTGGGCACCACCATAGGCACCTCCAAAAAGAAAGTCAGTAAGAAAGGTAGAAAGGAATCGGGGTACGGTTCCATTTTCCAGTTATCAAAAAGGAACTCCAAATCTGGCAAGCTCTCCTTTACGCACAAGATTTAGGCATGTCTCAGTCCAATGTCAACCAACTCCTGTGGCCCTAGAACAAATAACTTCCCTTATCTCATTTTTAGTGACTGAAAAGAGTGTCCCGAAAAAAAAAAACACAGTCCAATATACTCTTTGGGCCTCATTAGGACCCTGGCGGAGAGGGTATTACGCCAGCGTAGTGCATGGCGTACCTCTCCGCCATACTACGAGTTCCCGTAGCGCCATGGAGGTTTTCTCCGCCTAGTTTTACCAGCCGGAGAAAACCATGGCGCTACGGGACCTCGTTGTTAATTACGCCACCGTATTTTACGGTGGCGTAATTAACTCCTTCCCCACTCCCATTATACCCTATGGGGCAAAAATGGGAATGGGGAAGGGCAGAATGGGGATTGGGGATTTACCGCTCCGCCGAGGTCGGAATGGGGCGGTAAATCCGCCAACCCCCATGGCGCTATCGGCGGCTTTCCGCCATGCTTCGCGGTGCATTTAGCACCGCGAAATCCGCCTGGGTCGTAATGAGGCCCTTTGTCTTTATTTGACAGCTTGTGTGTCCTTATTCATTGTCATAGACCTAGTCTGCATTGATAGGCCTCTCTCCCACCATACAGGTCTATCAAATCTAATAGAATGTTTGTGTCCAGATTGCATTGTATGATGCTCAGATTGCATTGATAAGCCTGTCTGTCAAATCTAGCAGGGCTTCTATGTCCAGATTGCATTAAGTGATATTTGGATTGCATTGATAGGCCTCTCTTCCCACTGTACAGGTCTCTCGAATCTAGTAGAATTTTGTGTCCAGATTGCTTTGCATGATATCTAGAATGCATCGATAGGCCTCTCTTCCACTATACAGGTCTCTCGAATCTAGTAGAATTTTGTGTCCAGATTGCTTTGCATGATATCTAGAATGCATCAATAGGCCTCTCTTCCACTATACAGGTCTCTCAAATATAGTAGAATTTTTGTGTCCAGATTGCATTGTATGATATTCAGATTGCATTGATAGGCCTCCCCCCATTATACAGGTATCTCAAGTTTAGCAGGGGTGTTGTCTCCAAATTGCATTGCATGATTAAATTCAGAAGGTGCCTAGTAAAGTACCCTGGTTTACTTTAGGAATGTGCCTAATATCCTCTCTGTGCAAAGTTGAATTTAGAAGTGTGCCTAATATCCTCTCTGTGCAAAGTTGAATTTAGAAGTGTGCCTAATATTCTCTCTGTACAAAGTTGAATTTAGAAGTTTACCTAATATCTTCTCTGTGCAGAGCCGATTTTAGAAGTGTGCCTAATATCCTCTCTGTGCAAACTTGAATTTGGTGCCTAATAGTGTACCCTGGTTGAATTGAGAAGTGTGCCTAATAACGTGCCTTGGCTGACTTTAGTAGTGTGCCTAATATCCTCCCTGTGCAAAGCTGAATTTAAAATGGCGCCAAATATCCTCTCAGTGCAAACTTGAATTTGGTTACCTAACACCCTCTCTGTCCCTAATATCCCTAATGGCATGCCTGCTTGAACTTATATCCTCTCTGTGCAAACTTGAAATGGTTGCCTAATACTCTCTTTGTGTCCCTAATATACATAATAGCGTGCCTTGCTTAATCTTAGAAGTGTGCCCAATATCATCTCGGTGCAAAGCAAACTTTATAAGTCTATATAACACCACCACTTTGGCATAGCGGAATTTAGACAGTGTCCCTAATAGCGTCACTGTCCAAAGACTAGAAAGTCTGTTCTATAGTTTATGTGGGTCATAATCTATGTCATAACTGCAATCAAAACTCTGGCATATCTGCATATATATCTAGCATATCTGTGTCAAAATAGAATTTGAAACTGGATTTAGAAAATTAGCCTATAGCATATTTATATCATAACTGCTTTTAGAAGTCCTCCTAAATTCCACTTATAAGAAGCACCTAAAAACAATATCTCTGGTGTTGTTACACTCGAAACGCTGCCTAATAGCATACCTGTATCCCAGTTTTGCAATTTAGAACATTAAAACGTATTATACGTGAATAATATCACCCTATTTAGTTGAACCCAGAAACCTTGAATAATCTCACCGAGTGGTACCACTCATACTAACCATGAATGCACCCATTCCACAAAGGTCTACCGTGCACCCCCCCTTCCGGCCAACCCTACCTCCTGTCCCCCCTCCCCAAATCAATGCCACCCTCCACCCCATCCCCACCCATCCCCTTGCCAAACACAAAGCCAGAGGTGCACAATGGCGTGCCAACCGCCCTAAGAACACTACTCCCACAAACCCCGCCGATCAGCCTACTACGATCATACCCGCTCCCCTCACAAGCCTCCCAAGCACGCCCCACCCAGCATTCATACACCCCACGCTTTTCCTATCAACCCCCACCACCATCCAGCCACGACCATACTCCTTCCCCTCCCTAAAAATTGCACACCTAGCCCTAGCGAGAACGGAAGCCTCATCCCTCTCCCCCTCTGACCACCTTGCCCTCTCGCACACACCAGTCGCAAAAAAGACACTAAAGAGAAAGCGTACTTGGTCTGCCTCAATCTCTCTGCAATCATCACCTCCCCTGTCCCGACCCACCGCCTCATCCCCCTTCACCACCCTCACCCCATGCCTCACCCTACTTGAAACCCCTCTCCCTCGATTTCTCATCGACCGCTGCTGAAACTCCAAACCCAACACACCCCACCTTCAAATCCCCCAGACCAAACCCAATCATCCCAAAACACGCGTCCATCCACTCCCACCGAAAACCCACCAACTTTCCCGTCCGCCCACTCTTCCATCGACCATCGACCATCCCTCTCACTCTCCTGTCTCCACCCTCTCCCCCCTTCACCCATCTCTGCGGCCCCAACATCAACCTCTTCTACCGAAGTGAATTGCATCCTGTTTAATGCCTGATCCGTAGCAAAAAACAGACACTGCATCTTTGACCGCCTCGCCTCTGACAAACCAGACCTGGTCTTCATCACCGAAACCTGGTTCTCTGACGACTTCCCCCCTATCGCCAATGAAGGCTTCCCCCCGACTACTCCATCATCCCACTGAACCGTCCCTCTAGAGGAGGAGGAATAGCTTTTGCCTTCAAATCTGACTTCCACGCCTCAATCATCGACAACCAACCTTCCATCCCTTTCTGCGAATCACTCCTCATCAAACTATCTATTTCCCCTTCCTTCTCCCACAGCTTCCTAATAATCTACAGACCCCCTGGCTATGACAGACAATTCTCAAACAATTTCTGCGACTTTATTGCCACACTCCAACTCAAACACTCCAAACCATCCCAACCTCACCCTTCTGGGAGATTTCAACATATGGCTCGACATTCCCACCAACCCTATGACACACTCTCTGGTTGACAGCCTAGACGCGATTATCCTCCAACCCCACATAAACGGCCTGACCCACTATAAAGGACACACTCTTGATGCCATCTACAGCTCCCACAACCGATACTTCTAAACCCCCCCACCCCTATCATCTGGTCCGATCACTTCATTGTTTCTTTCACCATTCGCTCTCCCAACCCGCTTCCCATACCCGAACCTGAACCTCTGATTCTACGCAAATGCTGGAAGAAGCTAATAATCCTTCCTGACCTAGCCGACGCACTCCTCCAGTCTCCCCCGCCTACCTGCCTACTCAATAATCAACTAACCTCTGATGCCTTTGACTCTTGGCTAAATACCTCGCTAATGTGACTCACACCCTCTTGCAAACCATCAGCCCACCGTGGCCTCTTTCCTAGATGGTTCACACCTGAATTGAAGACCAGTAAACAACTATATAAATACCTAGAACGCAAATGTGGGAAAGACAAAACTCTCCTGAGCAGATCCACCATGGCCCGGCACCTTCGTCAGTACAAGGCCGAAATCCGAAAAGCAAAAAAAGCCTATTACAACATCCGAATCCTAAACTGCAAAAACCGCAGCAAAGAACTTCTCAAAATCATCGCCGAATTCACCAAACCATCATGCGCTACCACCGCCCCGAACCCCTCTCAATTGCTGTGCGACTCACTCTCGCTCCACTTTTACACCACAGCTCTCGAAAGAACAAACGCTCTAACCAACAAACTTGCTCTCTTACACCCACCAGGCAACCCACCCTCCATACCAGCCACCCCACTGCCTGCGACCACTAACCAACCAATGTTCGACTCCGTTAGTCCAATATCAGCTGACCAATTTCTCAAACTTCTCTCTGCCCGCAAACCATCCGACTCCCCGCTGGACCCTTGCCCGGCCACAACACTTAAAGAAATTTGTGCATCTACCTGCGCAGGAGAACACGCAAGAACCATCATAAATGACTCCATTGCCTCAGGAATTTTTCCGGACGCATTCAAAACGGTTCACGTCAAACCTGTAATACAAAAACCTTCCCTCAACCCTCTTGAGCCCAAAAACTACTGCCCCATCTCAAATACAAGGCACCTTGCCAAACTCATCGACCGAACCACCTACTCCCAACTAAATGCCTTTGTCAACGCCAACAATTTCCTAGATCCTGCTCAATCTGGTTTCAGAGCCCAACACAGGACTGAAACCACCATAACCTCAATCTGGAATGACCTTTAAAACACTGCAGACTCTGCGGGATGAGCCGCATTAATCCTTCTTGACCTATCCACCTCCTTTAACACAACTAACCGCTCAATCCGCCTTGACCACCTCCACTCCCAAGGAATTTGTGGAATCGCTCTCAAATGGATAGCATCCTTCCTCAAAAATAGGAACCAAATAAGCCTACTCTCCACCTATTCCTCCCAAGCCTTACCAGTCGACACAGGAGTTCCACAAGGAGCATGCCTATGAGCCCTCCTGTTCAATCTCTACATGGCCACCCTCCCACAAATAATTTGTTCGCACAACATCCTGTGCTACAACTACGCTGACGACACTCAACTAATTTTAAAACTCCAGAACTCAAAACCCAACTGCCGACCTGACCTTGCTTCCTGCCTCCTTGACATAGAGCTCTGGATGACCACAAACCACCTCTTGTTAAGCCCCTCCAAAACCGAAATCATGGTATGTGGCAACACCGAACTTCTTCCACACCCACTACCCTGGCCATCTGCCATGGGCAACTCACCCACCCCCTCTAATTCAGTAAAAAACCTTGGTTGCACCCTAGACTCTGACCTAACACTCTTGCGCCAAGTCAAAAACGTCTCGAAGTCCTGCCACTACCACCTTAAAACTCTTAGATGCATTTTCCAATACCTCTCCTTTGCCAACAGACTCTCGGCGGTCCAATCAATTGTTATATCAAGACTAGACTACGCTAACCCCCTAGAGTCCACGCATACCAACTGACTAAACTACAAAGAGCACAAAATGCCACAGCCAAACTGCTACTAGTGCTTGGCCCGAGAGACCACATCTCCCCAGCCCTCAAAACCCTGCACGGGCTTCCGGTTGCCCGAAGGATGACTTTTAAAACCTTATGCATTTCTCACGGAGCATTGCATAAAACCGGACCTCAATATCTTCAAGACAAACTAAAACCCTATCACTCTGCACGTACTCTAAGATCAAGCTCAGCCGGCCTCCTAGTCATACCGAAAACAAATTCAGTCAGGTTAGGAGGATCATCATTCTCAGCTCTGGCCCCCACACTGTGGAACGCACTCCCACCCCACATTCGACTCACTGAAGACCTCATGTCTTTCCGCAAATTACTGAAAACCTGGCTCTTCCCTTAAAACTGACCCAAACTATAACTAACTCAAACTGGTTAACAGCATCGCAATGACTCAGCCAAATGCTTGATCATAAATTGCAATGCAGCATCATGATCCAAAGGAAACAGATAAAAAGAATGAGTTGTACAAGAACAGTAAAGTGAATGAAATTAATGAAATGGACGAAATAAATGTTTTTGACAAGATGATCGATGTGGACATGAGGAATAAAGTCGATAACAACAATTGAAATAACCCAAACTACTAGACCGTAAATAACAATAGATCAATGCAGTGAAATCGATAAAAGAATAAATTGTACGAAAACGGTAAAGCGGTTGAAATAAATGAAATGGATTAAAATGAACGAAAGGAAGCAGAGCACGGAACGGATAGAGTGCGTGCGACAAGTGACATAGGCTAAACATAGGCTAAACCGATAATACAGAATGAACGAAGTGTGTGGGGCAGATAAAGTCGGTAGAGTTGATGAAGCGCGTAAAACGGATGAGTGCCCAGAGCTGTCAAGTGCGCAGAGCGGTCGAGTGCATGGCGCGGTTGAGTGCGTGGCGTGCATGAGGGCATGGCACGCATGAAGGCATGGAGCAGATAACAGCGTGGTGCGGATAGAGGTTGGTGCGAAAGTTGGATGTAAGTGAGTGTAGGGTGTTTGAACAGACTTAGGGTGTTGAGCAGAAATAAAGTACAGTGGTGTTGAGCCGATGTAGTGTGCTGAGGGGATGTACAATTTGGTGTTGATGCGGAGCAGGTGTGGAGGTACGTAGGTGGTGTAGAACGCAGAGAGCGGAGCAGGTGTGGAATTGCGGAGCGGGTGTAGAACACAGAAAACGGAGCTGGTGTAGAGAGCGGAGCGGGTGCAGAGAGCACATCGGGTGTAGAGGTGTAAAGTGCAGTGCAGGTGTTGAGTACGGAGCGTGTGTCGAGTGTGGAGCAAACGGGCGATCTATGAGGATCGAACGGGTGATGTAGTTGAAGGGAACGGGTGAAGTGGTTGGAAGGAACGGCTGTAGTAAGGCGAAGAAACGGGTGAAGTGGGTGGTAAGAACGGTAGATGGATCTGGAAGAACAACTAATTTATATGGACGAGACGGGTAAAAGGTTGAGGAAGGAACGGATGAAGTATGTGGATGGAACGTGGGAAGAGGATGGATCAAATGAAAAATGTGGATGGAATGGAGGAAGTATTAAGTTGGAACCGACAAGGTATGTATGGAACGGATGAACTGAGTGGAACGGATGAACTTGGTGGGACGGATGAACTGGGTGGGACGGATGAACTGGGTGGAACAGATGAACTGGGTGGGACGAATGAACTGGGTGGAACGGATGAACTGGGTGGGACGGATGAACTGGGTAGGACGGATGAAATGGGTGGAACGGATGACCTGGGTGGATGGAACGGATTACCTGGGTGGATGGAACGGATGACCAGGGTGGATGGAATGATGACCTGGGTGGATGGAACAGATGAACTATGTGGATGGAACGGATTAACTGGGTGAATGGAACGGAGGAACTGGGTGGATGGAACGGAAGAACTGGGTGGATGGAACAGATGAAGCATGTGTATGGAACGGGTGAACTGAGGTTGAATGGGTGAAGTGGGTGGAACGGACAAAATGGTAGAACGGATGAAATGGGTGGATGGACGGATGATGTATTACAGAACCAGTGAAGTGGGTGGAACCAGTGAAGTGGGTGAAACGGGTGAAGTGGATATAACGTATGAATTTGGTGGAACCAGTTAAGCGAATGCAACCTGTGAAGATGACGTATGTGGATGAATGATGCTTGGAGAAAGGATAACATGGCCAGAACTAATGAAAGGAGCAGTACATAAATTGGTTGGAGTGCATGAAATGGCTGAAGTGCTTGGAATGGGTTGGTGTGCTTGAAAGGAAGTGGAGTGCACGGAACGGACGCAAGTGCACGGAACGGATGCGAGTGCACCAAACGGATGAGAGTGCACCAAACGGATGCAGGGCACAGAATGGATTGGAGCGCACATGCCATGGTTTGGAGAACATGGAACGTTTGAAAGAGCATTGAAAGGAACGGTTTGAAGTACTCGAAATGATTGAAGTACTTGGGACAGTCGGAGTACTTGAAACAAATGGAGTACATGGAACTAATGGTGTGAAGCACCAAAAGTAAACCACCATATTCTCATCTCCACGCTTACTCTCTTCTTTACACCATCACTCAAATAGAACACAACGATACTATGACACCATTCGGTATAGCTGTTCTCATTCCATCATTTGCTGCATACTCACCATCACTCTAACTAAACACTGCTGGTTACACACCCTCCAGCCTAGGCGTTCTCCTCAGGCCTGACACAGCCAGAATCGGTCTGGATAACACCTGCCAGAACAAACACATACTTCTGATCTCTCAACCACCACACCTACCGCTAAGAAGCAGCTATCACACGAATGCCACACCAGCTGCACACATATCTGGTGCTCACATGCGCTTTTGACTCTCTCTATTCTCTCTACTGACTTGAACTTCGGTTCCTGAGGGCGTTCAACCTACCAGCGCATTGAGACTATACCAATGGTACATAAGTCGCTATATAAATGCAAAATAACATAACATAACATTACATCTAGGAAACACTTCTTGTACTAAAAATGTGGCTGCACAGGTGGTGTCTGGGTGTGTACATGATCTGGGTTCAATCCACCTCGAGAGAGGACATACCACTTTGATCATATATCTTCATTCATTATATACTTGCAGCATATTGATCTAGTCGATATGCAAATGCTGAAAGGGACCATTTGGTCTTGGAAAAACTCCTTTAATTGTGCGCAATGACTGCCCTGCAGTAATCTTTTGACATACGATACATTTTACTGCATAAAATGCAGTGTGTTCTACTATATTTGGAACAAACCAATCCTCTGCAGTTGTTGTGGCAAGGTTCTCTCTAATAACATGCTCAGGCTGGTGTAGCTGTTCCAATGCCACCCTTAATAAGGCTACAGACATCACCAGTTTGCCAGTGCTGTCTTGTCACCACAAAGCTTCAGAGGTGTTTAAAGAAAACCCTTTCCGCATCCACAAGTCTTTCTTATCTTGAGGCACTTCCCCTTGAATCACTACCAATTCAATTCTAAATAAATTACTATAATAGTTAAACACACTTATCATCACCATCATGTTTTCATTTACATCAGACATGTCAAACAACATAATAACATCTATACATACACCACATCTCGCTTCCTTATTCTGTTTTTTTAATTTCCACATGAGATAAAATCTGCCCTTTTAGTGTGAACTGTACATCTTAACAACTGCAATGGCTACTGGGAGTTGTAGTGCACTGCTCAGTCTGTCCACTAAGGTTGTGTGTTGCACTGGCGTGCCATCCGCTCAGAGGTAGCCCCTCCTTGCCCAATTTGTTAGCCCTTCATGTACCGTCAACGTCACATAGGCTGAGTCACTGTACACCCTTACTTCCTGGTCTGTGTGATTTTCGAGCACGACAATCAGTGCCACTAATTCTGCAGCTTGTGACGAAAAGTGAGACGGTAGTCGTGCACTTATCAATACTCTAAGTTCAGGATTGGCAGTGTGCTTCACCACAGCAGCATCTGTATATCTCAGCCGATCATTTTTGATTAATTCTCGAAGAGCCGTCAATAAAAAGAATCTCCCCAATTGCCAACGCACTTTCCTTCACCCTCGGGAGCTCATCATAGAACTCCTCATAATTCAAACTTTAAAGATACCTTCATCTGCCTCTCGAGACATGGGATACTGTCATGCTCGAGGTAAAATTGTTCCTTGTTTCAATTTAATCTTCATTTCCCTTGCTTCCTTCAATAGGCCTACATCATCAGGACCTATTCTGTTGTCCATAATGAAACTGGCACTTTCGTCCTGTCATTTATCTAAAAATAGTCGAGGTGCTTTGGTGCATGCATCATTTTTCTGAGGAACTCCACATTTAATTGCTCTTACCAAATAAGTAATACTTTATCTCAAATACTACTTTGCTATCTGATAGATGATCTCTAAACAAATCCTTATCAGTGTTGTTAGTCAATCTGTAACCCTTCCAAATGGCAATCACTGTGCACCATCATCTGTCATCATAATCAATTCTATCAGTATAGCTAATTCTCCTCGCACTATAATTCACCCTTCCTCTTCATCCATAGGTATCTTTGGCCTGAATAAAAAAATCATCAGGTTTTCTCATATGTCTGCCAATTAAGCCTGGCAGCTGTGTTTAACAGAACGTGTACCCAATAGCTAAACACTTCTGGTTCTAACGGTACTCTAACGTATGGCTACCTGTCCTGTAAATGCCATCATAAATTCACTTCACTTTTAAATAATGCATTCCTGGTCTTAAGCACAGTATGCCTTCATTAGTGAACAAAATCACCATGTTCAACTTGGTCATTAAATATCGATCCAATATGCAGATAGATGTCTGCCTTAAATACAATACTGGCACAGACATCTCACACTCTCTTATAGATACTGGCAATGCTTCAGTAAGCAGGAACTCTAATTGTAGCTCCTGTGAACCCTTGGGTATTCATGGCATTTCCAGACATCAGAAAATGTCCCCTCTTATATACGTAAGTGTATTGCACCCATGCCCACAAAAAACGGAAAAAGATTTGCCTCCTTATGTTGACGTCAAACTTCTGTTTCTCGTAAGGATTTTGGTGTCACCAATAGAATCAAACACATCAAGTCTCCCAGTGAGCTGTCATATTGTGGATACATTCTCATCCCTGTACCTGTAAAAGAATTCCCTGCATCAACAATAACACCCCCTCTTCTAGAAGACATTACTTGCCCTTTGTTTGTGTTTTTGTTGTATCTGCACGGGTGACTGCTGTGTTTGCCCTTATGCCACGTTCATTGTTGCCTGCTATGTTTTGAAAGGCTGGCCACACTCTCGCACTTGTGTCTGCTGCACCATTTGATTCTGAGAAAACCCATCTCCATCCTGCTGCGAATACGCAGGTGGGTTTGTATTCTCCTCTCTTGAGAATTTTACATTTTGTATGTCACCTTGGTTTCTACATGTGCAAGAAACGTGCCCTGTCATACCACATGTCATACAAGCGGAGGTCTTCTAATTTGCCCCCTCCTACATGCATTGATTATCGCTCTGCTTGTTTTGAAATCCACCTTGATTATTCTGGAAGTTTCCCTGATTATTCTGGGTAAGACCCTACCTTGCAAACCTCCCCTTCCTGTGATGCAACTCCATTATTACCTTGATCAAACTGCCTGTGGGTATTCACCTACGGTATGTTCGCTGCTTTCTCTAAACCTGATCCATTTCCACTAGTCAGTATTGCCACTTCAGTGGTGTACTTGGATAGTTCTTTCTACAATATCTTTGCCTCTTTGCCTTTCCTAGCATCGTCTTTTTTTTTATTCTTCTCTAGCTGAATCCATCAAAAATGGACAATGGCCAGTTATATTCCTGACCACAGATTCACTTCCATGCCCACCAATCATCTGCTTCTGCACTGCTTCTGGCAGCCCTTGGCATAATTATGGCTCTCATGTCTGACATGTCCGGATACAGCACTCTAAGTGCTTTCCAAACTGCCACCCTTAAGTCTTGAACAGTGCACCATCGAGAGGAGTGTTTAGCTTGGTAACACTAGAATATTCTGTCCTTCACCCTTAAGTATTGTACAGTGCTCCATCGAGAGCAGTGTTTAGCTTGGAAACACTAGAATACCCTGTGCTTGACCAAACATCATCAGACCTTTTCCCAAGGATGACAATCAGGAGACCTTTAATGTCCCCTGTAGTTAGCGTGTTTCTTCCAGTCATTTTCCCAAACTCGTGTATCCATTTACCAGCACCAGAATTTAACCTCAGGAGTTCTGCACCTTAAGTTATCCTTCTCTTATCGGTGGCCAAGCTATAGACTGTGGCCTAGCTCCTCCTTTCTCTAAATAAAGGAAACTGTGAAATCCCAAACTGCATCCATCATACATTGTCTGTCTGTTCATAGCAGGGGCAATGGTCCCTCTCCGCCTTCTACCTGGCAACAAACTTAGCCTGCTTCCATAGGGTGGTGAGTGCCCTTTCTGACCATGGGATCACTCTTTAGGCTGATTTAGCCACATCAATGGTTCTGATGCCCCGCTATAGGGAGGTCTAAATCTGACCATCTTACTTCCCTATCCATTGAAAAACACCCTTCAGGGCCACACCTGAGCCCAACTTGTGTGATTTCTCCCATCTTCATTTCTATTTAGAGACAGTCTATCTAAAGATAGCTCTGCTGGCTCAAAAATACATGAGAATCACTCTCCGTTGTAGAACTGCATACTTTCCAGTCGATCATTCTTACCCTTTCCCTGCAATACTTCCTTAGTCCTCATATCATGATAGACTATATCGATTGCGTCCCCAATACTTCTAGAGTCAAATGTATCCTTCAGATTTACTCTGGACCGACCTGCCATTAGCTCATGTGCTGGGACACACTCTTCTAAGTCCTCTCATGTCACCACTGGATTATGATTCATTACTTCCTCTTTTCTTTTCATATCTCTTCCCTCATCTACCCTCCGTATCTCTTCATCTCTATGTCTTTGCCTTTGTTTATCCCTTAATTTCTGTTCCTCTCTATTTTCCCTCTGCCTCACATCCTCGATGCTCTTACCATCAAGTTTGTGTAAAATCTGATCACCCATCCATTCATTCTGTATAAGCGCTAACTCATCAGTCTTATATTTTATCTCCTTTCCATCTCTTTATTTTTCGTCCTATATCTAGAGATGCACTTGGTCATTCACTTTTCTCCTTATCGTGTCTCTCCTTGTCCCTCGGGACCTCAGAGATTATATTTTGCTCAGGAACTTTTTCTGGGCCCTCGTTGCTGCTTTGCACAGGCGAACCATATGCTGGGTTACTATACCCTGTTGATGCCTTGAGCTCCATTAATAGGTATAGCCCGTCATCTTTCTTACTATCGCCGTCTGCTTCAGGTGTGGCGGGTGGAGCGGAAGGCTCCTCACCCCCCTCTTTGCATATATTAAGTATCCAATTTACAGGTGGTGGGTCTTCTCTCACCTCATGATACATCTTCCAGAGCTCTAAGCTCGCTAGTCGTTTGTCTAACTTTTTTCCAGTATATGCAGCATGCAAATATGTCGTCATATGCTGCATAACTATCTTCGATAGTGATCCCCCTTGTGGCCATGACATGATAATTTTGTCTGCTATGCACTTTACCCATTCTGCACTGCACTGTCTAAGCTTGGGTGCGTGCTTGACCCGTCTTTCTTTGACTGTCAATACTCACCATTACACTTTGCAATTAAAAGTTTGTTTCAGAAAACAAAACAATATGAGCATGCACCAATCATCGCAGGCTCCAAACCTTCTATATCACAATTATTTTCCTTTAATCTATGTTTTCACAAACCATCATCAATTCAATATCAACAAATAAATAATGAATTCACAATTCTCGCGTTCTCTTTTTTGTATCTATTTCTCTATTGTTTTTTCAACATATATAATTCACATAAAACAAGCAAACATACTCGACCAGCCACACATATCTCTCAGTCTTCTCTCTAATACTGTCCTATCCTCTAAAAATACACCGATTTGGGATGTGAACCGACCTCCTTAAATTTGTCTTTAACCCAGTTTGTCTCCTACGTCACCCGTAAATAGGGCTCTAAGTGCAATTCCTTCTGTTACGTTCTTTAAAATGCAATTAAATAGGGTGTACTCTTTATCGTGATCTCTTCTCATGATACCTCTTAATTGCTTGGCCTCTCCTCAAGTCAATTTTACTCAATATTCAATGCTCATCGTTTCTCAAGTTACTTTATCCCAGCCTCCCTCTGTTACTTATTTTCCACTTATCATTCTCTTCACCCACTGCCCATTCATGCTTTTGCCACCTCACTCATTTTTTACTCACCATTTGCATTTTCAACTTCCGACTCTCAGGTTCGTACACTTCCTCAGTAGCCTCTCCAAACTTCCATTCGATCAGCTTCCTGTAGACGCCGTGAGGGGTTTCTGCCTGAAAACAAGGGACCCATCTGAACTAGCTTGTACAAGTCTCGTGTTATTCAAATCCACTACCTACAGACAGCTTCACGTCCTTTCAGCCGAATGGCAGAGGTTGTGCGATATTTCTGTGACCTCAAAGCTTACTTATCTCAATGGTTATCTAACTATCCTATATCTGCTACCATGTGAACTGGGGGTTTCCAGGAGAGGTAGCCATACCATTGATATGTATGGGGATGCAGAAATTATTCAAACATCAATAATTGAAATGACTCAGGTAGTTGGCAAAACGATAACTGTTTTAATATCAATTATATAAAACATGGAATACAACGGACGTCTCAGCGTAAGTTCTCTCTCAATTTTTATTTTTATTTCTTTTACTATGACTTAAAATGGTTTACAACATTGAAAACCTTTAGTCAAAATGTGCACACATTGTACAGGACTAAACATTCAAAATGTATTAAAACCCAACAAATTCTCAGTAAATGTCTTAAATCATATGTCAACATTGACATGCGTGTCCAGTTTCTATTATTTTGACGAATTAGATCCAGTTCCTTCAGAGCACTTCTTCTGATCTCATATTATTTAACAGCACATGTTCCAGACGGTCTCTTTCCTAGATTTTTAAAGTATGTATTGCCTGTTCTTCTTCCCGATCTCTCGCTCCAGATGCTTCCAGTTTCGCAGCAATTGCAAACAGGAATTTTGCCAGTGCCAATATAATGTGGGTTTTATCTGCTTCAATTAGAATCAACCACCATGCGTTTGCTGCCCGTGATCAATACTTTACTATAATGTGTTCCATTTCTTGAATTCTTTCCTTATGCAAAACAGGGCAGTTAATTACTAGATGTTTTAATGAGTCTGCTTCATTAGGTTGTTGCCACAGTCTGTATATGCAGGAATTTTGGTTGTCGGTTCTTCTCTCGAACCATCTAGATGGCGATAATTCATGGAATAAATGTGTGCCAAAATTTGTGGCGCAAGCTAGCGCAAGCGTGAAAAAGCTAGCACACGCGTGCAAATCAAAAACACACGCAACTCCCACACGCTAGTGAACAACACGTATTCATGGAATCAAATAGGGAAAACCTGCGCACGTCAAAACACACGCACATGCACAAATACGTCTGCCCCACGAAAGCAGGCGGAGGCGCCCCCGCGCAGCATAAAAGTGTGTGCAAACAACAAACAACCATATACAGCTACGATGAATGTCCCATTCCTCGCAGCAGTGATCGTGGGACACCGCAGGTGGAGGAGAATAGCCAGGCCCTGTACTTTTTTGCCCAGGACCAGCCTTTTTGGGATGCCTGATGACCAAGCCTATGGCAGGTATAGGTTTCCACCTCATATCATCCTAGAGCTGGTCAGGGAGTGGGAGGATGAACTCACATCACCCACCCTGTGTTCCCAAGCATTGAGCCCCTTGGGGAAGGTGCTCAATGTACTGCATTTTTTGGCCAATGGATCATTTCAGCGGACAACTGCCATATTGGGGGCGTATCACAGCCCACACAGTCACGTTGCCTACACCAGGTGTTGGCAATCATCACTGCACGCCCCTCAGTGCGCAGGCACATATACATGCCCAGAACACCCGCAGAAAGGCAGGCCGTGGTCCTGGACTTCTGCAGGGTGGCACACTTACCCAAAGTGCTTGGTGCCATAGATTGCACCCAGGTGGCCCTACATCCATCAACGTGCAGGTTATATGTGATGCCAAGGGAATCATCACCTCTGTCTATGCAAACTATCCTGGGTCCACCCATGACAGTTTCATATTCAGAATGTCCCCCCTGAGCCGGGCCCTGGAAGCTGGGAAGCATGGCGACACATGGTTCATAGGTGAGTAAAAATGCCTGTCACATGCATGCATGTCACACACAGACAACTATACAAGCCCAACTAATGACAACCATTATCACCTTACCAGGGGACAGTACCCTCTGCGAACCTACATGATAACGCCAATACGGAACCCCACCTCACCAGCCTAGGTAAGATATAACCCAGCCCATGTTGCAACCAGGGCCATAGTGGAGCGCACATTTGGAGTGCTCAAGTCACGCTTCCGCTCCTTGACCGCTCTGGTGGACAGCTACTATATGCACCCCCATTAGTGTGCACGATCATTGTGGCAGCATCTGTCCTGCAAAATGTTGCAACACATATCCCCTCCAAAACAGGGCATGAAAGTACTGGTATGCCACCAAAACCCTCCTAACCCCCTTAACCCCCATCTGCCACACCATACCATGGTATGCAATGGCAAAACATCAAATCATATGCACAACACTTGACACAATAGTCATGAAGTGCCATGTGAGAAATGTAAATATGCACCAGACAATTACACCTGACATGGAATCTGAAGAAATACCTGACCAAAACCTCACACCCTGAAAATGGTGGCACAAATGCATGCCACCAGTGGTGCAAGCAACAAAAGTCTGAATACCTGTTGCCACGCACATTGGACAATAGAAAATTGGCATTTCAAACACTGTGTGCTGCGTGTGTGTCCTCTGCAACACACCGCTCACCGGACAGCACAGTGAGTGTGAATTGCGTTGGGGAATCCCCTTGAGCATCATAAAAAAAATAGTGCAATCAACCAAATAGTACCCTGTCATGCACGTACACGATCAATGAATCGGAAGTGAACATGGATTGTCGGGACACAGCATGCCTGAGAAGGCATCTGGGTGCATGTATGTGCATGGTGTCGCCATAGTAGGTGTGCGGTGGTGTTGCCTAAGTGCATGTGTCAGTAGGGACATGCATCAAATACATGCATGTGAAAGGAAGTGCGCCTCAGTGTCCTGTACAAAGCACAGGTGAACATTGCACTCAAGGACCCCCCTGTGTGTTAAACCACACCAATCCCCTGACACCTACAAATCAAACCCAACATAGGATCAGCAGAACATATCATGTACAGAGTACCCCAGATCGATAATGGCAGAAAGTGAGCAATCACGGATTCATTGAAAATCCTTATAGGGCCTACACATAAAGTGCATCAAAGAGCCGCAAGGAGGGAGGGAACAAGGGAGAATAAAAGTACCTTCCTACAAGTCCTTCAAACAGTCCAGAATGTGAAAGTGAACAATCTAATCAAAGTACATAGTACAAGTGCTTGTAACAAAAAGGGAGTGTCTAGGGAGGGAATGTTAGAAAACAAAACTAGCATCAACATTGCTATGCCTGACGGCAATAGTTGCAGTGCAGGAGTCACAAAAAGAGGGGGGGGGTGAGGGAAGAGGAGCGAAGAGGTGAGGAGAGTAACAAAACAAGTCACAAACTATGGAAGGTCGATGAATAATCAAGATAGTGCTGGGGGGAGAAGAAACACAGAAGTGAAAGGGGGAACAGACAACCTGTAATCAGTGGTGGAGGGACTGATGATAAAAGTAAGTGCCAAAATAAAACTAAAAAAGGTGAAGGTGGGGGGGTGGATGGACGGAGGCAGAGGGGGAAGTGTCTGCAAAGACCAAGCAGCTACGTATCACCATGCCTGACCGCAATTGGGTTAGTGCCGGAAAAAGACAGTCAGAGGACAAGGAGGAAGGGAAAGGGTGGTGGAGAGGGAGGAGAGAAGGTAAGAGGGGGCCAAGGTGTAAATGCAGGAAGGGTAAGAGGGGGAAAGAAAGCACACACATATGGCAGAGGGAAAGAAGACAGTGCAGAAGGGGAGGGGGTGTGACAGGGCTAGACAGGGCCTCCATTGTGGGCTCCAGCCTCCTGGTTGGCTGGATTGTCACAAGGGCCAAGTGCAACCAATGGGAGGGGGAGCAGGTCCAGGCCACAAACATGACAATCAAGGCAAAAACAATGCACCCATACTTCAAATTGCACAACAAAACACCAGGCAGGGCTGCAAGATGGCCAAAGCAGGACAAGCAAGGAATTGGGGGTCATTGAAATGTGTGGTGACAAGGATAACTCAGCGTGCAGCGTTCATGTGGCATATCAAAATCACTGTAGGCCTATTGTCACAATGCAACATTGTCAGCACACAGACCCCTCCACCATCAGTGTGTGTTACACAGCAAAAGGGTGCATGGTACCACCTACAGCAGGAAGCACATGAACATAGACAGTCAATTCATTAAAAAAATCATAAACAACATGATGAAATGTACAGTCAACAGAATACTCACCAAAATGAAGTGCAGGCATGCATTGGAGAAGCCATCCAGATACCCACTAGGGGTGTACACACAAGTAGGACTGCAGGCTGGCCACAGATATGATGGAAGTCCAATGCTCTGTTTGAGATGCTGTCACACCAAGCCATCCTTGCATGCCCATGGAAAGGGGAAGCAGGAGTAGCATATATGTCAGGACCCCAAGCAAAAGACATACACGAGACAAGCCTGAATGGGCCCTGCTGGAACACACAGTGGGTGCCTTCAAATGTCACAAAGCACCACAATGTCACATGAATGCATAATAGACAAAAAAAGCCATTTTTAATAATTTGTAGGAAAACACAATAATAAAATAATGATGTGCAGGAACAAAAATAAAAAAATAAAAATTTTGCAGGAAATAAAAAAAATATTTGCATTAAAAAAAATCAAAAAATATTTTCAGGAAAAAAAAAGAATGACTAAATATTTGCAGAAAAAAAATAAAAATTATTTGCAGGAAAAAAATTAAAACAAATTATTTGCAGGAAAAAAATACATTACAAAATTGCAGGGGAAAAAATATCAAAAATGGCCATATATAACCTGGGGGGTGGAGGGGCACCCAGGAGGGGGGAGGTACAGGGTGCACCTCAACACCCACATGTGTAGATGTTGAGATGAACACAAATAAACCTGCACAGCCCGACCTATGTGGGAGATAGGTTGTCGTCGTCACCCTCTGGATGGAAATCAGAAGGTGGACGCAGCTCAGTTGCCTCACCATATGTATCCGCGCCTTGCCCCTCAACAGCAGCAAGCATGCAGGTCTGGTAAGCCAGGTCCTGCATGGCAATGACACGTAGATCAGCATGCATTACCTCACGAGTCACACGTGTTTCCTCCTCAAGGACTCACGCGTAAGATAGAGTTCTGCCTGCACGGCCTCACATGACAAACGGTGTGACTCCTGGCTTGCATGGAGTTCAGTTGAGATGGTTCTTTCAAGCTGCACCATCCTGTCTTCTGACCGCCTACTCTCATTCACCCAGAGCGTACCCAGAGTAGATTGAGGGATTGGTATTCGATCCTCAGGGCCTCACAGTGTGCCTCTGCTTGAGCATCAAGTGCTCGATACAGAGCCACCATTTCAGCCCAGCGCGCCCTGTAAGACGCCGTCATGCCCAGCCTGAGTGAGTGGCACGTGGACCGCATAGCCCGCTGCTGGAGCTCCACTTGCCTTTCAGAGGGGAGGATGGAACAGGCCTCACTTTCCATACCATGAGCCATCATCTCAACTGCTCCCCCTGTTGCTGTGCTATGGCATACATGGCATGCTCCCACTCAGTTGACCCCGGTGGCACACGGTCACTGTGTTGCCGGACACCACACCTGCTGGGCCCAAGGAGCCGTGGTCCTTGCTGGGTTGGTGCCGCCCGCAGCTGCAGGACTGCATCCCTCCATCGACCTGACGCTCCAGGCACATGGCCAACTGGTGTGGAGTGTGACCCTGCACCCGTAACCACCACAGGTGGACATATCAAACCCGCCTGGCCCCCTACTGCAGGTGTCGCGGACAGAAGATCATCCAACACAGGATCACTTACCGGCAACGACACGTCATGATGCATAGCCAGCTCAACATAGTGGTCAGAAGATACATCAGAGCCTGACTCAGAGTCAGATCTGGACACGATGGCCTGGAGCACCAGTGGGTTCCTGTGGGCTGGCACCCCACGACCACCACTGGTGTCTGGTTGTTGATGTGAACTGACCACTGTGTCTGGGATGACATCTTCATTCTCTGCCTCCAGTGCGTAATCACCTGCAACATAAACAAAAGAAACATGAACATAAATGTCAGTAGCACATAAAACACACATACAGATCACAACATTGACAGCCAACTAATGAAGCAGCCATGTCACAGGCAACTCAAATCACAACATGCATCCAGTTGTATTGCAATGCAAGGGTATCCCAAAAGCAGAAAAGGATGTGTACAAAATGTGAAGGCAACACATGTATTGCATGCTTCACATCACCTGCATCACACACAACCTCCAGCATGCACATATCCAAAGCAGAAATGAGAGATGACAACAAAGAGTTGGCACATAGCATAAGCATGGGGAAACACACAAATAGCCACAACTGGCAAACCAAACACACCATGACACATGTAACATGCATGTTCAAGTGCAGCACTCAACTACCATCGACTATGGAGAGTACATGTGTCACAGGAGGCACCTACGCTAGTGCATTTCTATACAGTGAAAGGAGGGACAGGGGTACATACATGGCAGGTCACTATCACACAGCAGCATTGTGTTGGCATGTTGAAGGGCTGAACTTGGCACAGGAGTGGGTGTGTGCAGTGCAGTGCATGCGTAGCCCCTCAACTTCCAACATCAACACGTATGTAGTGATGTCAATCCCCAAACTTGACGGCAGTGAAAGGGCAATTGCAGCCATCATGTGCAAATGGCATGCACCGTGTAGCATGGATACCGTGAAAAACCCACCCTCTGGGCAATAGAAGGGAGGCACTGCATGGCATTGAAAGGTTCCCATAGAACTGTGCATTGGCAGACAGTGTTGGCATGCGTCTATTGCATGTCGTCAATCAAATGTCACTACAGCCGATGAGAAGTGGACATAATGCAGGACAGATGAGGAACCATCAATAGTACACCCATGCATGCTGAAGACACAACACCAGTTGAAAAGAGGCAGTGGGCCTGTAACAGGGGGAGCCATGTGCATGACACAGATGTGGACACCCTAAAGGCATGCGTGATGACACACAGACCCACAGTGAGCATGAAATGGCTGTCCAAATAACATGACACTTGGTTCATCCTGAAGACACAATACAATGTGCAGGCGGTCAAGGACGCCTAGGGGCATACATGGAATGCACATGGAACATGAATGTGCACACATGTGCATGGGGAGCCACTGCCATCAGCACAGTCAGAGTGAGACACACTGCACCAAGGACAAAGGATGTATATGACATGATATGACATCTCATCAAGATTGCACTCGTACACAAGTGGCTCAGAGCGCAACCAAGCATAGGGAGGGGAACAAGGGAGAAAAGGAAATGAAAACAACAATCATACTGGGCACGGTGAAATTGAGAACACGCAAGTGCATGGAGAAGGGATAAAGGGTTGAAGACCCTGGAAGGGGTGACAGTCCAGAAAAAATAGACACCCCTCAATCATGAGGCAATGTACTTTGTTGGCTGAAGACCAACCGCCTCATGTGTTTAGTATTAGAAATATATAGCCATAAACTTGACTAAAGTGCGGCCATTTTAATGTGACTGAAATCGCCATTTTGTTTTCTAACATTTGCCTTTTGCTTTCTGTTAAAACTGCTTTGCTGAAAACTTATTCTGCTCCACTAGTACATTATTGTTCATGTAAAGTGCAAGGCCACGAGAGACTTGTTGAAACATAACGCAGCAACCCAGAAAGAAATGCCCAGTCTCCTCCCTCACAAGTCCTTGGAAGTAAGCAGAGAGGCATTCTAATCAGTGCCTAGGTGCCAGCTAGTCTCATTAATACAGTAGAAATGTTACAAGCGAACATTAAATGGCTTGAATTATGCTATTTTTTGTGGCCCCCCCTTTCCTGAGCCTTGTAGTGCCCCGGAGAGCAAGTTGACCCCCAGTACACGAATAGAAACTAGGAGATAGCGAGGCCTGGAATGTGTCTCTCCCTTGCACGCAGCTTGCTTGCGGAGAACAGAAGCAGTGTGTTCTTATAACAAAGAATTGTGTCTGCAGGCTCATGAAATTGCAAACTGTTGCTAAATAAATGTCTGAAGGTATCATACTCATCACAATTATCAATCATTGTGCCGAATTCAAAGGAAATACATTATGGGCGGTATTGAATGTGTCACCACTGATTGTAAGATGCTTGCTTTGTATATATGTGACTGTTGTATGATTCTCTCTCTCTTGCGTCCCCCGGGGTCTGAAAACACAAGTCGCGGGGCGTGGGACCGAGTTGGCCAAGAGACTATTTGCTTTGCAATAAACCCTAGCTTTTGGGAATACAACCTTGTGTCTGGCGTATCAGTTTGTGTGTGGTGATTGTGCCTTGTTTCCATACACGCGGGTCCCCTAGGGGCCCCTTCAAGATGGTGCCCAAATAGGGACCCTCCCCCACTTATTCCATCATGTACATTGTAAAATAAGGAAGGCAGAGAGAACGGCGAGCATGGGACAATGGAGCTGGGATCAAGAGGTGTTTGGGGCGCCCCTGTGAAAGTGATGAGAGACTCCTTTGCAGATCTGCAGACAACTGATCCCTGATCGACGTGCCAAGCCAGAGAACAAGGAGGCGAGGGTCCTGAAACGAGGCAGAGTGAGCCAAGATACGCAGACACAACATCATTGGTTGCATCAGTATACGGATGAATCGTGTCTTGAAAGACGATTTGACTGATCAGGTGAGTCGTGCCCCGATTCAAAGTAACCCTGATAATGGTTGAGAGTTGATTTTGCAAAATCCAACACCCAGCGTAAGGTTGATTAGCCGAGGGTAAGGTTAAAACATGCCTGGGTTATTGTCCACTTTAGCAGGATTTTTCCGCTGCGGTAGACAATCTTTGGAAACTGGCCGGGTCGCGCCAGCGGAGGGGTCACCGGCATATGAGATGTATGTGAAGTATGGTGTGGGAGCGATAATGTTTTGTGAGAATTGGCATAGGCTAACCAGAAAAGAGGAAGATCTGCAGTGGCCGAATCACGGGAGTTTTGAGATTACGAGAATAGATTATTTGGAGAAGGTGTTGATGAAAAAGAAAACACGTCCTGCAGCATTTGATATCCTTAGGGACTGGAGAAGGGAAGCTATGCTTCAGTGGAAAAGTAGAGAGAAGAAGGTGCGCAGGCATAAGTCGAAAACAGAAAGAGTGAAAGAAAAAAGAGGAGTGGAATGATAGTTTGAGAAAATCAAATAGACGTGGTCAGTTGAGTGTAGATAACATATACCCACAACAAGAGTTGCATTCATAAGATAAATTTATAAATAAAATATTGACTGATACAAAGCGAGGCCCAAGGGGAGAGACTAAAAAGACAGCGTCAGTGACTATTGCTCAGCCCCCTCCAGTTGCTCAGCTCCTCCCTCCTGATGAAATCCCAGCACAGCCACAAACCACACAATCAGCGCCTCCCATTAGCCAGCTACCGCTGCAACAGCCACTTCCTGTTCCCGTTGTCCCATCTGCACCTTCCTCCCAAGAGATTGTTTCAGTCCCATCCGCCCCTCCAATAATTGAACTTGAACTCATTGAAACGAGAGAGGGGACCGGACAAAGTGGATGCGCGAGAGTGACCCGTAGTGCGATCAGCAAGGAGAGAAAACAAGAGTTGCAAGAACAGGCAGAGATGTATATAAACGGGAATGATGAAACGTCAATGCTAGCTTCGATGTATGATTTCAGGAGGAGCAATGAAAGACAGGTATTGTTGGAATGCATGGGGGAATATTTAACAGGGAGATGGAACAGTTAATTGGAAGGCTACCGCCGCAACAGTTGCTGGATCGGAATGCATTAGCACGTTGTAGAGAGAGAGATGAAGAAATAAGGGAGCATGTAGACTGACTGTTTGAATTTAAGAATGAACTTGATGATGAACATGCTGAAATGTTTGCCACACCGGGGTATAGGAGTAAAGATATTAGGAGAGAAAGGAGGGAAGCGGTGACACCATATATACAGCGGCGATTTTTGCCGTTGTGAAACAGACAAGTGATAAACTAAAAGTATGTATACGAGAGGCGTTAAGATGGATTTCAGATACTAGTATTCCCACAATGGAAATACCTGAGATATTTGATGAATACCCCTTGCCCATGAAAAGAAAAGCAATGCAGACAATGGTTGAATATTTGATAGACAAAGATATAGATGAGAAGAAAGCCAGCCCCCCTGACATGATGGCAGTATACAAGAGAGCATTAGAACGTGGAACAGGAGAAACAGCTTTATCACTTGATTTGGGAATATTATTGCATATGAGAGAAGGGGGAGGAACAGTGAGTGCAGTATTTCCCATGAGAGAAGTCCCACCTACTTTTGTGCCTAAGGTAGAGATTCCTGCAGCAGACAACAAACCAGCGCCGGAAGCCCATTATACAGCACAATATGTGCACGTCCCCTTCACCAGACAGGAAGTGAATAATATAAAACAGATGATTCCTGATATAAGAAAGAATCCAGCGGGATTCTATAAGGAAATAGAGTCCTTTTTGAAATTGTCCATGTTCACTATGGATGATATAGATCTAATATTCCCAGTAGTTCTGCCAGCAGACATATGGAAGCAAATAAGAAAAGTGGATGATGAGACGGCCTATGGCGCCACTTGGGCGAATTAAGTAGTGGAGGATAAGAACAGAGAAGCCGGGGGAAAACCTGGGACAAATATGGTGGCGTTACCAGCACAGAAAATACAAAAATTGAAAGAAATTGTTCCAGAAAAAATAATTCAATGGGAGAAATTGACTGCATGCATTTAGGGCAAGGATGAGTTAGCTACAGATTATTTTAATAGATTTGAGGAAGTATTTACAGATTTTAGTGGACAGGATGTAAGCACAGAAGCAGGAAAAAGACTATTTGTCGATAAGTATGTGAGAGTGTTAATACTTCCAATTCAAAACCTAATAATGACATCAGAAAGTGCATGGCAAGCAAAAACGTTGAGCAAAGTATTACATATGGCCCAATATTATGAGAACAGTGTGAACACAGAGAAAGAGAAAGAGGTGAAGGATAGGGCGAATTTAAAAACAAGGGTGCTACTTCAGCAAGTGGCGGGACACAATAAAGGAAGAGGAAACACACAAGGCAGACGTAATTCGAACATGCATGGAGGGCCTCTGGGACAAAATCAGTGTGCGTACTGCAGAGAAGAAGGTCACTGGCGAGCGCAATGTCCACATTTACAAAATAGAAATGGGTATGGCCAGAGAAGACAGCATAGGGGGCATCCAGGAACAAATGGGCAGAATAGAAACAACATGCAGCAGCACCAAAATAGCCAAAGAAAGGGTACCCAAGATCAGAACCAAGCTCAGAATCAGACTGCTTTTACCCAGAATCAGAGCCATCAGAACATGAAAAAAAGTGGAAATAGAGGAAGGGACAGGAACATTTTTGACACCCAATCAAATACGTACTATAGTAATAGCAGCGATTACACATCGGATGATGTGTTGTTCCCTCAATAGGACAGCCCAAGACAGGGGTCGGAACCAGTGTCTATTCCCGTGAATCAAAAAGGAACCTACGTAGAAATGAAAGACGGGAATAGAGAGCATAGCTTTCCCGTAGATACGGGGGCACAAAAGTGCTCGATAGACCATCACTTGGTTCCGGAGATACCACTGTCAAGGCAAAGAAATATTTCAGTAGGGTTCGCAGGTACCCCAGTGATCAATCCAGTGTCCCAACCAGTAGCAGTGACATTAGGTCCATTCACTGAATATTGTCCATTTCTCTTAACAGAAAATTATGGGGAAAATCTTTTGGGGTTAAATCTATTGTAGACACTGAGTGCAGTAATCCATTGCACACCAGATGGAGTGTTTTTGACAATTTCGCCACAGAATGTACCAGTGTCTGAATTTCTGTCCAAGCCTTTGCCAGGAGAATTGAGTGAAGTGCCAACTTGCATATGGGCGATGAATGACAATGATGTGGGATGCTTGAAGATAGAGCCAGTAAAGATTGTTTTAAAAGAAGGAGTAACATTACTGCGTATTCCACAGTACAAAATTTCAGTAGAGGAGAGAAAGGATTGAAAAGTATTGTTTCTGATTTGGTAAAATTGGGGATGATTGAAGAGATTACAGGCAGTACATGTAACATTCCCATTCTCCCGGTGTATAAGAAAGGAGGTAATGAGGTACCATATTGTTTCATAATTGATCTGCGTGCACTAAAAAAGGTAGTAGTTCCTCAATTCCCATTGGTTCCAGACGTCACCACAATTTTGACAATGATTCCTGCCTCAGCAGAATATTTTAGTGTTATTGATTTGAAAAATGCCTTCTTCAGTATTCCAGTACACAAGGAAAGCAGATATTTGTTTGCCTTCACATTAGGAGGGCGATCATTTACATTCACAAGCATTCCACAGGGCTACACAGAGAGTCCAAGTATTTACAGCAGAGCATTGAAAGAACAGCTAGATATGCTAGAATTACCGGCAGGTTGGGTATTGTTGCTGTATATAGATGACCTATTGATCGCTGCTGATACAGAGGAGATATGTAAAAAGAGCACTGTTTTACTGTTAACACATTTAGCAGCGCATGGCCATAAAGCAAGCTTAAAGAAATTCCAATATTGTCGAAAGGAGGTGGCTTATTTGGGCTACCTACTTTCGAGAGAAGGGGGAAGACTGACGCCAGAGAGAATAGAGAGTATTTCTGGTATGCCTATTCCAAAAACACAAAAAGGAGTCAGAGCTATAATAGGCATGGCTTCATATTGCTGGCAGTGGATTGTAAACTTTGCATTGATTGTGAAGCCAATGGTGGCATTGACAAAAAAGGATGCTGTGATGCCTTTGTGGGGGAATGAAGAATGTCAGAGAGCATTTGATCTGCTCAAGACTGAATTGTGTTCTGCTCCAGTTTTGGGCACACCAAATTATGAGAACATTTTCATATTGTTTGTACATGAAAGTGAGGGCTGCGCGTTGGCTGTTTTGACACAGGAACAAGGTGGAAGAAATATGCCATGCGGCTATTTTTCTTCTGCGCTCGACTCTGTAGCGCGCGCACTACCACGTTGTTTTTGTGAGCTGTTCCAGCGGCTGCTGCATCAGTGAAACAAACCGAAGGAATGGTTTTGGGGCACACCTTAATTTTGATGGTGCCACATGCCATAGACGTTGTATTAAATAGAACGCAGACCCAACACCTCACCTCTGCTAGATTGACTAGATACGAAATTGTCCTTTTTGCACCACACATCCAAATTATGAGGTGTAGCGCTTTGAATCCTGCAGAATTAATGCCACTGCCCACGGAAAAACTAGGTGAAAATGAATCACCTCCTCATGATTGTTTAATGGTTACTGAGGAAGAAACGAAAGGAAGAATTGATTTGACAGATACCCCACAAAAAGAGCCAGATGGAGAAATGTTTTGTGATGGCTCCTGTTTTAAATTACCTGATAGCACATCAACTGCTGCCTATGCTATCAATACGTTGAAGAGTATTGTAGAAAGTAAAAGAATCCCCTACAACTCTGCACAAGCCACGGAGATAATAGCTTTAACCAGAGCCTGTGAGATATCCAAAAATTTGAGTGTGAACATATATCCTGACAGCCAATATGCCTTTGGCGTGGTTCATAACTTTGGTCGACTCTGGGCTGAAAGGGGTTTTTTGACATCACATGGGGCCAGAATTCAACATGACCCTTTGATTGTACGGTTACTGTCTGCACTTACGTGTCTGAAGCGCCTAGCAATAGTGAAATGCGAGGCGCATAAAAAAGTAAAGTGTAAAGTGGGACAGGGAAACGCATTTGCAGACAGAATTGCAAAGCAAACTGCCACTGATTTAAATACTAAAATGTTGGCAGTGCAGTCTGAGGAAGTGCCCTGCATGATAGAAGATTGAATTGCTACTGTCAAAGAGATGCAGCAGAGGCCACTGCTGATGAAATATGAGGGTGGGCTGAGGGCTCTGCAGAATTAGATCTAGAAGGTTGCTGGGTAGACAAGAAAAGTAAAAATTGGATGCTGTCCAACTCCTATGTAACTGCAATGGTCACGATGGTCCACAGCCCTACTCACATTTGTGCCAAAAAGTTAATTCAGCATCTAGCTACAGTATGGGAGAACAGACACATAAAGAAAAATGCTGAGAGGCTGGTCCAGAATTGTATCACGTGCCTACAACACAATGTGGGGAAGGGAACGGTGACTCCAACAGGCAGTTCCGGCCCTCCCTCTATGCCATTTGAGGTAATCCATTTTGATTTCATAGAGATGGAGAGATGCCAAAACTTGAACTATGTCCTAGTGGTTATATGTGCATTCAGTAAGTGGGTGGAAGCATATCCATTAAAAGACTGCACCGCGATGAGCACTGCAAAAGTAATGTTAAAAGAGTATTATTCCCGTTTTGGTCTGCCCCGTGTCATATGGTCAGATAATGGTCTGCATTTTGTGGGCGCAGTGATATTACAGTTTTGCTCAGGTCTCCAGATTGACAAGAGATTCCATTGTTCTAGACACCCCATGAGTGTCGGTCTTATTGAATGCCACAACAGCATTTTGAAGGCCAAAATAAGCAAAATTTGTGCAGGGAACAAGTTGAGCTGGGTAGATGCATTACCGCTAGCGTTACTGTGCATGCGTACATCTGTGCAGGCAAGAACTGGGCTCTCCGCAGACAAGATAGTGATGGGGAGGCCGGCGAATGTTTGGTGTGCACCACAGCCAAAGTGGCTAAGGGAGCTTGAATATCCTGTGCTCAGCATTTATTGTAATCTGTTAATTCAAAAATTGTGTTTGATTCATCAGCAGGTGCAGAAGGCATTAACAATCTGATACACTGATCCGGGGCATGCACTAGAACCCGGAGAATGGGTGCTGATCAAAAATTTTGAAAGGAAAACATCAATTGCACCCAGATGGCGTGGTCCCTACCAGATACTTTTAACAACGCAGACCGCCATTCGTGTGGACGGAAGGAAAGCCTGGATACATGCAACACACGCTAAAAAGGTCCCATCACCATCCGAGAAACTGCCTGATCGAGACGACCAGAAAGAGACAGCGGTCCCAGAAACGAAAGAAACTGTTGCCAGTTCTTTGCCACAAAATCTGTCTGATCCTGAAATAAAGCATGGAACGAAGCCTGAAAAGATTGCTATAAAAGAGGAAGGGCAAAGAGTACCCCAACGATGTCCAGCAGAACCTGCATCATTGCTGGCTGTCACAAAACGTGTACCACTTTGGCGCCCACCATCTTTCATTGCGCCACAGCCTGACATGAAATCTGCATCATCACTTTGGTGCCCACCATCATCTGTCATTGCGCCACAGGCTGACTCCAAGCTCGAGTCTGGAAGTGCACCCGCACTATTCATTGATCACACGATACCAGGAGCAAGGCAGTATAATTTGCAGAACCGGAACAAGGAGTGATCAAATCTTCATTTCTTTTGATCTTTGTTGGCTCTGTTTGCTATTGTGGATGAAGTAGGAACTGGAGGCCTAGAGGAGAGTGGCGTGAGGGTTGTGCAAATCGGACAGCCCAAGAGCGAGGCTCCTCTGTGCTAAAAAAAAAAATCCATGTGCAGATCACCCCTTACGGACAAGAGGGGCTCACATGGTAGGAAGGCAATTGATAACTGCTCTGGAGTTCTTTGAGCAATGTGCAGATGCACAGAGATCTTGCCCAACGTATAGCAATCCAGGCTGCTAAGAAGTAGCAGAACAGAATTTTGACATTTACTGAACTTATTGACATTCGAATGGATGCAGCAAGAAGAGATATTCACGACGAACATTGGTGGAGAAGATGAAAAGCGAGAGAAAAATGCTGGAACCAGCTTTTGCCCCCTCCTGCACCACTGCTGATAATGAGTTAAATATAGAGACTGGAAGGTTACACAAAAAGAATTGCCCAAATAATTGTATGCTGGTCTTAACGATAATTATGTGCATAATGAGTATATTAGCCCCAATAATGACCGTACTGGTATTATGGTACTTGGAAGAAATACACCCCTTAGAAGTAGTTTTGCCTGTTAGAAACATCTCCACTACTGAAAGCCCGGTTCATGTAATTACTTACACTCTGTCCCCAATGGAAAAAAGAAACAGGGAAGGTTATGGGAATAACACATTACTGCTAATAATAAACATAACTCACTCAATATTGCCAAAGAATAATTGATGGGTATGTGCCCACTTGCCGCAGCATGGTGGGAAAGGAATTGGTTGGTATGTGCAGCCCCTGCCATTGAGTTCTGCATGTTACGCATCCCTGAGTGCATTATATTATGGGAAATGGAACGAAAGTGAAACTGGTCAATTGGATAGAACAAATATGAATGAATTCGAAGAAATTATTATGAAACCTGTAGGTTGTTCTATATTTCACAAAGCACAACCAATCACACCAGTAGTGATGCCACAAGACAGACTATTTGTGCCCTATAAATCATCTGTAATCACGTTTCAAATGAACCCAGAAGGAAATAAAGATGCAGTGCCCCTCTCCTATACAGTAAATTACAGTCCACGCTCTGTCCCCTTTTTCCTGAGGAAAAAGGGTTCCTATTTGGTAGGGATATTCACTAGATGCATGAATACAGCATTCCTTGACAAGGAGGTAGAGCCAGTTTATGTAGGTGACCCTGTTTATTTTATATGTGGAGAAAAAGCGTATCCCTGGTTACCGAGAAACTGGGAAGGTACTTGTTACTTGGGATTTTTGTTCCCAGGGGTATTCCTTGCAAGAACAGCTGATATAGCAAAATTGGCCAGGTCAAGACCACGGCGAAATGAGGAAGGAGGTTTGATCTCAGAGGACATAGCAAACTCATTCATACCATTTTGGGGCCAAGCAATAAACTCCTATAATATAAGACAACTGTCCAGAATTCTAGAGCAAACAATAAATGGAACAACAGATATATTATACAATATGACATTAGAGGAAAAAGAAATTAGATTGATGACACTCCAAAATAGAATAGCTCTTGATGTAATCCTGGTTGATCGTGGGGGAGTTTGCAAAATCGTGGGATCAGCGTGTTGCGTATTTGTAAGTGACTCCTCCCCTATGATTTTCAAAGCGATAAGAAAGTTGCACATTTTAAGCTCTGACCTTCACCCCCTTGGAGGGAGTTGGGAATTAAACATAAGCGCATGGTTCTGGGCGATATTACGCTCATGGGGATGGAAATTATTTCTGATCCTAGCAGCAGTGCTAGGAATATTCATGACATGTTGTTGTTGCATACACTGCTTACCCATAGTACGTACTGAAATAAGCGACGAGTGCGTACAGATGGTTAAAAAGAAGAGCACTAATAAATCAAGTACTCACGGTAATGATGAATCGAAGACAGTAAAAGAATTCATGGCAATCAATATTGATGACAATGAGGAGGAGACCAGTAGTGTGGAAAGATTCAAAATCAGAATCAGATACTTGGTCCGAAGAGGATGCAATGTACGGATGAGGCATTTGGCAAACGGCCAAAAGGAGGGTTTGTCAGTCCAGAAAAAGTAGACACCCCTCAATCATGAGGCAATGTACTTTGTTGGCCGAAGACCAACCTCCTCATGTGTTTAGTATTAGAAATATATAGCCATAAGCTTGACTAAAGTGCGGCCATTTTAAGGTGACTGAAATCGCCATTTTGTTTTCTAACGTTTGCCTTTTGCTTTCTGTTAAAACTGCTCTGCTGAAAACTTATTCTGCTCCACTAGTACATTATTGTTCAAGTAAAGTGCAAGGCCGCGAGAGACGTGTTGAAACATAACGCAGCAACCCAGACAGAAATGCCAGGTCTCCTCCCTCACAAGTCCTTGGAAGTAAGCAGCGAGGCATTCTAATCAGTACACAGGTGCGGGCTAGTCTTGTTAATACAGTAGAAATGTTAGAAGCGAACATTAAATGGCTTGAATTATGCTCTTCTTTGCGGCCCCCCCTTTCCTGAGCCCTGTAGAGCCCCGAAGAGCAAGTTGACCCCCAGTAGACAAATAGAAACTAGGAGATAGCGAGGCCTGGAATGTGTCTCTCCCCTGCACGCAGCTTGCCTGCAGAGAACAGAAGCAGTGTGTTCTTATAACAAAGAATTGTGTCTGCAGGCTCATGAAATTGCAAACTGTTGCTAAATAAATGTATGAAGGTGTCGTACTCATCACAATTGTCAATCATCGTGCCCAATTCAAAGGAAATACATTATGGGCGGTATTAATGTGTCACCACTGATTGTAAGATGTTTGCTTTGTATATATGTAACTGTTGTACGATTCTCTCTCTCTTGCGTCCCCCGGGCTCTGGAAACACACGTCGTGGGGCGTGGAACCCAGCTGGCCAACTGAGACTATTTGCTTTGCAATAAACCCTAGCTTTTGGGAATACAACCTTGTGTCTGGCGCATCAGTTCGTGTGGGGTGATTGTGCCTTGTTTCAATACGCGAGGGTCCCCTAGGGGCCCCTTCAGGGGGAGAAGTGGAACGTGCCAAACAGAGGATATCAAAGAAGGAAAATTAAGTCCAATGATAGAATGGGCCTTCAAAAGGTGGTAGTGCAGCCAGCAAGTGGCAAGTGCAAGATCATTGAATAGGGCAAATCTGATGAGTGCATAAGAAGAGTGGGGACTGAATGGGTACATGTACAGGACCAATTGCAATGGGAGGCGTAGAGGCAGTGCAGCAGGGAGGCAGGGTGAGCAGGTACCTGGGCCCGAAGAACAGAGGGTGTGCAGGTGCACAGTGCCAACCGAGGAAACTGTTCAGGTGGGGAGAAGAGGGGCTAATGCAGGAGCAGATAGGAAGGTCTTGAGGTGCTTGCAGAAGCAGAGATGTTTCTTCTCAAGTTTCAACGTGGCAGGTAGGCTGTTCCAAAGGGAGCTCCCAGCCATAGACACAGATCTGCCCCATCTTATTTATTTAATTAACAACTGACCCGGAGGGAGTGTGAGGTAGAGGAGCAAAGGACTCGAGAGGGGAGGTATTGGCAGAGGGATAGTTGAAGGTATTTTTGAGCCAGGCCCCAAAAATCCTTGTGCACAATGCAGAGGGTCTGAATTATCATCCTTGCATCCACTGGTAGCCAATGAAGGGATTTCAGAGCTGGACAGATAGGATCCCAGGGCTTGAGGCCAAGGACAAGTCTTGCAGTCCTGTAATGGATTAGTGGTAGAGTCTGAGTGTGGAGGCAGGTAGAATATTGAAAGAGCCTATCACAGTAGTCCACAGTAGTCCAACCTCGAGACAACCAGAGCTTGAGAGACTGTGAGCATGTAGGTACCCCTGAGGAGGTTAAGCAAAAAGTTAATATATCTCAAGAAATGTCAGGAATGTGTGTGGAAAAGGTATGTGTGGAGTCATAGGTGACACTGAGGTTGTTGGCCTTGCAGGTTGGGGTAGGAGGAGGGCCAAGGGTGGCCAGCCGGAGAGTGAGGTGAAAGGATGGCGAAGGTGTACCGATGAGGAGGATGTCAGTATTGCTGGCACCTAGACAGAGATCGTTGACACTACACCAATTTCAAATGTCAATGAGGCAATCAGAAATGAGGGAGGGACAAGAGGTGGCCAAGGGCAGCCTGGAAATGAGTTGAGTGTCATCAGCATAGCACTGGAAATCATAGCAGAAAATGAAAATGCAGTAGGCAAGAGCTGCCAGGTGCTGTTTGTAAAGTCAGGCCGAGAGGTCAGACTCCTGGTGAACACCACAGGTAGAGAGGGAGATTGATGAAATGAAGGACCCAAGTTGTAGCTGGGAGGGTCACACATGCCAAACACACATGTCATTGAATAACACACATCAATACTCACCGGACGATGCATCATAATCCATCCTCTCTCCCACTCCACTGATTTGTTCTTCTGGGATGAACTCTGCAGCGATCTACTCATGCTGAGTGAGTTCATCCTCCTAAGGTGGTGGCCCACCACCAGTCTTCAGAGACATGGAATAATTGGAGGAACGCTTTGGTTTTGCACTGTGTCGGAGGTCATTCCAACGCTTGTAGCAGTCCTGAGACGTGCGCTCCCGGAATCCCATGGCTGTCACACCATCCACAACATGCTGCTAGTGGACCCAATGCCGGTGATGGGTTGTATGGCACTGTGGGCCCACAAGCATATCGCATTGGTGTGCCGACACGTAGTCCACAAGGAAGTCCAGTTCCTGCTTGCCGAAAAGCGTCTTCCTTGACCTGCCGGAGGCCGGAGCTGTGTCTGGGGCCCCAGCCTCTTGCGCAGGAGCACGCTTCCTCCTTTTGTGCGGTGGTACTGAACCTGAGTGGCCAATGTGGCCCTTATCAGTGGGGCAATGGCACTGGTTGACTGGACCAAGGCAGTGGGCGTTGGAATGAGGAAAGAAGGTCTGGCTTGGGTCTGACTCACTGCGCCCTAGTCACAGCTACACTGGACACACGTGACCCACACCTCCGGACAAGATGGAAATCATCCTGGGAGTCCTCGTCATGCAACGCAACAAGCGCTGCCCGACCACGAGCGCGGGTAGTGGTCCCCACGGCTGCACCTGCAGCTACCACCACCAGTGGGCCCATGACAGCAGATGTAAGTTGCTGTTGGGTCATATGGGTCCCAGGTTGTGATGCAACAGCTGCATCACCAGGAGCCACACGGGGTGGTGGCATGTCTGCACCAGCACGTGGCTGGGCATCCCACCCCATTGGGGCACACATGCCTCATCACCTTCTGTAGCCACTCTGGCCACCCTGGAATCCCTGTCCCCCCTGGTCTCCGTGCCCACATGCCCGTCCATGCACACTGCTGGGAGGACGCCCAGCTTTGCCCCCCTTATCCTTTGGTGGCCTCCCAACCATGGCACAGATGGTAAATAGCCGATGGGAGGGGTACTCAACAATTTTCCTAGGCAATTGGGTTGTGGGGGGCAGGGTACTGGATGGAATGGGTACTCCTGTGTCCCTGCAAGGCTGTCTGTGAACCCTGGGGAAAAATGACGGTCACGCAACGCTCAGGCCCTCCACATTTAAAAAAAAAAAGATATAAAAAATTGACCAAATATCATAACAAAAAATAGTAAAATTACAAATAAAAATGTGCACGTGACCCCGGTAGCCCATGTGTGTGGATTCAACCTCCATCAGTACTGTGTGGCACCCAGGGACACAAAAAAAAACATAAACGTGGACACACAGGCTACTATGACCTCGAAAACGGTACGCGATTGACAGGGGGAACCACAGTAGGAAAAATAGCGTGAGCGACTCACCACCTCCCTTGCGTGGAAAATAAAAATAAAAACAAACGCGCTTGTGCGCATAGGCAACACCCCACCAAAAGAAGAGGCACGAACATCAAACGCTGAGAAGTAATTGCGTGTGATTCCAGAAGAGTAAACACATGCGTCGGTCTCCACGAACATCACGTACAGTGGACTGCTGGCCCGCGCTCACCTTTAACCCGTGCTGAAGGCAACGCCCACGTACGTAACATCACTGGCGTGCTTACGCGCTAAGGCCCTTTCCTTGAATTACACACATTCACACACAGACATACTGTTTTTGCACGTGCAAATTCAATATGCACCCATACGAGAGAAATGCACGCGTGCATCATGTCACTTATGCGCCTACGGGCTAAAGCCCTTTCCTCGAATTACACGCTGATGTGCTGTTTTTTCACATGCCAATTCACTCTGCATCAAGCTGGCCACGCGGCAACACATGGAAGACCATGCTCCTGCCCAGATGGCAATTTTCCTGCACCCCAGAGCCCCGGGGAGCCTCCTAAAAGCCATCTGCTGCTGCCTGCCTGCCTGGCTGCTGCCAACAGTGCCCTGCCATTTGGTGGCTGCACATCAGCCATCTGCAGGGGTCGAGTTGCTGTGACAACCCCTGCTGGAACAGAAGACTCCCGACTGGTTTTCATTCGCTCCACAGCCCAGCCAAAGGACTTAGTTGTCCACCCACACCTGCCTCGGGGGTTGCCATGTCTGAACCAACACCATCCGGCACCAGTGGCAACCCCCCAGCAGAGAGGCAGAGGGCTGCCAGCTTCAGTGCAAATGAAGTTGGCATCCTGGTGGAGAAAGTCCTGGGGCATTACCCTCTTCACACCATTGCGCGCCGACAAGGAAGGATGGAAGAGGATCTGGAAGGACATAGTGGGTGCCATCAATATGGAGGAGGTGGCACCCCGCGACATCAAACACGTCCAGAAGCGCTGGGAAAACTACAAGTCCAGGACCGTCAAGGAGGCCCTGCGCCTGTTGGAGGCAGCGGATGCAGTGCGTTGCCGGGGCCAGTTTACCACCCAGCAGATGAGGGTCCTGGAGCGCATTCGCCCAGTGCTTCACCACCAGATCCTCAGGATGCAGGCCCGTCTGTAGTCGAGCGGTAAGTGCCCATGCATTCCCGTTTAAAACAGTGCATGTTGCAGTGTGGTGGTGGTTAGCTAATTGGCTGTATGTGTGACATCGGTCATGTATGGATGTGTGTGTGCAGGGATATGATGGTGCTGCATTTGAGTCCAGTCAGGCGTGACCCACATGGATGGTGTATGTGTTACAATGCATCATGCAGAGCAGCATGCGGAATGCACACATATATGCATGCCTGTGTCTGTACTTGGACATGTTTGCGGTGTGAGAGATGGGTGCTGCTGTCACGAACATGCGTGGTGTACATGTCCGTGTGTCTGAGTAGTGTGTGAGTGACTGGTAAATGCCATGGATGCATGACACATGTCTGTGACGATGTGTTGATTCACTGATACAGTCTGGTCATCCTTGTATCCACTGTGTCTGGGGGTATACGGGGCCCGATGCATGACCCTCCAGTGATGTGTGTGCATGTAATCAGCATGTCCCATGATGCATGTGAGTTTCAACCCACCATTGGATGTTTCTACGATGCCTTGGACATGGATGCAAATGATTGTTTCATGTTCCATGCCTGTTCCTCCATGTGTGTTGCCTGCGCTTACCCATGTGTTGTGGAGGAACATGATGGAAGTGACGTTTGACAGTGCCACTCATGTGCTATTGCTTTCTGTCTAGGGGACTATTGTACAGTACCCTGATGCTTGTGTACAATGTCTCCCTTTACACAGCGGCGAGTGAAGAAGAGGGCGGGGACAGCAATGTGGAAGAAAGCGGCAGGGATGCCTCCACCGGCCGGTGACGCAAGGCCCAGTCACCCTCCCAGGAAATTGCATCATCCGGGAGCGAGGGGACTGGTGCCGCGTCTGCCACTACGGAAGGCGTAGGTCTGCAGCGGAAGGGGTGGGTGAGCTCCCACAGGGGCTTGCGATGACAGAAGATGGTGCAGAGCCATCCAGGTTGGTGGTGTGTAAAAAGGAGGAGGAGGCTGCTTCAGAGCCGCACATGGGGCCTTGTGGGGGTGGTACCAATGGTGCAAGTGGTGCAGTCCAGGGGCAGGAGGCAGCACAGGTCACCGCAGAGGGGCCTGTGCATGTCACTGTCCCTGACACTGTGACTGCATCACCATGCACCAGCAGGGATGCTCAGTCCCAGGCCTGTATGCAGGTAGGGGGGAGGTCCATGTAATCTGGCACTCCTCTACATGCAGACGTGGGGACACATGACAGGATTGAGTCCGTCCTGCTTGGTGTCACGTTGTGCACACGTGTCATTCGTGATGATGTGCATGCTTCCTGGGGGGACCACAGACGTCATCACAAAGAGATGTGTGCCAACGTGGCCCAGTTGGGAGGGATCATGGTCGGGGGTTTCCTCCATGTGTCGGCCAGTCTTGCGACCCTCTCCTCCTCTGTGCCCACTATATGCCAGTCGTTCTACGTGCCATCTTCTGGCCCATTTGACACCAGGGCCCCCTGTGGACCTGCCCCAACCACGCAGCCAGGCTAGTGGAGATCCCATCCCTGCCACAGTCGGGAGTCAGAGCTCCAGTACAGGTGGTCACCCCAGCAACTGGACCCCTGGCAACGGATGATGTGCAGGCACATTCAAGCACGGCACCTGCACGACAGCCCCGGGTGTTGCCACGTAGAAGGCATGTGGCCTCGGGGCCATCTACATCATCGGGGCGGGCATCGGCCAGCGAGCAGGATGACCCAGGATTGGCAGTGTCTTTCGTGTGGCAGCGGTTGGGCCAGCAAAAAGGTGCAGAGCGGCGGTGGGCGGAGAGGGCACGGCTCACAATGGTCAGGGTTGAGAACTCCATTCACAGGGCATTGAGGCAGGCTGAGTGCTTCGAGGCCAGGGTAGATGCCCGCCTCCGGAACATTGACATGGAGTTTGATGATGCCCTGGCCCGGACCATCAAAAAGTCAGCCGTCGGACTAGCCCGCCGCCTGTGTATATAGTTATTTAGGTTTAGGTTTCATTTGGTTTATATTTTCATTTGGAGTTCAGGGACTTTGCTCCACTTTTTGTGTATAGTTGGATTTTAGATAGGGTTTTAGGTAGGTTTCCTTTTGTTTTGGGATAATGGACCTTTCAGACTTTTGTATTCATTATTACAGACCTGTACATACTTTTATATTTTATTTTCACATGGAGTAATGTTTTTTATGCTTTTCATCTTGGCCTTTATTTCTATGGACTTTGGGTATGGACCACTTTTATTTTTTCATATTTTGGATTTTTATTTTTCCTTGGATTTCACTTTCTTTTTCATATTGCTTTCATTATTTCTTTATTTGTATATGTGATTTTCATATTGTCATTTGTTTTTATTTTTAATACTTTTCATAATCCTTCATTCTTGGTGTGGTCTACTATGATTTCATTTGTGCATGTCTCCATGGGCATTGGCTCAGTCATGTGTTGCCACTGTGTGGCTCTGTAGGACATTTGTTGATGGGCATGCTGGTTGTTTTCACACTATCATGGAATGGGTGATTTAGTAGGGACTGGGTGGAGTGGATCATTGGGTGTTTTTACTGGGGGCTGGGAGTGTGGGATTTGGGTTGGCATTAGGGCAATGGGTCTGTATAGTTATGACGTGTTTGAGGGGACATGAGTCGGGACCTGCTGGCAGGTGCCCGTCAATGAGGGGAGCATGAGTCTGGGGCTGATGGCAGGTGCCTATCAATTGTGGGGGTGGGAACATGAGTCAGGGCCTGCTGGCAGGTGCCTATCAATGGGGGGTTGGTGGACATGATTCGGGGCCTGCTGCCAGGTGCCTGTCAATTGGGGGTGGTGGGAACATGAGTCGGGGCCTACTGGCAGGTGACGGTCAATGAGGGGTGGAGGGACATGAGTTGGGGCCTGCTGGCAGGTGCCCATCAATGGAGGGTGGGAGGGACATGAGTCAGGGCCTGCTGTCAGGTACCTGTCAATGGGGGGTGGGGAGGACATGAGTCGGGGCCTGCTGGAAGGTGCCCATCAATGGGGTGGCACATGAGTTGGGGCCTGCTGGCAGGTACCTGTCATTTGGGGGTGGTGGCAACATGAGTCGGGGCCTACTGGCAGGTGACAGTCAATGGGGGGATGGGGGAACATGAGTCGGGGCCTGCTGGCAGGTGCCCATCAATGAGGGTGGGAGGGATATGAGTCGGGGGCCTGCTGGCAGGTGCCTGTCAATGGGGGGCGGGTGGGACATGAGTCGGGCCTGCTGCCAGGTGCCCATCAATGGGGGAGTGGGTGGACATGAGTCAGAGCCTGCTGGCAGGTGCCTGTCAATGGTGGGTGCGGGGGACATGAGTCGGGGCCTGCTGGCAGGTGTCTGTCAATTGGGGGGTGGGGTCATGAGTCGGGGCCTACCGGCAAGTGCCCATCAATGGGAGGATGGGGGTACATGAGTCGGGGCTTGCTGGCAGTTGCCCGTCAATGGGGGGTGAGGGGACATGAGTCGGGCCTGCTGGTAGGCCCAATAGGAGGCGGTTTTGTAGCTACCGCCCTCCTCCATTTCCTGACGCATAAATCATTTATTTTTTACCACATTTTTTTAACATTAATACCTAGGACACTCCCGAACATTTGCCTCAAGCGATTTTTGCTTTTTACAGCTCTCACGTCAGATGACGCATCCGTCAGCCCTCCGGAGGCGTGTCAGCCTCTACCGATCGTATTCACATGTCGGATCGCAAGTTTGAACGTCCCACTGAGGCCGGTCAGCCAATGTCCAATCTGCTTCACTACATCAGGAGGTGCGTCGGCCGTGGGCCTATCTTGGCTGCCGAGTGACGGAGCCCAATAGGAGGCAGTTTTGTAGCTACCGCCCTCCTCCATTTCCTGAACCTTTAGGCTGTGCGTCTGTAACTCGCCTGCACTCGCTTCCGAGCACTCCGAAAAGTCAGATCAATTCAGCTACTCATGGGCCGGCTGCTACAACAGCGGTAAGGAGCTTTCCAGCGGCCCCACCCCCACCCCTCTCACCCCCTTTCTTTGCTTATTTCGTTTCTTAGCCTTGATCCACATCCGAGCTGCACCGAAGTACTCTTTGACTTTAGGCGCAACCTCTTAGTCATATTCTTATATTTTTGTCTTTTTCTTTTCTCTTCTTTTCTTTTTCTGAACTGCAGAGACAGCCTCCATTGCATTCTTTTCTTCATGTTTTGAAATGCATGAGGCTTTTTGCCCTCAGCTTCAAGCATTACTTCAGACCACTAGCTGTCTTCAATATCACTTTACTCTCAAGGTAGGCGCTTGCTATTTTTCACTGGTTCAAAGATTGTTCAAGTGCTCCAAACATTCAGTTATAAGTATACTTATACACATTTAATTATCTGCAGGTGTACCCTTTGATGTTAACCCTTGAACTCAGGATTCATTCCGAAACACGCTGAGAAATGCTTAATCAGCTTATTACAATTTTTCCAGCAACTATGATTGACATGTAGTTTTATAAATCCATAACAATCCCCTTTTTTGAAACACTTGTTCCAAAATAATTTTTAGACAATTGTGTTTTCAATTTTACTTTTTAGAGAGTGTTTTCTCCAACGCATACCCCTCTCAGCGATGATGTAGCACTGTTGTGGGTCATCCCGGGCCCCATTACCCAGAAGCCCTGCACCGGTCTTCGGCCAGTACTGCACCTGGTTATCTCTACTTACCCACAGTCTCCCTCATTGGTAACTTTTGTGCCCCTTGGCTTTTAACTATCCCTCTAAGCAATCTTAGTAGATTCTCTTTCACGTCATTTATTTTGTTCATGTCTGCTTCCCCACAGGGTCCAGTTGTTGTGTGTTATTTCGCCCTGAGGAAGGCAACTCTAATCATGTCTTGGAACCATTTGCCAGACAGGTGGCTTTTTTGCCGAAACGTGTTCAAGATGTCTGTTTAGTTTGTTGTTCTCATTATTAATTTTCTGACACATACACGTAGGCAGTAGTCAGTAAAATGAAGAATATTTGATAATTCAATGTTGCCAATCTAAAAAACTTCTGTATTGGCTAAATACAAGCCATAAGAGAAAGTGTTGGCTCAGTTTTTTGGCCACCACTTAGTTTTTGTAGCTTTTATCTGTTTTCTTGTAATTCTTGAAGTAAGATTACTGTTTTTGTTTTTGTGTTTTCAATTCAGCATTTCTATGTTCTTGGTCATTTATGTATGGTGCTTTTTTGCAAAATAAATATGTTTACTGTTTTTTAACTAGAGACTACCCTGATTGCTTTCTGAGTCTGCAGTAGCCTCAATTTAGTGGTTCAGTGATACAAGCAATTTTCCGATTGAATTTATAGCAGTATGGACCCCATTGGTTTCGCTTAGTTTACAGTACCTCGCCACTACTGCTTTTGGGACACTTCCCCCTCTCTTTGTGTTGAATTGGGGGGATGGGGTCATGCGTCGGGGCCTGCTGGCAGGTGCCTGTCAATGGGGGGGGAGACATGAGTCGGGGCCTGCTGGCAGGTGCCTGTTAATTGGGGGGTGGGGACATGACTCGGGGCCTGCTGGCAGGTGCCCATCAATGGAGGTTTGGGGGGACATGAGTCGGGGCCTGCTGGCAGGTGCCCGTCAATGGGTGGTGTGGGGGACATGAATGGGGGCCTGCTGGCAGGTGCCTGTCAATTTCGGGGGGTGGGGAGATGAGTCGGGGCCTGCTGGCAGGTGCCCATCAATGGGGGGTGGGGGGACATGAGTCGGGCCTGCTGGCAGGTGCCCGTCAATGGGTGGTGTGGGGGACATGAATGGGGGCCTGCTGGCAGGTGCCTGTCAATTTCGGGGGGTGGGGAGATGAGTCGGGGCCTGCTGGCAGGTGCCCATCAATGGGGGGTGGGGGGACATGAGTCGGGGCCTAGTGGCAGGTGCTCGTAAATGGAGGTTGGGGGGACATGAGTCGGGGCCTGCTGGCAGGTGCCTGTCAATGGGGGGGGGGTGGGGACATGAGTCGGGGCCTGCTGGCAGGTGCCTGTCAATGGGTCTGATTGGGGGATATGAGTTGGGGCCGGGGCCTGATGGCAGGTGCCCATCAATGGGGGGGTGGGGCGTACATGAGTCAGGGCCTGCTGGCAGGTGCCTGTCAATGGGGGTGGGGGGAACATGAGTCGGGGCCTGCTGGAAGGTGCCCATCAATTGGGGGGTGAGGGGGACATGAGTCGGGACCTGCTGGCAGGTGCCTGTCAATGTGGGGTGGGGGGACATGAGTTGGGGCCTGCTGGCAGGTGCCTGTCAATTGGGGGGTGGGGACATGAGTGGGGGCCTGCTGGCAGGTGTCCATCAATGGAGGGGGTGGGGGGATATGTGTCAGGACCTGCTGGCAGGTGCCCATAAATGGGGGTGGGGCACATGAGTCAGGGCCTGCTGGCAGGTGCCCATCAATAGGGGTTGGGGGTGGACATGAGTCGGGCCTGCTGGTAGGTGCCTGTCAATGGGGGGATGGGGGGATATGTGTCGGGCCTGCTGGCAGGTGCCTGTCAATGGGTGGGTGGGGGGACATGAGTTGGGGCCTGCTGGCAGGTGCCCATCAATGGGGGGGCACATGAGTCGGGGCCTGCTGGCAGGTGCCTGTCAATGGGGGACGGGTGGGCCATGAGTCAGGCCTGCTTGCAGGTGCCTGTCAATTGGGGGGGTGGGGACATAAGTCGGGGCCTGCAGGCAGGTTCCCATCAATGGGGGGCGCGGGGGACATGATTCAGGGCCTGCTGGCAGGTGCCTGTCAATGGGGGGTGGGTGGGCCATGAGTCGGGCCTGCTTGCAGGTGCCTGTCAATTGGGGGGTGGGGACATGAGTCGGGGCCTGCTGGCAGGTGCCTGTCAATTGGGGCGTGGGGACATGATTCAGGGCCTGCTGGCAGGTGCCTGTCAATGGGGGTTGGGGGGACATGTATCGGGCCTGCTGGCAGGTGCCTGTTAATTGGCGGGTGGGGACATGAGTTGGGGCCTGCTGGCAGGTGCCCATCAATGGAGGATTGGAGGGGACATGAGTCGGGGCCTGCTGGCAGGTGCCTGTCATTTGGGGGTTGGGGGACATGATCCGGGGCCTGCAGGCAGGTGCCTGTCAATTGGGGAAGACATGAGTCGGGGCTCCCAAGTGCATGGTTCCATGCGGCCTGCCTGCGCGGCATGGGGAGGGTGGATGTGCTGCCTGCGGAGCATAGTCAGGGTGGATGGGCTGCCTGCGGGGCATGGGGAGGGTGGGTGGTCTGCCTGCGGGTCATGGTCACGGTGGATGGGCTGCCTGCAGGGCATGAGGAGGGTGGATGGTCTGCCTGCGGGGCATGGTCAGGGTGGATGGGCTGCCTGCAGGGCATGGTCAGAGTGGATGGGCTGCCTGCGGGGCATGGGGAGATTGAATGGTCTGCCTTCGGAGCATGTGGAGAGTGGATGGTCTGCCTGCGGGGCATGGGGAGGGGTGTTGTACATGCGATTTTGTTGGCGCGAGTGGGATACCCGTATTCTTGGGGTGCGCTGGGAGTTTTCCACGCGATTTTGCTGGCGCCAGCGGGGTACGCATATTCCAGGGGTGCGCAGGGAGTTTTACACGTGATTTTGCTGGTGTGAGCGGGGTACGCGTATTCCAGGGGTTAGCGGGGAGTTTTACACACGATTTCGCTGGCACGAGACAGAACTGCCTCAATTTAACTTTCAACCTCTAACCACCAAAGAAGTTGAACAGATTATACTTAAACTGAAACAGTCCAACTGTAAAGGTGATATCTGCCCTGTCACACTAATCAAAGAAGCGGCCCCTATCCTTGCGCCTTTCATTACTAAGTTCATCAATGCCTTGTTTGCCACAAGCTCAGTACCCACGAGCCTCAAGGATGCCTGGGTACTCCCGTTGTTAAAAACACCTACGCTCGACCCTAATATCCCATCTAACTACCGACCGATCACTACGGTCCCCTTCCTGTTAAAAATATTGGACCGTGCAGCTTATCTCCAAATCCAACAATACCTGGAACAAAATAACCTTTTAGGTATAAGACAATCTGGATTTAGACCTAGACATGGGACAGAGACGGCACTTGTTGATCTAAAGAATCAGATTCAGACTTTAAAAGATAAAGGCAAATCAGCCCTGTTACTATTACTAGATTTATCTGCAGCATTCGATCTTGTGAACAATGACATACTTTGCAAGCACCTGTCATCTGCTGCACATTTCTCAGACCAAGCTAGCATGTGGATTAATGTATTCCTCAATAACAGAACCATGCGAGTCTTTGCCCCCACTGCCTTGGCCTTACCATCACTGGAACCTTGTCTAGTCCCTCAAGGATCCTGCGTATCACCAACGCTCTATAATGTTTTTACCAAACCTCTATTTGATAATGTTGACCATCTGGGTGTCACATACACTAACTATGCTGACGACACCCAGATCCTCATACCTACCAATGGAGACTACACTATAGACAGCAAAACACTAAACGACATATACAGTACTATACAAACTTGGATGGCAAACCACGGTTTATGTCTAAACAATGACAAAACCGAACTTCTCTTACTTGAGTCCCCCAGTAAACTGAACAAACTAAATATTGCCTTTAAATCCTTCAACATCGATGGCAATACCATTAATGTATCACATAATGTGAAAACATTGGGCATACATATCGATGCCTCACTCTCCTTCAAGAAACAAATTAATACACTTGCATCTGCCATAGCTTACACATGTAAGCTTATCACAGCCTGTCGACCCTATCTTTCCACTAACAACTGCATAGCAGAAGCAAGAGCATTATTGCTATCTAAACTTGACTACTGCAATGCACTCTATTGAGGTACTTCACAACAAAACCTAAATAAAATGCAAGTAATGCAGATCAATGCAGTCAGATCAGCATGTAATATCCCAAGGAAACAACATATTTACACAATTAGACAAAATCTCAATTGGCCAAATACCAACCAAAGAATCGACCTCAAAGTACTATCCTTAACACATAAATCATTACACAACCAGGCCGCATCCTACCTCTGCGATACATTTACACGGCATACTTCAACTAGACCAACCAGATCAGCCCAAACTAACTGTGTAATCGTACCACGATTTAACCAACAAAGGGCTGGTGGAGTTAGCTTCCCTGTTCTCGCTGCAAGAAAGTGGAATGTTCTCCTCCTCCCTATAAGAGCCGAAACATCATTCACGATCTTCAGAAACAAAGTCAAAGCAGGTCTCTGGAACCAAAATGGCATCTAGTTTTCCACCTTTTTGTACCTGCCACTGCTCATATGACCATGCATATATCTGTAACAATGATCTGATGAATAATCTGATATACAACTTGAATCTATACTATGTAAGAATTATTTAATGGACAATGTGAAATTATACTATGTAAGATATGCGCACAGCTGCCTCAGGGCTACACTGCGCACTACAAATAAATAAATACAAAATACAAATACGAGTGGGGTACGCATATTCTAGGGGTGTCCGGGGAGTTTTACACGCGATTTCGCTGGTGCGAGCGGAGTATTCGTGTTCCTGGGGTGCGAGGGTAGTTTTGCACGCGATTCCGCTGGCGCGAGTGGGGTTGCGTATTCCAGGGGTGCGTGGGGAGTTTTACATGTGATTTCCCTGGCGAGAGCAGGGCATCGTCAGGGTGGATGGGCTGCCTGCGGGGCATGGGGATAGTGGATGGTCTGCCTGCGGGTCATGGTCAGGGTGGATGGGCTGCCTGCAGGGCATGGGGAGGGTGAATGGTCTGCCTGCGGGCAAGTAGAGAGTGGATGGTCTGCCTGCGGGGCATGGGGAGGGGAGTTTTACACGTGATTTCGCTGGTGTGAGCGGGGTACGTGTATTCCTGGGGTGCGCAGGAGTTTTACACGCGATTTTGCTGGCGCCAGCGGGGTACGCATATTCCTGGGGTGCGCTGGGAGTTTTGCACATGATTTTGCTGGTGCAAGCAGGGTATGCGTATTCTAGGGGTGTGTGGGGAGTTCTACACGCAATTTTGCTGGCGCGTGAGTGGCGTTTTTAGCATATTTTTGTGGTTGGGGGCTATATGCTGGTCCACTGGCCTTTGCGTCATGTAGGGGATTTTCACGATGTTTTTGGTGCACAGGGCGGGGTTGGGGGCATATCTGGCGCTGCTGCAGGGTCTCTGCACCACTCTGCGCCACGGCTGGTTATGGATGTAAGTATCCATGAATATGCTGTGTGTGAAAATGGTTTTTGGCGCACGCGGCTGGCGCAGGCTGATGCACGCTCCCTCTCTGCACCAGCCACGTGCACCACTTCTGCGCTAAATTCTATGAATTACCCCCATAATGTTTAGCCGGAATCTCATATATTGCATTCTCAGAAACCAGTTCGGGAAGATTTGTATGTACTTGGGTATTTCATTCAATTTACGTACTCCGAACCAGAAATCCTCTTGATGTTTATATTTATAAATCTCATCCCGTGTGTTTTTTCTTGATCTTCCTGACTCGCAGACCAATGTTTCCTCCGATTCATGTAAATCTCTCTCAATGCATTTTGAAAACAAAGCTTGCTTTTATAAGAAAACACCATCATAGGTGATGTTAACCTACGTATTACTAACGTCATTCTACGTGGCAAACTACAAAAACCTAGTGGCAAGTGTGATAGGGTCATAAGGAACATCTAAGTATACTATCCATACTCATCTAAGGCAGTGGAAGAAAATTATTTTTTTCTTAACATCAGGTGGGGAACTAAGCCCTCCCCTTAAACAGGTCACTATGAACATCACTAAATACATGACATCCCATTGGTTACACAACTATGGGACCCTTAATCATGAGGCCCTCTACCATTAGTTGCCTTCTAACCTCTGTCAGTACTTTTCCACGTAGGCTTGAAGCACACAGACTGAGCCTGCATGTACTGGTGAGCTGGTCTTAACCATAGCTTCCCACCAATTAGCATAATCATCCATCATCACCTCAGTGTTGTGCTGACAATTAGGGCTTTGAACTAGTTCCCTTGCTCTGGAGAATTCAGGTGAGTGAAGGCATGCTCTGCCCTCATGCGTAGGTGTGACCATCATGCTTCTCCAACTTCTTCTCTCCACGTGACTGAAGATCACAAAATTGAGCTTCTGGTGTATTAAAATACTATTTTTCTAATAGACCTCTGACATCTTTCTTTTTATTGTCCAAGCCTCCTGAACAGGAGCTTCATTCTTTCACACGATGTGTATCCAATGTCTGCTCACTCTAGCCTGATATGGCTTCAGCTCATTGGCTCATTCAGCCTCGCCTTTCTGAGATTCACTTTTAATTAATTTGTTTCCTAACTGCGCCACACTGGAAAAGAGGCCTTCTGTCGTTGGCCCTGCTCTGCTATAACACGTAGTGGAAACATCCATTCTTTACTGACTCCATTATATATATATATATGTACATGTTAGCGCATGCCGCAATCTATTCACTATAAGTTAGCCTCAATAATACTTTGTCTGCTTGTGTTTCTTTGTATATGTACAGGTGTAAAACAGCTTGATATCTTCATTCGTTTTGTAGCATAAGTTTCTTCATCTAGATCCCAACATGTCACTTATCTTCAATACTTTCTTGAGGCCTTATTGAATATCAGCATTCACTAATTTCTGCATCTCTTCTACATACGTCAGTTCTGCTCTGCATAGTTTCAAAATTCTTCTTCGCCATTCAACTGTCCAGTTTCTTCTGGGATTTTATTCAAATGGCCATCTTATTTTCTCTTATGCAGGTATGGTTTTCTCAATGGGAACCTTGCTTCTATGATTCTCCTTGGTATCGGTATTTTCACTGGTACCGCACGTGTCTCACACTCTGGTTCCCAACGTTTAGGCAATATGGGGAAAGTGATTGAGATGGGGGTACTTAGCTCCTACTCTAAAAATGTGTCATAAGGGGGTGTGTCCGCTGTGTTTAAGCTTTCAATTTAGGAATGAGGAATCCATCAAATTGGGCTAAATAATCAGTTTTCTTATAATTCCTTGTACACACATGTGATGTTAATTAGTGGCCATGTAGTTATGGTTAAGTTGCTGTTTCCTTAGGAAGAGCACTTTTTGGGCGGCTTATAACTTCGCTTTCCCTGGACTGATCCTCACCAAACTTTGGAAAAAAAGTATTTGGGTCACTCTGAATTTTCTTGCAAAGTTTGGTGAGGATTCGTCCAGGGGGGGCAAAGTTATAGGGGGTCCCAAAACCTTTTATTTTCCCCATTGACTGAATGGGAAATCATTTTTGCTCGCGTCTACAGCCCAAACCGCTGGACGGATTTTCACCAAATTTGGACCAGGAGCAGCGGCTTGGTCCCAAAAGCATGCTTTTGCAAATTTGGTGAAAATCCATCCAGCAGTTTTTTTTAAAATGACCAAAAAGTAGGTAAAAAAAAAATGTGTGATATCTGTGTTCGGTCCGCGGACGGACTTCCGTGTTCGCTCCGCGGACAGTGTCCTGATTGGCCAATCGGCTTGCGTGATGTTCGCAGACATGCAACGTGTTCGCTGATTGGATTGCGTGGAGCGTGAAGCGCGTCAGATTTTCGGTAGCGCCCACCATCTTGGATTCGCGGTCATCCGCGGACAGCGCGGTGAAACTTTGTTCAAAATGTGTATTTAGTAGAGTGTGTTGGTGTGTAGGAGTGTTTGGGGAGGGTGGGAGTGTATGAGATAGGATGAAAGTTGTGTTTTTTATGTGTTAGACGTTCTTTTTGTGTTCGATTTGTCTGCAGACATCACGGGTGTTCTGAAATGTTCTAAATAAACTGAATGGGGGGTGTTCTGAGGACTCAATATGTGTCAGTTTTGTTCACAAGCAAACTGAAACTGTTCTAAGAACACTTGCAGTGTCCTGAAATGTTCGCAAATAAACAAAATGGGGGTGTCCTGAGGACGCTGTCTGTATTGTTCGTTGTCAAGATGAATATGTTCTAAGAACACTCGCGGTTTTAAGAACATCAAATAAGCGTTTGTAAGATTTCCTGGTATTCTCTGCTTTAGAATAATGGTACTATCATTACATTCAAACCATCCACATTTCTTTTTTATATATGCAGTGTAGTGCCCTGAATTGGTTGTGGCTCCTGCGTGGTAGATTATACCTATTGTTGTGAAGGTTTTCTTACCAAGTGATATTTGACCATGTGTGAATCCAGTCAGCTTGCAGTTGTTTTTGGTACCATCTGTAATGTAACGTAGAAGCATTAGTGTTATATATTTACTATGTGTTTGTATTACTAACGTGGAGCGATTATCGGAATTGCAGGTAGAGCATAATCTACCATGGTTTGCATTTTGTACAATTCGCTGAAATGGAATGGATTCACAATTTGGTATTGATATATATATGAAGTGTTCATTGGGGATTTCTTCTTGTGTCACATTGTTGTAGAGAGTGCATGTATGTTTCCACATGTATGAAATCCGAAAGATTTCATTTATAGGTATGTTTTTGTTTTCCAGTACTTGTAGTAAGTACATTAGAAATTCTTGTGGATCTTCCTGTGAATTTATAGTGAATTTCACCATTCCAGCACAGTAGTCCAATTGTTGTCTTATTCCAAAAACACTATACGTGTTGTCAGGATTGTTTGCTGCATTTCTGTGAAGTACTAACATTTGCAAACACAATGGGTCTGTACTGTGTAAGTAAATGTTTTCAACAATTGGTGGTAATTGAAATAGAATATTCATTGCTACATTTGCGTAGCAACTTAAACCAACTATATTTGAGAATTTAAATGGTCCAGGTAGTTCTGTATCTAACTGCTTTTTTTGGAGTTTGTCTTCCTTCCTTAAAGAAGTACTTGGTTTACTTTCCCTAATTGATTCTTTTTTGCTTGTGGTACTTGATGAAGTATTAGTTTCTTTTACTCTCTTTGGAGGATTTGCAGTGACATCCTGTTGCATTTCTGTTTGATTTATTTTTCTTTTATAACGTTTTACTTTTTGTGGAACAGAATATGTGTTTAGGTGGGGGGTGTATAGTGAGCGAAGTCTATTGTATTCTAAAATGCAAGGAATATCAGCGTTTATTTTACTTGCATCAAAGTTGATTAGAAATAGACAGTCAAGTGTACGTAAGCGTGATAGTGCTACATAGCTCATGTATTCTTTAAAGACTGTGTTACCAATATCTATCATTGCTTTGTCTAGGGTAAGACCTTGTGATTTATGAATCGTGACTGCGTATGCAAGAGTTAGAGAAAATTGTTCTCTGCGTACATACATATCTTTGAAGAGAAGGGATCTAGCTGTTGAGCGTCCTATCCTTTTTACTTCTGAAAGTTTGTCAAAGAGTATATTGACAAACTGAATTTTGTTGTTGCGTGGGTATGTTTGAAAGCCAACAACTGTACCCAGTGCTCCATTAACTAGTCCTTGGTCCACGTCAAGGTTACGTTTAAGCATTACTCTGCAATTTAAGGATAATTTTAATATCTTTTCTAAGCCTGCTGTGTTTGAGATTGATTTTTCGAAACTATTTAGTCTTGTTGTGGCTTGGTCACACATGGGTAGTGTCATACCATGTACATCTAGTTTGTCTGTGGCACTAATTTCCATGATTGGTTGCATTTCTTTACTTAGCATGATTTCATTGAATTTGAAACAGCTTGCAAGAGTTGGCATTAAGGCCATACAATTGACATTTTTGTGGGCTAATTGTTCCATAACATCTGTAGCACATGCATTATCGCCATAAAGTGAATTAATGTGCCGGGTTTTCAATATTCCTTCTACTTCTTTAGAAAGTATACCAACTCTGATACTTTTTAAAATGTTGGCATAAGTGATAACTGCAGATTGCCGCATGTTTTCTGTTAATTCTCTGTATTGGAAATGTTGCCAAAGGTTGACATTTCCAATGCTGCCAACAGTTTTACGGCAGAGTTTTTGTCCTAATGTTTTAAAAATAGGCTCACCTTTTACTGGTGTTAATTGAAGCAGATCTCCAAAAACAATAATGTGTTTTCCTGCAAAGAGCTCTTCATAGTCTGTTTTGAGTACTTCTTGTAATCTGAGGTGAATCAAATCTAACATCAGGTTGGAGACCATGCTCACTTCATCTTTTAGTAGCATTTTCATTTGTTTCAATACTCTGCGTGATTCCATTGCAGCTTCTGCAGAAAGTTTGTAATAGTCTAATTTGTTCTGGTGTTCTACTGGTAATAGTAGTAATCGGTGTAATGTAACACCACCTATGTTGTAGGCAGCTAAACCTGTGGGGGCAGTGACAACAGCTGACAGTTTGTTGTTTGTCAATTGTTGAAGGAATTTACTAATGATTTTGATTAGGAATGTTTTGCCAGAACCAGCTTCACCACTGACGTACAGTAGTATAGGTTTATAATTATGGCAGGAACATTCTTTATTTTCATGTTTTACACCATGTACAATTTGTTTTGTTACTTCTTGAAAAATACTACTTTGCTCATTGTTTAGTTTTGATTGTAGTATAGTTAAGTCTTCCTTATCTTCATACTGACACATGGTGTTTTCTACTTCTATAATAGCTAATTCTGCCTCATTTATTATTAGTGGTTCTCCCAGTGGTTCTTGGCTTCCTGTTACAGAAGGTTGACTACTGTCAGGAGTGTCCTTATCTAGTTGGGCTTGGAGTTCTTCTTCGTGTTGCTGTTCATTGTGCAACATTTTTTTGTACTGTGTAAAGTTAACATCAGTTATAGTGCTTTCATTTGCTTTGAAAGCATCCTCATATGAGTCATAGTTATCTAGTAATTGTTCTTCTTTTCTCCATGGTTTAAAGAGTTGTAGCAGGGACATGTAATATACTTCTTTATGTTGGGGAGTCTTTAATGACAATTTGATATGATTAATTAAATTTGGTTTAGTGAGTTTAACTAAGCTGCTTTCACAGTTTGTTACTCTATATTTACCTTTTTTTTCATCAGGTTTCATATTATTTTGTATGTGTAGTTTTGGGCTATGTGGTTTAGACACATGTTTTCCAAAGTATTACTTCTGTTTGGGTAGTATGTGTCCAATAAATTGTTTTTTAAAATGTCTTGGCTATTGGGATCATGTTTGGCTATTGTTTCTATATCTTCATATGATTTTAGAACTCTTTTTCTAGATTTAGCTGGACCAAGACTTAGCCATACTATATTTTCATATTTACCATACAATGCAGTACCAGTCAAACGATCAGCTGCTTCATATGATCCACATTCTCTATGGGTGAGCATTTTTATGCCCAAGCTGTATAATTTCTGAGATACTGTTTTATCTGATGACAGGTCATTCCAGAGGTCTTGGAGCTCTGTCTTTTCTGCTTTAGTTAAGTATGCTGTGACAGATCGTGCAACTGCAGTAGAATTGTCTGCAATGTACTGCACATCTCTGTTTGCATTCCATAAGTGGGCAATGATTGCATTATAATCATTGATATATTTTCTTCTTCTTTTCTTTTTATGTAATATGTATTTTTAGGTGACTTACCTTTAACACTATGTCTAACTGAAGTCATGAGGTTGTTCAGTTGACCTGCATTTGTAACTGGTCTAGGGAAACCAAATCGGTATTTGGTGTAGTATTTCCCTTTGTTTTTGTATTTGCGACAAAAATATTTTCCACATTTGTGTCTGTAAAACAGTGGCATCACTGTCTTGACCAAATTTAGGAGCATCTTTAATCCATAAAAGCATGTGGATATGTGGTGCTCCTCTGGCTTGGTATTCTTTTCTCCAAAAGAAGTGTTGCACTTCTCCAGGGGGAGGAACAGTTTTATTACAAATAAAATGTAGCATAGCAATGAAACAATGGTGAAAATATCTTGAAACATTAACAGGATCCAAAGCACAAAGTTCTCCAGGTGTTAGTATATCTATGTTTGTTTTGTTTTTATTTGATATGCGTAGGAAATCATGTAAATCTTCCCATGCATATTCTGCACAACTTAATGTAACAAACCAAGTGGGTGGGCAAAGGTTCCTTATCATACAACGTACATCTCCATGACGTCGAAACAAGTACTCTTTAGTACCACGCATATTTGCTAATAGATTTGTAATATTTGATTGTAAAACCTCATCCTTTTGTTGCATTTTTTCTAATAATTGTGTAGCTGTCATATTTTGAAAGTGTGATCCTGATTTTAATATGTGTGCAACTCCGTAACATAAAGTTGCTAGTTCACTTTCAAAGAGTAGGTGGAATATGTATTCCACATTTTGTCTAAATCTGGGATCTTCAGACTACATCCGTAACGAGCGGTATTCTGAAGCTGATATTTGAATAGGTCTATCATCATACCTTCCTCCTTTGCCAGTAGGAAAGAGTAGAGGAAAAGCACGTGCTTCTATACTTTTTTCCCATATGCTGTTTGGTGATCCTTTTGTTTGACGCATTTGGTAAGTTTCCAGTGCATCTTCTACGGTGTCATTACAGTGCAAAGGATGAATTGTATAATGGTCTAAAGTATTTGATATTGTAGCAGGATCTAGTAGCTCAAATTGACCAGCTTCTTGTGTTTCTTGAATTATTTCAGTTGTATCTTTCAAGTTTTCTTCAATATTAATTTCTTTGTAATATTCATTATTCTCTTTAAGATATTGGAAGGCTTGTCTAACTTTATATAAAGCTACCAGCTGTTGCCATATTTTTTTTGTCTTTTGTAGGTACTCCATTTACTAAGATAATTAAAGATTGCTGCATTGGACGTTGCACTCCTAGAGTATGCACATTTTCTTTTAGATCTAATGGCAAATAAACTACTTTTCCACAAATGCCTTTTACCAATTCAGAAGGAGGTAATTTTTCTGTTTTTGGTTGAAGGCGTATTATTGCTTGAAATGGGTGTACTGTTTGAATTATGATGCTCTCATATAAATTAAGTTGTTGTAGGGGTTTTGGTACTGGGTATAATTCCAAATTATTTGTGATAGCACGTGAAGGAGTTTGGTTGTTGTCAAGTTTTGTAGTGCAGAAACTGCAAAGTATTAAGGGCTCAGTTATTTCGTATTTGTTTTCTGCTACAAGGTAGAGAGCTAATTGAAACCATTTAGAATCTTCATTGTCTTCTATTTTGTATGATAGGTCTACAGTTTTTGTGTTACTTTTATAAAAAGTTCTACGGCAACATACACATACATGGTTTGGTACTTCAGCTGATGTACTTTTACATTTTTGCATTTCTTTTTTGTATGTGTTTAGCAAAAAGTTGCCATGTGTAGAATTGTTGCTTAATTGGTTTAAAGCTATTTCATTCTGTAAATGTCTTTCACTTCCAAAATATTTTTTCTGGATATAGTGAATTTCTTCAAATAGGTCTTTTGCTGTACCATGTAGAAGGATGTTATTTAACTTTGCTAGTGCTAAAGCAGGACTTTTAGCATAGTACAGTTTATAGACTAGATTTCTTATAGTTGAATGATGTGTTGATATGGTTTTGATTTCATTGAAAGTGGTTTTACAAGTAGGTCCTGTAATGCAGGCCAATGAATGTCCTTGTAGTCCTGTGTACTTGAGCACTGGACAGGTATCCAAATTTTGCAGTAATTTAATTTTGATTTTGTCTTTGCTTTTTACATATTTATTGAGGAATTGGCGTAAAGATTTGAAACATTGTTTAAGAATGTTACATATTGACGTGCATGGCCATTTGTACACTAGACGTTCTGATTCAGTTGAATGGAGGGGTAACTCTAAGTTTTCAGGGCATATTTTTGTAAGGAGTACTTCTTGTTCCATTATGGTATTATTCACTTTTTCATAACCTCGACCACTGCTATGTATGGCAATTGCATTTGTTTGCTTTTGTTTGTGCGCTTCTTCATTAAAATATGGTTCTGTGCTAGTAGTGTGATTTCATTCACCTCCGCAGATACTTAAGAAGTTCTTTCTGTTGACATTTCGCTTATTGAGAAGTCTTTTTTGTAATTTAGTTATTAGTTTTGTTAGTGGTTTCATTTTGTTTAACAGTAAAATAAATAACTTTCTTTTCAGAAGAATTGCACTGTCCATCAACGCTTCTAAGATTAATTTCCGACAATAGGTTTTAAGCATTGAACCTGATTTCTATCCTGTTTTTATAAGATTTTGAAGGACTTTGTGATGGTACATTTTGGCTAAAATACTTTTCTTGGTATGCTTACTTTGCACTATATTAAAATTTGAAGAAGTAGTTTTATCTGTAGTGATAGCTGATTTTCTGTTATTGTTTTTTGGTTTGTTTTACATTTTGATAGAGGAGGCAAAGTTTTTGTACTTGAAACTTCTTGTGTTTCACTAAATGACTTTATTAGCTGTTTTGTTTCAACTTTTTTTACAAATTCTGCTAGAGATGGATGCATATGTTGGACACTTTTATTTTCATTTGCTCTACTTTTGCGTTGCTTTCTACGGACTTGACTTTTGGTAGGCATTCTTTAGGGTCTGTTGAAAAAAATAAAGAAGATATGGGTTGGGGTGTTCTGGAATGTATGTGTGCTGTGTGCATGAGTGTTTGAGTAAGATGATAAAGATGTATGTAATGGTGTGTGATTGTGCATTGGGAACTACAACTAGTAGGGATAGGTATTCTTGAATTTATGTGTTACTAAACTGGGGTTCAGATGACAAAAAAAGTAAGCTAATGGTGTGGAAAAGTACAAATAGTAAATCTAATGTATACAATTAAAACAGCTGTTTGTTCTATAATATGAAAATTGTAGCGGTTCAGTTGGGTAATTTGTGTGTCCAAAAATAGGAATTTGTGGGCCATTCTGGCTGTAAATGGCTGTTTAAGACATGGAGATTTTTGGCAAAAATGGTACACAATCTCTATGTTTAGGCACCAAAATAGCTTGTATTAATGTTATAGTATGTTTGATTAATAATACAAATATTATGGTGATATTCTACTTACTTATTATCTTAAATTAACAGGTATCTTCTTAGTTCTTCTTTGTTCTTTGAATTCGGCTGCTTCTTTTCAGTAGACTGGTCTTCACTGCAATTGTAAAAGCTTCAAATTAGTAACTTTGTTTGTATATAGTGCTGTTTTTAATTTAGATATTGATTTTTTTAACTGAAATCCTCAGTGCCTTCTTTAAAACCATTAAATTAATTTATTTACATAAGATACATTGCATCAGTTCAGTACATATGACATGTTCTTAATGAACAAATTGTATTGAATGACTACCTGTAGCAAAAAAAATATCTTTACTATGTCTTGTGAAATTTATAATATACCAGTGAATACTACTATTTCTGTAAGCAAGCTGTTCTAGGTAATAGCGCCTCAATGTCATGTCTAAATTAAACTAATTAAGTAAATAAATAAATAAAAACAAAAAAATATGAAATTGTGTAAGTATTTTTTTTAAAGATTTAAACATAGATTGTGCTTGCATGCAATTTTGTTTGAATATATGTAGTCTATATATTTCATTTAAAAAATGTTAGTTTAACATGATTTGAGTGTGTGTGTATAAGGAAAGTAGATAGTATAAAGGTTTATAAGTGATGGTTGATTTTAGGATATTGAAAAAAATACAGTAAATTCATTTTACAGATTACACAAGCTAAAAGTCTGTTTGAAAATGTGTTCATCTACTGTACAGAAAATATGCATACCTGAAGTTTGTGTTCATGCATATGGATATGCATGGAGCTGCAAGTAGAAATCTTGGAGACTTGTACAGTATTTCTGGTAGATGGTGCTTGCCAATGATATGACACTTGTAATCAGAGAGATTCACAGTACATTTGCAGTGCTGATCTATGATGATGCAGTTAGATCTAGAGGTCTTGAAGGTGATTGGTGCATGGTCATGTGATTTTTTAGCTACATCCAATGAGGGAATGGCAGAGAGAGTGAAGTGGAAATGGTAAAAGGGCTGTTTATGTTACGATATGTCCGCCGACATGGCGGTAGTTCGCGGACATCGGGAGTTACATCCGGGGATTTTTGGGTTCATAAGTCATGCAAATGAGAATAAGCATTTAAAGGGATTGGTCAGGAAAGTTTAGTGGGTGTGTTGTGCCAGGAGAGAGTTTCTCAGATACTCTTTTTGCTGAGAGAACAAAAGATAGCTATGGCTGTGTGTTTCAGAAAACAGATTGTTTGGATTTTGGGAGATTCGTGGATACATTGGTAGAAGGTGCATGCAGAAAGATGTGGAGTAGCTGTAGATCTTGGATTCCCACATGTGGAAGTACACTGGCATGGAGTACGTGGAATGAAGTGGTTGGACTTGCTACCTCTCTGTGCTACTTTGGAGACAGAGCAACATCCAGACATAATTGTAATTCATTGTGGAGGGAACAGTTTAGGACATGTGACTGGAATTTTTTTGCAATTTGCTATGAAAGAAGGACTTGGGAAGGTTATGGACATGTTTCCTAATTCTCAAGTGATATTTTCACGGATTGCGCAGAGACAAATATGGTTTTGTTCTTCTTCATTTGGTCCACAAATGGAAAAAGCAAGGCACAATGTTAATAAGGCTTTTTGTGCCTTTCTAAGAGATTTTGGCATGTCCTCTTTTCACAATGAAAATATTATGTTTCGTAGTACATACATTTTTCGCATAGATGGAGTCCATCTTACTTATGCTGGCAATCAGATTTTTCTGAGAAATGTACAAAATGCATTGCAACCTTTTTTGGAGTAGGTGTTAAGCATTTATAATTTTTGACTTACAAACACCACCAAAAGGCTCTTTTCAGAGCCACCACTTCTTCCCAGAGAAAATTGCAATGTTTGTGATGCGGTAGCAACCCAATTTTTTAAATGTTTGCGTACTCTCCGCGGACTTCTAAAAAACACAAAGGGCCCTGCTTCATTTATTTCCCTTCTATTTTTTAACTGTGAAAGGCGGCTCTGAAAAGAGCCTTATTTATTTATTTTTTTGATATTTTGTATTTTTTTTGGTTTTTTATACACGACACACTAGGAGAGGAGGGGAAAGGAAGTTAAAGGGAGGGACACCAACCACAGGGATAAGAATGGGGGTGAGCTGAGAGAGGAAGATGTAGAGTGGGTTTTATTTGGGTAGTGTCTCAAAAGCACTACGAAGTCGCTCACCCCTGCAGAGTACTGTGTCACAGTACATACATACAACTGTGACCCTCGAAAGATAAGGGTCATCAGCATTCTGTATGGCCTGTGAGGCAGCTTGAGGAAGACGCTGTCCCACAGAGGTGGTCCTTGTGGTGACAGGATCAGAAACAGAGGATGAAGTAGAGGAAATCAACCTGCTTCTGTCTTCGCAAGGTACAACCCTGCGAAAAGCCCCAGAGTGAAATGACCTCAGGTGTCGCTTCATAGTAGTGGTCCCAAAGCAGTACTTACTGTGCTTCCCACGACTGAGTATCATTTTGCACTCATTGCAGGTAACACGGTTCGCAATAGCCTTAGGAACATTACCATGAATGTTAAATAACCGCCACACCCAAGACTCATGCCTAGTGCGGGTAGTTGGGTTTTCCTCTACCTCATTCTCATCATCCTCTTCTTCCTCCTCCGCATCCTCACTCCTGTTCCCCTCTTCAGGCCCTTGGGGAGGTGGTGGTGGTGGAGGGGGTGGGGGTGGTGCTGAAGCTGGTGCATCACCAGGTGGCAGTTCTGCAGCCAGGGATGCCATCTCGATGGTGTAATCAGCAAGTTGCTGGAGAAATAGCTGTGCTCTGAAGAATAGCCAGAAACACAATGAGAATAAGCTCTAGGGCGTGGTCTTTTATAGGGGTGCTTTTGCACGGTTCGCGGACATGCGCGCTGTCCACGGACAGATCGAACACAAAAAAAAGTTTGAAAAGTTTCAAAAGGTATGTAGAAACTCAGGATTACTATGTGGGACTTGTGCCATGGTGAGATTTTATTGAGAAATATTATGGATTAATTGAAAATGTACTTTTAATTTGTTCGGGGACCCGAACAGTGTCCTCATTCAGAACACGCGATCAGCGTGGGCGCGGTCATATGATCCGTTCGCGAACAAGTCCGTGAAGGAAGCGCATGTCCGCAGGACACCAAATGCACAGAGATTGGCTAGCGCATGCACGTTGATGTTCTCCGGACACTGTTGGGGTCCTGAACTAATTAAAATTGCGTCACACGTGAAACGAACATTTCAGGACACTGCGTGTGTTCTTAGAACAGTTTACATTTGCTAGCGAACAGTAAGGACAGATGTACTGTTCTTCAGGACACGTTCAATTTCATTTATGTATGAACATTTCAGGATACCAATTGTGTTCTTAGAACATTTTCAAGTTGCTAGCGATCAGTACGGACAGGTATAGTGTTCTTTAAGACACCTCCATTTTCGTTTAATTACGAACAATTCAGGACACCGCGTGTGTTCTTAGAACAGTTTGAACTTGCTAGCGAACACTACGGACAGATATAGTGTTCTTTAGGACACTTGAATTTTTTTTTTTATGAACATTTCAGGACACCGCGTGTGTTCTTAGAATAGTTTCATCTTGCTAGAGAACAGTACTAACAGGTATAGTGTTCTTCAGGACACCTCCATTTTGGTTTATTTACAAACATTTTCTAACACCTGCACTGTCCGCGGACACCTACATTGTTTTTTTTTTTTAAAAAAAACGAAACTATTTACAACACAATATAAAAATTTAACTTTATTTAACATATATTAATAATTTATGACAGAGAAGGTGAGGCAGAAACAGAAACAAAAACAGGAGAATTAGGGGTTTCATCATGATTGTTATTAGGTGAAGAAGGGATGGAAGTCTCATCAAAACGTTTTGGGTTATGGAGAGGGTTTGGGGATAATTGACTGGGATATGGTGAGGGGGGACAAGTACATGTGGGGCAATGGTATGACGTTTTTGTTTTAAAATGATCTTCAACAAAAGTTTTCAAATTATTAAAATTGGTCAACAATAAATCAATGTTTTCTTTTATGCTGTCAAGCGTGTTTTCCATAACAGCTTCTTCAGAGGAAGTTTCTATTTTGTTATGCTCTGTACAAAAAAAATATATATATGTTAAATGTAAGATATGTCCTATGTACTCAGTGGGTCTGCTCTTGTTCTCAGTTCTGTTGTGTTTGTGAGGTAATTATGTTGGAAGCCAATTTATTTTCGTGTGGTATATTCCATTTTAGAACATAGTGCATTTAAATGAATGGTTAGTGTGTTGTATATATGTGTTACATTTATTATGTATTAGTACACATAATGTGTTTGTGTGCTTTTTTTAAATTTGTTAAGTGTTCCTATGTTATGATATAACAATCAAACATACCCCCCCAGAGTTTTTTAGGTAGTGGTACTGTTCTTCAAACATGTCCGTGAACATTAAATGAGTTCGCGGACATCAAGTACAGTAGAAGCGATTCAGTCAGTTCCATATGATATGTATATAAAGTGAAAGTCATTATTTTAAGTTGCACTACTAAAAACCTACAAAATTCAATGAAAAAACTTTGTTAAAGGGACGTTATGGTTAAGTTGCGCTACTAAAAACCTATGAAATTCAGTGAAAAAACTTTGTCAAAGGGACGTCATGGTTCCAAGTAAAACCGAAAAACCCTTGAAATTCGCCAGTTATGGTAAACTAAGCAACCATAACTCGCGCCACCACCGTGCACTGCTAAGACTAACACCCAGGACATCAAAGATGACATCACAAATATGTCATTGATGACATATTTTATGAGAAGAGTATAGAAACAGACACCTTTAAAAATCATCTGCAGCGTCTAGAGGAAAAAATGGATCTATTCATGACAAATTTCAATCTTTTAAAAAACTTTGTAGAGCACCATATAAAGGAAAACATTAAATATCACTGTCCCACGTGTACCTGTACTCCTTCTCCTTATCCCAGTCAACCATACCCAAAAACTCCCCAGCAAGAAAAACATTATGATGAGACTTCAATCCCTTCCTCCCCTACCATCCAGCATGTACAAATCCCTAATTCCCCTTTATTTGTATCAGTTTCTGCTTCCCCGTCTCTTTCATCATTTTTATATTTTTATACAAATAAAATATTATGTGTGCTGTTACTATATTCCTATGTGTCTTATTTTTTTTAAAAAGGCAGTAAGAGTGTCCTTGGACAGCGCAGGTGTCAAGAATGTCTGTAATTAAGCAAAATGAGGGTGTCCTAAGGACACTCTACTTGTTTGCACTGTCCGCAATCAAAATACAGGGGTCCTTAGGACACACAAGATGTCGGCCTGTCCACAATTAAACAAAATAGGGGTGTCCGCAGGACACAAAATTAATCCGCATGTCCGCAACTATTCACAATGAAGTTTCCTTAGAACATACCCTCTGTTTGCGTTGTTCACACCTACAATAAATATGTCCATAGAACAAATAGCCCGTCCGCCTGTCTCTAAAGATGTGACACACATTCAATTTGGTTGGGGACCTCGACTCTGTCCGTAGAACACCCACATGCATGCGTAATTACACCGTTGGGTCCTACGAACATTGTGCCTGTCTGTAACTGTTAGCCGCATGTGTGTCGCACTTTTAATTTGTTCGGGGACACAAACACTATCTGTAGAACACCGGCACGCATGCGTGCAACCGACCCCACACATTTGGTGTCCTATGGACACCCGTCCCATTTGTGAACGTGTCCGCAACATCATCATGTGACCGCATGTAATTGTTCGGTAACGAAGTCCGGCCCCCGGACATTAAAAAAGTGCTTTGTTAAGCAATCCAAAGTATTTTTCTCGAAAACATCAGCCTTGCACATGTCCCAGACAATGTCCCTAGTGATCTACATAATTTTTGGAATTTTTGAACCCTTTTTTGGTGTTCGAGGCAGCACGGGTGTTTGCTAAGCATGCCCCAGCACCCCTTTAAAAGGCCACACCCCAGAGCTGATCCTCATTCTGCTTTTGGATTTCCAAGCAAGACAGACCATTGCTGGACATTGATCCTTGGTGGACCTGCTTTTGCTACTGAATTAATTCCTTTTGGAAATTTCCTTCCAGCTGTTCTGATGGCATCCATGCCAGCTGCTGGTGCAAATTCTGTCTCAGCACCACCCTCAACCCCTCCACCACCACCACCACCTCCCCAAGGGCCTGCATAGGGTAACATACATGATGATACAGAGGAGGATGATGAGGATGAGGTAGTGGAAGTCCCTACTACTAGCACTCACCATGAGTCTTGGGTGAGGAGGTTGTTTACCACTCATGATGCAGTGCCCAAAGCTCGAGCAAACAAGGTGTGCTGCACTCAATGCCAGTTGGTATTGAGTTGTGGCAAACCAGGTTTGTACAGCTACGGTACTACCTCAATGAAGTGACACCTAAATTCATTCCACGGTGTGGCTATTCGTAAGGTTGTACCTTGCGACAAACGTAGTAGGTTGAGTTCCTCTGCAGCATCCTCTGTTTCTGCTCCTGCCACCACAAGAGACACTCCTGTGGGGCAGTGCATCCCTCCAGCTTCCTCGCAGGCCATACGTGATTCTGTAAACCTTACCTTTCGAGGGTCACAGTAATATGTATGTACTGTGACGCAGTACTCTGCAGGGGGGAGACCCTTCGAAGTGCTTTCGAAGCTGCGGTCTGGGAGCATGAGAAGGACTGCCAACTACCTGATTAAGGCCCACCCTACATCTTCCTCTCTCCATCTGCCCTTTCTTGTCCCCGTGGTTGTTGCCCCTAACTTACCCTCCCTTCCATTCCTTTCCTTATATGTCATGTCTGAAAAATCTAAAGAAAATACAAAACAACAAAAAAAGGTATCTTTTCAGAGCCGCATTTCACAGTTCAAAAATAGAAGTGCCAATGAAATGCTGCAGGGCCCTGTGTATTTTTTTTAGAAGTCTGCGGACAGTTCACGGACATTGACATTTTTGGGGGGCTCTCCTATCAAAACATTGCACTTTTCTCCGGGAGGAAGTTGTGGGTCTGAAAAGAGCCTTTTGCTGGTGTTTTTTTGTGTTTCAAAACTTCAAATGGTCACCCCCACTGGAAAAAGGATTACTATTAATCCAAAAGGGTTGCAATGCATTTTGTATATTTTGCAAAAAAATCTGATTGCCAGGAAAGTAAGATGTACTTCATCTCTGTGAAAAACGTGTGTACTACGAAACACAATATTTTCATTATGAAAAGAGGACATGCCAACATCTCTCAAAAAGGCACAAACAGCCTTGTTGACATAGCGCCTCACTTTCTCCATTTGTGGACCAAATGAAGAAGAACGCAGCCACATTTGTCTCTGCGCAATACAGGAAAAAATTACTCCGGACTTTGGAAACATGTCCATGACTTTCCCAAGTCCTTCTTTCATTGCAAATTGCAAAGGGATTCCAGAGACATATCCTAAACTGTTCCCTCCACAATGAATAATAATAATGTCTGGATGACGCTGTGTCACCAAAGTAGCACAACGAGGTACCAAATCCAGCCACTTCATTCCACGCACTCCATGTTAGTGCACTTCCACATGAGGGAATCCAAGCTGTGCAGCCACTCCAAAGCTATTTCATGCACCTCCCACCAATTTATCCATGAGTCTCCCAAAATCCAGACAATCTGCCTTCTGAAAGACACAGCCATAGCTATCTGCTCTCCTCTCAGGAAAAATACTTTCTGACAAAGTCTCTCTTTACACATCATGCCCAGTAAACCTTATTGACCAATCCTTTGCCCTGCTAAGTCTCATTTGCATGCCTCTCAGCATCAAAATCCCTGTATGTAATAGGCGCTGTCCGCGGACAAATCACACAATCTGAGATTGGGGGACGAAAATTGAAATCATGTGCGCCATTTTACCCTTTAGTTTGGCTCTGAAAAGAGCATTTTTTTGGTTTTTTGAAGATGCCTTAGAAAGATTTTTAATTTTGTACATTTTATGGTTTTTTTTCCTTATTTCCCGCCAAATATCTTCACATTAGCTTCTCCAAAGCAATCCTTATGTTCCAAAACAGCATGGCATTTCCCATAAAAGATAAAGAGATGCCATCTTCTTTAAAATAAACAACATTACCAGAATCAATGTTGGCATAATTGCAAAAGAACATGCCAGCTCTAATCATAAAAGCGAACGTGCCTTGGTTAAATAAACACCTAGCAACATTTGCTGAGGACAAAAAAACAGAACTATTATCCCATACTGCTCTAGGTACCAAAGCAATAACCTTGGCATTTTCAAGTACTTTCATGACTGCCTGAACCAAGTTTTCAAGACCTTACAACAAAGTAGGGGCACTGGCATAGCCCAAATGCAAAGCACCACAGTGTAGGACAACTACATGTGGAATATTAAACCCAGCAATATCCTGACAAACTTCTAGCATTGCCTGCAAATTGAAACCAGGCACAGTGCTCCACACCAACTCCACTCCTTTTACGTCAGATTTGTTAGCCACATTCCTAGATTTAGCATACTGCTCCAAAACATTCACAAACATATCTCCAAGCACCAACACCCTGACTATCTACACCTCTGCCATCTTAATTACACAGAGCCTCCCTCAATATGAAGCAGAACCTCAACACGTGATTGGCTAAACATACACTCCAATGTCATGCTTATACGCCCCGAACATGGCACGCCATGTCCGCGAACAACCACAGTGTCTGCGGAGCGCGTAAGTAACACTGGGGCAGCACTATAACCTTTCTGCTTCACTCTCTGCACCATTCCCTCATTGGCTACTGTTAAGCAGTCACACAACCATCTACCAATCACATCCAAGAACACTACATCTAACTCCATCATCACAGTTCAGCACTTTAGATGTACTGTTGATCACTCTGAATACAAATGGGATGTGATTGCAGAGGGAATATATCAACAACTATTACAAAACTCTTCTAGATGTCTGTTTCCAGATTCATCCACACCCACATGAATGAACACAAACTACAGTAAAAAATATTTTCTGCACAGTACATGTACAGTTCTTGTGTAAATGCATATAAACGGGATAACCGCCACTTACCCTGTGTAACCCATAGCTCCCAACCTTTTGTGTCACCAAGGTGGGCGAAAACAACCGATTTCCTTTTTTTCGGATGAGAGGCCATAGCAGTGAAAGGGTGTATGAGGGACTTAGTGGGTGATTCAGATGCTTGCAAGGCAGGTAACACCTGCCAAAAGCGGGTGAGTTGAGAGCTAATTATAACCCGTAAAAAAAGCATACTGTCATTCCTCCCATCTGCTATGATAAAGTGTTGCTTCCAAAGCTGTCTGCTCTCCAAATTTGTATTTATCTATATTACTTACTGTAATGTGCAAACTGTTATTCTCTTAATTCATTCTGTCATTTGTGTAACCACTGCCACCTATTTATCCACATTTCAACTATAATAGCATTTAAAGCATTATAGGGCATATGATGTACATACAATGTCCTTTCTATACAATCTGGATATTTTACACAATCTTTCATTTGAAATTCCTTTACAAATGATTATAATAGTAATCAGACACAACACACACCCACCTATCTAACAAACTGGCATTTCATGTTAAAAGATGTGCGAAATAACTGTATAATCGTGGGAGAAGGCTTTGTAGTGTGTTATAAAATTACACACAGCCAGGATGAGTACATGCATCTTTATTCATGCGCACAGATAGCCACTATCATTTGAAAGGCTCCCAGCTGAAACAACACCAGTGCATCTACAACTATTCTTCCATTCTTTACAGCTCTCTCATTCCAGCTGGTTGCCCATTCTGTTTTAGAATTTACCACAGCATTCAACTATACACAGGTGCAGTCATGTCTATCGCATCATGTACAACTATGTACGAACAATGTAGTAAACCAACACATACAACATGTCCCCCTTCCATTCAGTCTGCAACGCAAGCACCACACCCTTCATTGTAACCCTTACTTTATTTCAGACTCTCCCATCTCCAAGCACCACAGGATCACCCAGTAGTTTGCTAATCATCTGAAGTCTGGTAAACTTGCTTTGTCCCATCACCACTTTTCCAGGATTTCTTATTTCAACCTTCTCCCCTACAAATATGCTGGAGAGTAATAAGCTGCTGAACCCATCAAATCCTTCTGCTTTATTTCCCACACCTTCACAAATGCATACATTGCATGTTTTTCCTGACAATTCCTGTCATTTACCCTGTATATATAGCAAAAAAAGCATACAGTTATTTCTCCTATCTCCTAACATCCAATAACACAGCCTTAAAAAGCCAAGTGTGCTTACTATTGTAATGATTTCTAAAGCATGTTCAACTCACAGATTCTAAGTAAAATATACAGAATGCACATAGACAAAGGAAAGTGCATCTACATGCTATGCACAGTTATCAGAAAGCACTGCTACTGCAAACAAAAAAATAATGTCTACATTAACAACAGTGCTATTAACGCACATATTTACTAACTTCTTTTGTTCACAATTGCAGTGAAGACCACTCTCCTGAGAACCAGCAGTGTCTAAAGTACGAACCAGAACTCAGAAGAAACCTACTCTTTCCATCCTAAAAAGTAAGTCAATACTGCCATAATGTTCTAACTGTTACTCAAACACTATAGAATTCTAGTTTTGTAGAAAAAACAATTGCATTAACCCTGCAGCATTAGATTCAGTATTACTGTCCCTCAGCAGGTGCATACTTTGTATTGTCATCTGAACACCAGTATAGTAACACACAATTACGAGAATAGCCTTCCCAACCTGAAGTAACAGCCCATTGCACAATCACACATCTCTACATACATGCTTACCAGCATACTCAGACACTCATACACAAAGCACACATACATTGCACAACATTCCAACCCACACTTTATTTTTTCGCTCCAACAGACCCCAAAGAGTGCCTACCAAAACACAACTTCCTAGAAAGCAACGCAAAAGTAGACAAAATCAAAATCGAAGTGCCCAAAGTAAGCATCCACCTCTAACAGAATTTGGACAAAAAGTTCAAACAGAACTTCAAATACAGTCAGTAAGCAAAACAAAAACAGCTTCTCATAAACAAACTTTGCCACCTCTTTTAATATGTAAAACGAAACAGAAATTGATTAACAGGACTGCAGCTACCACTAGTGCTAACACTGCACCTATAAATCTCAATGTAGCCACAAGCATACCAAAAAAATTATTTTACAAAAAATGTTCCGCCACAGAGTCCTTCAGAACCTCATAAAAACAGGAGAGAAATCACTCACAACCCTTAAAACCTACTGTAGAAAATTAATTGTAGAAGCTCTCATAGACAGTGCAATCCTTCTCAAAAGGTATTTTTTTTTATTTTAGGTTTAAACAGAATGAAACCACTAACAAAACTAAGTACTAAACTACAAAAAAGACTTCTCAATAAACGGAATATCAACAAACATAACTTTGCAAACATCTGTGGAGGTGATGGGACTCACACCACCAGCACAGAACCGTATTTGAATGACGAAGCATACAAACAAAATAAAATAAACCCAAATGCCATACATATCAGTGGATGAGGGTATGAAAAACATAAGAATACTATTAAGGAACAAGAAACGCTGCTAACAAAAATATCCATACAGATTTGGGCCTAGGGTATGGCACCATACAGATATGGGCTTAGGGTGTCCAAGCCACCAAGGAAAACGGAACCCCATGCATTTCTGAAAAGAAGACACCCCTGGGAATCCAAAGATGTCTGACTTGTGAGAATCTCCCCAGAATGTATTACCCACAAGCCACGTCAAGACCCACATGGGAGAAGGATGCCCAAGGCCAGGGATATTACCGCTGACTTTGCTGGAGCTGTGGCTGGCTTGTGTTACAGCTTCTACCCACCAGTGTCAACACATCCCTGAAGGGAAAAGCTGTAATGCTGCCCAGCCGCAACTTCAGCATAGTTGGAGGTGATGTCCCCGGCCTTGGACATCCATGTACGTTGTGGGTATACCGTCTCCTAAGCACAGCGGCAGCTCCACGGATCCCTGGCAGGATCCCCATTCCTCCCCAGAGGTGAGACCTGTATTGTAGCACAGCCAGAGCTGCAGCCTGGGCTTGCAGACGGACAACCCGCATGGGAGGCATCCGCTCCCAGGGAAACACCAATGTTCTGCTGGCACGGGGGCAATCTGTGGCCTGCCCCTGAAATTGTGTCCCCGCCCACCAAAATATCTGCCCAGACGGCCTATTCACACCCACACCGCCAACAATCCAGCCCCAGTCTCACCCACCCCACTGACATTGGGCCCGTACCATAGAATAATAAAAAACTGTACTCACTTAACGTTGCAGCTGCTCGCATAGAAATAGCTGTAAACAAAACAAAAAACATGTGTAACCTACGGTCACCCCAGCAAAAACAAATCTACACTCATACTTTCCAAGCATGCCCCCCTTGCAAGCCATCCCTGGTGGTCTACTGAACCTCACCCCCACCCTCCAGTGAAAACACATTTGCACCTTCCTGCAGGCTGATATCTGCCCCCAGGGAGGGGTGCATGAGGTGCCCCCCCACACTCCATTTGGCTTGGGAAAAGAAGCCCACCCCAAAATGTCAGGCAGGCCCCTCAATGGATGGGGCAGTAGGATTTGGGCACCCTGGGGGCAGATTGGCACACCAATGTGCCCATCTGCGCCAAGGGAAGTTTGGTAAGCAAAGAAACAAATAGAAAATGGCAAGCTGCACTTTAGGAGGGCTGAGGGGCACCCTAAACCACTGGAAAATTTTGAAATGGGGTTGCACATCTCCACCCCCACCCCAAATGGAGGGGTGGGTCATCTCATGTAGCCCTCCCTGGGGGCAGATAAGGGAGCGGCTGTCATGCTCTCCTCCCTGGGGTCAGGTGTCCCTTCCTAGGAGCAGATATCTGCCCCCAGGGAGGGCTGCATGACATGGCCCCCACTCCATTGTGGGTGGGGAGGGAACAACCCCTTCCCATTCAAAAAATTCCCCAGTGGTTTGGGGTGCTCCACAGCCCCCCTACAATGCTGTCTACCATTTTCACTTTTTCCTTTGTTTAACCAACTCCCCTTGGCACAGATAGCCACAATAGTGTGCCATTTTGCCCCCAGGGTGCCCAAAACCTACTGCCCCACCCATTGGGGGGCCTGTCCAACATTTTGTGATGGCCGTCTCCACCCCACCCCAAATGGGTGGGGGGCGCATCTCATGCAGGCCTCCCTGGGCCTCCTACGAATGGCTGCATGAGGTACACCCCCCTCCATTTGGAGTGGGGGGAGAGGGCCACCAAAAAATGTGAGACAGGCCCCCCAGTTGGTGCGACAGTAAGGTTTGGGCACCCTGGGGGCAGATTGGCACACCAATGTGCCCATCTGCGCCAAGGCAACTTTGGTAAACAAAGAAAAAAATTGAAAATGGCAGACTGCAGTTTAGGGGGGCTGAGGGGCATCCTAAACCGCCGGGGAATTTTGTAATGTGAAGGGGGTGCACCTCTCCACCCCCCCAAATAGAGGGGTGGTGCATCTCATGTAGCCCTCCCTGGGGTCAGATAATGGGGGCTGTCATGCACTCCTTCCTGGGGTGAGGTGTCCCTTCCTAGGAGCAGATATCTGCCCCCAGAGAGGGCTGCATGGCATGATCCCCACTCCATTGTGGGTAGGGGGTGAGGAGGCCACCACCCCTTCCTAGTACAAAATTCCCTGGTGCTTTGGGGTGCCCCACTGCCCCCTAAAATGCTATCTACCATTTTCACTTTTTTGCTTTGTTTATCCAACTCCCCTTGGCACAGATGGACACAATAGTGTGCCATTCTGCCCCCAGGGTGCCAAGACCTTACTGCCCCACCCACTGGGGGGCCTATCCCACGTTTTTTGGTGCCTCCCATCCCAAATGGATGGGGGGGCACCTTATGCAGGCCTCCTTGGGGCTCCTATGAACGGCTGCATGAGGTGCCCCTCACTCCATTTCGGGTGGCAGGGCAGAGGGCCACCGATAAGCATGGGAAAGGCCCCCCAGTGGGTGGGGTAGTAAGGTTTGGGCAACCTGGGGGCTGATTGACACACCAATGTGCACATCTGCACAAAGGCAAGTTTGGTAAACAAAGAAACAAATTGAAAATGGCAGACTGCATTTCAGGGGAGTGGTGGGGGGACCCTAAACCACCATGGAATTTTATAATGTGAAGGAGGGTGCACTTCTCCATCCCCCCAAAAAGGAGGGATGGCACATCTCATGTAGCCTTCCCTAGGGGCAGATAGGGGGGGGGGCTGTCATGCACTCCTCCCTGGGGTGAGGTGTCCCTTCCTAGGAGCAGATATCTGCCCCCAGGAAGGGCTGCATGACATGGCCCCCAATCCATAGTGGGTGGGGGGGATTCCACCACCCCTTCCCATTACAAAATTCCACAGCACTTTGGGGTGCCCCACAGCCCCCCTAAAATGCTATCTACCATTTTCACTTTTTGCTTTGTTTACCCAACTCCCTTTGGCGCAGATGGGCACAATAGTTTGCCATTCTGCCCCCAGGGTGCCCAAACCTTATTGCCCCACCAACTGTGGGGCCTGTCCCACGTTTTTTGGTGGCTCCCAACCCCAAATAGATGGGGGGTACCTAATTCAGGCCTCTCTAGTGCTCTTAAGAACGGCTGCAAGAGGTGCCCCCCACTCGATTTGCGGTGGGGAGAGGGCCACCAAAAAGCATCGTACAGGCCCTCCAGTGGGTGGAGCAGTAAGGTTTAGGCACCCTGGGGGCAAAATGGCACACTATTGTGCCCATCTATGCCAACGGGAGTTGGGTAAACAAAGAAAAAAATTGAAAATGGCAGGCTTCACTTTAGGTGGGCTGTGGGGCACCCTAAACTGCAAGCAAATATTGTAATGTGAAGGGGGGTGCACATCTGCACCCCCACCCCAAATGGAGGGATGGCGCATCTCATGTAGCCCTCCCTGTGGGCAGATAAGGGGGGGCTGTCATGCACTCCTCCCTGGGGTCAGGTGTACCTTCCTAGGAGCAGATATCTGCCCCCAGGGAGGGCTGCATGACATGGCCCCCACTCTATTGTGGGTGGGGGGATGCCACCACCCCTTCCCATTACAAAATGCCCAGGTGCTTTGGGGTGCCCCACAGCCCCCCCTAAAATGCTATCTACCATTTTTTTACTTTTTTGCTTTGTTTACCCAACTCCCCTTGGTGCAGATGGCCACAATGGTGTGCCATTATGGCCCCAGGGTACCCAAAACTTACTGCCACACCCACAGGTGGGCCTGTCTCGTGTTTTTTGGTGGCCCCCACTAGATTTGGGGTGGTGGGAGAGGACCACCAAAAAGCATGGGACAGGCCACCGAGTGGGTGGGGCAGTAAGGTTTGGGCACGCTGGGGGAAGATTGGCACACCAATGTGCCCATCTGCGCCAAGGCAACTTAGGTAAACAAAGAATAAAATTGAAAATGGCAGGCTGCACTTTAGGTGGGCAGAGGGGCACCCTAAACTGCAAGTGAATATTGTAATGTGAAGGGGGGTGCACATCTGCACCCCCACCCCAAATGGAGGGATGGCACATCTCATGTAGCCCTCCCTGGGGGCAGATAAGGGGGGGCTGTCATGCACTCTTCCCTGGGGTCAGGTGTACCTTCCTAGGAGCAGATATATGCCCTCAGAGAGGAATGCATGACATGGCCCCCACTCCATAGTGGGTGGGGGGTGCCACCACCCCTTCCCATTAGAAAATTCCCCATTGGTTTGGAGTGCCTCGCAGCCCCCCTAAAATGCTGTCTACTATTTTCTTTTGTTTACCCAAATCCACTTGGTGCAGATGGGCACAATAGTGTGCCATTATGCCTCCAGGGTGCCCATAACCTTCTGCTCCAACCATTTGGGGGGCCAGTCTGACATTTTGTGGTAGCTCACTCCACCCTCACCCAAATGGGTGAGGGGTACCTCATGCAAGCCTCCCTGGGTCTCCTACAAATGGCTGCATAAGGTACACCCCCCCTCCATTTGGGGTGGGGGAGGAGAGGGCCACCAAAAAAGATTGGACAGGCCCCCCAGTGGGTGGCACAGTAAGGTTTGGGCAACCTGGGGGCAGATTGGCACACTAATGTGCCAACTGCGCCAAGGGATGTTTGGTAAACAAAGATAAACATTTAAAATGGTACATTACACTTTAGGGCAGGCTGAGGGGCACCCTAATCCTAGGGGAATGTTCCGATGTAATGGGGGGTAGCCCTCTCCCCTCACACCAAATGAATGGGGGGGCATCTCAATCAGCCCTCCCTGGGGGCGGATAAGAGGGGAGCATTTCATGCAGCCCTCCCTGGTGTCAGATGCCCCTTCCTAGGGGCAGATATCTGCCCCCAGGGAGGGCTACACGGAGTGCCTCCATTTCAGCTTGGGGTGAGGGGGAGAGGGTCTCCCCCTTTTCCGTAAATACATCCCTGGTGGCTAGTGGCCCCCCTCCCCCATCCAAATCTCCCTTTTGTTGTTTGTTTTTCTTTTATTTATTCTTTCATTTTGTCGCTTCACTGGGGGCAGATGATCAGCCATTTGCCCCCAGGGGGCCCTAACCTGCAGGCCCCATCCTTTGGGAGGCCTGCACACCTATTCCTGGTGCCCCCCTGCCAATTGGATGGGGGGGCGACCTGGTGTACTCCTGCCTGGGGGCAGAAATCTGCACCAGGGAGGGCTACAAGGGGTGGCCCCCTTTTCCACTTGGTTTCGGAGGGGAAAGGCCACCACCCTTTCGGGGGAAAAAAATCCCTGGTGACTAGTGCCCCCTCCACCCCCACCCCCCATCCCTGTTGCGTTTCATTATTATTATTTTTATTTTATTGCGCACCCCTTCCTGGGGGAAGATGATCAGTCATCTGCCCCCAGGGTTATTCATAAGTGCCCCCATGCTTTGGGGGCCGGGGGGAGAGGGCTGCTTACTGTAAGCAGCCCCCACCTCCCCTCCGCTTTCAAAACAATTCCCTGATGCTCTAGTGGTCATTGATCGGCAGGGATTGAGCGCCCTGCACCTGATCTGTGCAAAGCAATGTTTTCACAAAAGATGTTGTTGGAAAAGGGAGAATCTCCCCTTTCCAGCGACGTCTCCCTCTATCTCCTGCTTGAAATACAGCCATAGATCGAGGGGAGAAAGGTGGAGACTCACCTCTCATTTTCACAGCGGCATCCCAAAATGGCTTCCACAGTGAAAATTACTTTCACTTTCACATCGGAGGGCTTTACACATGCCGATGTGAAAATGAAGGTATTCGAGCCCCTGGGCAGTGAGGAGGGACATCCCTCTCACATAGCCCGGAGGTTGGATTACTGTTTTTAGTGATCTTTTCTCTGCAGGAATTGCTCAAAACAAGGTGCCAAAAAGGACAAGCTTTCTCATCCTTGGCAACATGGAGGTAATATCAATGATGAAATTGCTCACCCTTGCCACTTAAGGGGTTAACCAAAGCAGAAATAACAGAGCTCCAAGACCTCTGTGATTACATATCATCTGACAAAACACTATCACAGAAATTGTACAGCTTAGGCATAAGAATGCTCTCCCACAGAGAATGTGGCTGCTATGAAGCAGACCATTTAACCAGTACTGCCTTGTATGGAAAATCTGAAAATATAGCATGACTAAGTCTTGGTCCTGCTAAATCTAGAAAAATAGTTTGAAAATCATATGAAGACATAGAGTACCACTTTGGAAACCATGTGTCTATACCACATAGTCCAAAACTTCACATACAAAATGATATTAAACCAGATGAGAAGAAAGGTAGATACAGTGTGGAAAATTTTGACGGCAGCTTAGTGAAACTTACCAAACAAAGCTTAATTAATCATATCAAATTGTCATTAAAAACTCCTCAACCTAAAGAACTGTATTACATGCCCCTTCTATAACTTTTTAAACCATGGAGAAAAGAAGAAGGTTTACTAGATAGCTATGGCTCCTCTGAAGACGCTTTCAAAGCAAAAAGACATAAACTTTGCACAGTACAAAACAATGTTGCACAATGAACAACAACAAGAAGAAGAACTCCAGGCGCAACTAAATGTGGACACTCTTGACAGTAGTCAACCTTCTGTAACAGGAAGCCAAGAACCACTTGGATAGCCACTAATAGCAAATGAGGCAGCATTAGCCATGACAGAAGTAGAAAACACCACGTGTCAGTATGAGCAAATCTACAGAAGAATTTGCTGTACTAAAATCACAACTAAAAAAATGAGCAGCGTAGCATTTTCCAAGAAATAACGTGGTGTGCAGCATGAAACTAAAAATGGTACCTGCCAAGTCTACAAACCTATACTGCTATACGTAAGTGGTCAAGCTGGTTCAGGCAAAACGTTCTCAATCAAAATCATCAGCAAGTTCCTCCAACAATTAACAAACTACAAACTGTCAGCTGTTGTAACTGCCCCCACAGGATTAGCTGCTGACAACATAGGCGGTGTCACTTTACAGCAATTACTACTCCTTCCAGTAGAACACCAAAACAAAATATACTATTACAAACTTTCTCCGGAAGCTGCAATGGAACTACACTAAGTTTTCAAACAAATGAAAATGTTGCTAATAGATGAAGTAAGCATGGTTTCCAATTTAATGTTAGCCTTAATTCACCTCATATTACAAGAGGTCCTAAAAACAGACTATGAAGAACTTTGAAGAATATTTTTAAAACTTCAGGGCACAATCTATGCCATAAAACTCTTGGCAGCATAAGAAATGTCAACCTTTGCCAACATTTCCAATACAGAGAATTAACTAAAAACATGTGTCAGTCTGCAGACCTCACATACGCCAACACCTTTGAAAAGTATTAGGGTTGGTGTACTATCTCAAGAAGCACAATCTATATGGAAAACCAGGCACACTCATGCATTCTATGGCCAAAATCCACGTGTTACTGAGGTCATGGAACAATTTGCACACAAAAATGTAAACTGTATGTCCTTGATGGCAACTCTTGCAACATGTTCACAGACAAACTGGATGTACATGGCATGACACTACCCATGTGTCAAAAAGCCACAACAAAGGTAAATACCTTAGAAAACTATATCTCTAACACAGCTGGTTTGGGGAAAATATTAAAATTATCTTTAAACTGCAGAGTAATCCGGAAACGTAACCTTGAAGTGGACCAATGACGATATGATATGAGATGATGTGATGTGATATGATATGGCATTTATAACACACCTATACACAAGTGTTTCAAGATGTGATGAGGCAAGGGAGGGAGAACACAGGGAGGATAGACAATGATCCTACTAGGCCAGGTGTCATTCACATACATATTCTGCTTGTGGTGTCTAGGTTAGTAGAGTGACAATTCTAATGATGCACTTTGTCAATTTTAATTTGTTGACTTTCGAAAAATGGGGAAACTAAGACATTCAATGTACAGCATGCAATTTTAAACGCTGCAAGAAAACACAGTTGTTTCAGTGTTAGGATGTCTACATATGTTTCGGCACATAATATGCATCAACACCATCCCTGGTGTTCTGCTATTTTAGTTGTGGCCCTCTTCAGGACAGAATGTTGTTTTTCGGAATGACAAAAAGTTCAGAAAAAAACCCCAGGTGTTCACGTTGTTTTTCAGTGCTGTAAAGGGTGGAAAATATGGAATTTGTGTTAGTGGTGTGTCTAGGACTCAACTTTGCATTAAAAACTCTTCTGATAGAAATTTATGCGACATGGATACAATCTTCTCCACATTCCCACTTCTTACTGACCTTTGTATGCTTTTGCGGTCGGACTTAAGATTATTATTTTTGTTCTAGGCAAGCGTCGAAATCGCTGTCATGCCCTGGATGTCATCATACAGTTGGTTGCCTATATCTTATTTGGGCTTAATGGTTGGTCCTTACGTCGAAGTAATTCAGACTTTCGAGCCTACGGACACAATTGAAAATTTAAAACAAACCGTTTGTTGCGTTTATGCGTGTTGGTATTTCAAACATAGAAGTTGTCTTCATTTTTTACTGACCTGAGAGTATCGTCAGAGGGTATAATTTAATTTGGCGCTAGTTGTTTTTGCAGAGATGCATGTCCCCTGCATGTGGGTTCCCAGGGGTACCTTCTTTTCCAGTTTGACAGAACCTGTGGGGGCAGATGGAATAAAACCTGCGTTTAGGAGGCCAAATCTCCACATGAGCCGTAATATACTTTTTTTCCTTTCGCTAGCGTGGTTTCGTAGTTGTTTTATGAAACATTAGCGTTTAGGTTTTGTTTACCTTCTATTTGATTCGATGAAACGATCTTTACGTATCGTAGTGCAGCTCCTCTCAGTTTCGACGTAGAGGTACCAACTTGTTTGAGTTTGGTGTTTCAAGAGATGAAATATATTACTTCCGTATTGCTTCCGTAGTTGCATATCATGTGACTGCCAAGTACGTCTTTCGAAAAACCCGTTCATTTCTTGGCGGCGCATGCGGCCATCTTGAAGTGTGTAAACTGAATGGTTGATCCTTTCTTTTTTGTAGGTTTTCACATAACGTAATTATGTTTTGTTCATTAAAATAAATATGGTGGTACATAGACACGCCTTGGCAGTGTTTTCATTGTTTACATACAGTATAGCCCGTGTATTTGTTATGGTAGAAACGAAGTCTGGGCTCCAGGGTCATATAGGCTCGAGATATTCTCTTCAGAAGAAAATTCCCCACTCTACTGATGAGTTAAGACCATTTTTTACTGTATCTAGGTCAAAAATCCATTTTTGTTCGCATTTGCGCAGAGCCAAATCACGGTCTCCGCCTCTGTTTGAAATTTGAACTGTTTGAATGATAAACCAAAAGATTTCACATGGTTTATGTTTTAGTTGGAGATAGTGGGCTACAAGAGGTTTATTAGGTGTCTGATTTCTGATGTTGGTCCGATGTTCTCCTATGCGTATTTTGATGTGTCTTTTTGTTTTCCCGATATACAGGAGTTGGCATGGGCATTGGATCGCATATACTACCCATTGCGAATTGCAGTTTGTGAACGATCTAAGTTGCCAGTCTCTTTCTTTCAATTTTATGTTTTTCATGTTTTTCGTGAGTGGGCAAACCGAACACATGCCACATTTAAAATGTCCTGTTACCGGTGGAAGGTCCCAAAGGGTGTTCTGTAAGTCTGTTTTTTTTGATTGAGGATATGTGTGGACCAAACTGTCTTTTAGGTTCTTCTGTCTTTTAAACGCAAATCTAGGAGGTGCAGGATTGAAGTCCTCCGTTTTTATGATGTGCCAGTTCTTTAGGACTAGTTTGCGTAGCTTGTGGCTAATCGGGGTGAAAGTTGTGATGCATGTCATTTTTTCCACAGTTGTTTTTCTGGGCGGGTTTAAACATGTATCTCGATTTTTATTTTTCGCACTTTTATAGGCCACATTTATATACTTTTTCGGATATCCTCTTTGTTCCAGACGTTTTTTCAGTTGTTTGCCATGTATCCTATAGTCTTCTAGATTCGTGCAATTACGGCGTACTCTTAGGAATTGGCCTATCGGAAGGTTGGTCTTGAGGCTTGCTGGATGGTAGCTCTTGAATTCGAGAAGTGTATTCTTATCCGTTTTTTTCCGATATAAGTTTGTGGTGAGGGAGGCATTTGGCTCTGTTCTGATTTCTAGATCCAAAAAAGGGATGCTCTTTGTGTTGTGGCACATAGTGAATTTGATGTTCACATTGCATTGGTTTAACCATTTTTGGAATTCTAGCAGGAGTGAATTGGAGCCTCTCCATACTAGAAAACAGTCATCGATGTATCTGTACCATGCGATGATGTTGGTTTTAAACGGATTATCGATGTGATAGATAGACTTGGTCTCTACAGAGTCCATATATAGGTTTGCAATATCAGGGGCAAATGTTGCACCCATACTGGTTCCATGTCTTTGGTTATAGAAAGAATCTCCACAGATGAAGTAATTCTCCATAAGGGCCAGTCTTGCGCATTCCAGGATGAAGGGGGTTGGAACTGTCTTGTTGTTCATAATTCGTTGGTTCAAGTATTGTTCCAGTATTTTTAAACATTCGAGCTGCGGGATGCTGGTGTATAGAGCGACTACATCTAGTGTTGCTAGAATGTCTCCTTGTTCCGTGGTTATATTTTCTACGATCTTTATCATACTCGTCGTGTCCTTAACATATGATTTCATGCGTGATACGAAAGGTCTGAGGAACCAATCGACGTAAATTGACAGAGGTTCGAGGATCGAGTCTATTGCCGACACTATTGGTCTCCCTGGGGGTGTTGTGCCCAGGGAGACCAATAGTGTCGGCAATAGACTCGATCCTCGAACCTCTGTCAATTTACGTCGATTGGTTCCTCAGACCTTTCGTATCACGCATGAAATCATATGTTAAGGACACGACGAGTATGATAAAGATCGTAGAAAATATAACCACGGAACAAGGAGACATTCTAGCAACACTAGATGTAGTCGCTCTATACACCAGCATCCCGCAGCTCGAATGTTTAAAAATACTGGAACAATACTTGAACCAACGAATTATGAACAACAAGACAGTTCCAACCCCCTTCATCCTGGAATGCGCAAGACTGGCCCTTATGGAGAATTACTTCATCTGTGGAGATTCTTTCTATAACCAAAGACATGGAACCAGTATGGGTGCAACATTTGCCCCTGATATTGCAAACCTATATATGGACTCTGTAGAGACCAAGTCTATCTATCACATCGATAATCCGTTTAAAACCAACATCATCGCATGGTACAGATACATCGATGACTGTTTTCTAGTATGGAGAGGCTCCAATTCACTCCTGCTAGAATTCCAAAAATGGTTAAACCAATGCAATGTGAACATCAAATTCACTATGTGCCACAACACAAAGAGCATCCCTTTTTTGGATCTAGAAATCAGAACAGAGCCAAATGCCTCCCTCACCACAAACTTATATCGGAAAAAAACGGATAAGAATACACTTCTCGAATTCAAGAGCTACCATCCAGCAAGCCTCAAGACCAACCTTCCGATAGGCCAATTCCTAAGAGTACGCCGTAATTGCACGAATCTAGAAGACTATAGGATACATGGCAAACAACTGAAAAAACGTCTGGAACAAAGAGGATATCCGAAAAAGTATATAAATGTGGCCTATAAAAGTGCGAAAAATAAAAATCGAGATACATGTTTAAACCCGCCCAGAAAAACAACTGTGGAAAAAATGACATGCATCACAACTTTCACCCCGATTAGCCACAAGCTACGCAAACTAGTCCTAAAGAACTGGCACATCATAAAAACGGAGGACTTCAATCCTGCACCTCCTAGATTTGCGTTTAAAAGACAGAAGAACCTAAAAGACAGTTTGGTCCACACATATCCTCAATCAAAAAAAACAGACTTACAGAACACCCTTTGGGACCTTCCACCGGTAACAGGACATTTTAAATGTGGCATGTGTTCGGTTTGCCCACTCACGAAAAACATGAAAAACATAAAATTGAAAGAAAGAGACTGGCAACTTAGATCGTTCACAAACTGCAATTCGCAATGGGTAGTATATGCGATCCAATGCCCATGCCAACTCCTGTATATCGGGAAAACAAAAAGACACATCAAAATACGCATAGGAGAACATCGGACCAACATCAGAAATCAGACACCTAATAAACCTCTTGTAGCCCACTATCTCCAACTAAAACATAAACCATGTGAAATCTTTTGGTTTATCATTCAAACAGTTCAAATTTCAAACAGAGGCGGAGACCGTGATTTGGCTCTGCGCAAATGCGAACAAAAATGGATTTTTGACCTAGATACAGTAAAAAATGGTCTTAACTCATCAGTAGAGTGGGGAATTTTCTTCTGAAGAGAATATCTCGAGCCTATATGACCCTGGAGCCCAGACTTCGTTTCTACCATAACAAATACACGGGCTATACTGTATGTAAACAATGAAAACACTGCCAAGGCGTGTCTATGTACCACCATATTTATTTTAATGAACAAAACATAATTACGTTATGTGAAAACCTACAAAAAAGAAAGGATCAACCATTCAGTTTACACACTTCAAGATGGCCGCATGCGCCGCCAAGAAATGAACGGGTTTTTCGAAAGACGTACTTGGCAGTCACATGATATGCAACTACGGAAGCAATACGGAAGTAATATATTTCATCTCTTGAAACACCAAACTCAAACAAGTTGGTACCTCTACGTCGAAACTGAGAGGAGCTGCACTACGATACGTAAAGATCGTTTCATCGAATCAAATAGAAGGTAAACAAAACCTAAACGCTAATGTTTCATAAAACAACTACGAAACCACGCTAGCGAAAGGAAAAAAAGTATATTACGGCTCATGTGGAGATTTGGCCTCCTAAACGCAGGTTTTATTCCATCTGCCCCCACAGGTTCTGTCAAACTGGAAAAGAAGGTACCCCTGGGAACCCACATGCAGGGGACATGCATCTCTGCAAAAACAACTAGCGCCAAATTAAATTATACCCTCTGACGATACTCTCAGGTCAGTAAAAAATGAAGACAACTTCTATGTTTGAAATACCAACACGCATAAACGCAACAAACGGTTTGTTTTAAATTTTCAATTGTGTCCGTAGGCTCGAAAGTCTGAATTACTTCGACGTAAGGACCAACCATTAAGCCCAAATAAGATATAGGCAACCAACTGTATGATGACATCCAGGGCATGACAGCGATTTCGACGCTTGCCTAGAACAAAAATAATAATCTTAAGTCCGACCGCAAAAGCATACAAAGGTCAGTAAGAAGTGGGAATGTGGAGAAGATTGTATCCATGTCGCATAAATTTCTATCAGAAGAGTTTTTAATGCAAAGTTGAGTCCTAGACACACCACTAACACAAATTCCATATTTTCCACCCTTTACAGCACTGAAAAACAACGTGAACACCTGGGGTTTTTTTCTGAACTTTTTGTCATTCCGAAAAACAACATTCTGTCCTGAAGAGGGCCACAACTAAAATAGCAGAACACCAGGGATGGTGTTGATGCATATTATGTGCCGAAACATATGTAGACATCCTAACACTGAAACAACTGTGTTTTCTTGCAGCGTTTAAAATTGCATGCTGTACATTGAATGTCTTAGTTTCCCCATTTTTCGAAAGTCAACAAATTAAAATTGACAAAGTGCATCATTAGAATTGTCACTCTACTAACCTAGACACCACAAGCAGAATATGTATGTGTTAGTTTGGACTTTTTAGTTGTATGTATTGTTTTCTAAGTCTGGAGGTGCCTGGTGGACAGCACCAACCACCTACAAAAGTGTATAAATTATACTATTAAAATATGTTTTTTACTGTGACTACCCTCTGAATAATGAAATATTTTTATGCGACTCTCAGATAGACAAGAAATATATCTATCCAAAAATCCCTCTGTCCCTGCCCTACTGCGAGGCGGACAAAAAGAGGGGTAATTGAGCTTGTGTCCCTTTGTTCCCTCTGTAAGAACCAAGTCCCGTTTTCAGCTCAATCCCCCTTTACCAAAAAATTGGGACTTACCCTCCTTTATACACAGGTGTCATTCAGATTGCACATGTGCAAGGGATGGGGGAGGGACAGTGCAGTACATGGGAGTAGGTAATACAATAAGTAAAAGTAACGGCCAGCAAGTGGCAAGTGCAAGGGTAAGTGCAGACATCAAGTGCTCGTAGGGGAGTGTAGGGCTACCAAAACAGTCCCCAAGTGCAGGGGTTGCCAGGCAGGCAGTGAAGGGGTGTGTGACTGGCGGGGGACGTACCTGGGCCCACAATTAGAGGGTATACAGGTAGCCAGTTCAGTTTCGGTTATAGCCAGGAGGTCAGCAAAGGAAAGGGGGAGTAAAAGCAGAAGCAAAGAGAAAGGTTTTGAGGTTCTTCTGAGTTAATGGAGCACTTGGTACAGTTGTTGGCTTTCAAACATACCCACATGACAACAACATTCAGTTTGTCAATATTCCGTTTGACAAACTATCAGATGTTAAAAGGATAGGACGCTCAACAGCCCGCTTCCTTCTTTTCAAAGACATGTCCCGGGAGGATAGCTCAGCGGCAGCGTGCGCGCTTGGAAGCAAAACGACACAAAGCAACAACAGGTTCGATCCCCGGGTCCGCGCTTAAAAACCTCTGGGTGTTTAAGCGCGTTATAAATACGCAACTAAGACAAAAAAAACCACAATTACGCAACTAAGAAAAAAAAAAAAAAAAAACCCTGTAACAGCGCCTCGATGCCTGCGGGCTGTGTGAGCGCTTTATAAATGTTAAATAAATAAAATAAATAAAAAAAAAAATGTATGTGCGCAGAAGACAATTTTCTCTAACTCTAGCATACGCAGTCACCATTCACAAATCACAAGGTCTTACTCTAGATAAAGCCTTGATAGATATTGGTAGCACAGTATTTAAAGAAGGCATGAGCTATGTAGCACTATCACGCTTACGTACACTTGACAGACTATTTCTAAACAACTTTGATGCAAGTAAAGTAAATGCTGATATTCCTTGCATTCTAGAATACAATAGACTATGTTCACTCTACACCCCCCATCTAAAAACCTATCCTGTTCTGCAAAAAGCAAAACTTTGTAAAACAAAACTACTTCGCTCTGACATTATGCAGGATCTCACAGCAATTCCTCCAAAGAAATTAAAAGAAGCTACTAAATCATCAAGAACCACAACCAAAGAAGAATGTCATGCACAAACAAAGTTAACTACCTCTTCAAAGAAAGAACACACACTCTGAACAATTGACTTGGACACAGAACTGTCAGGTCCATTCAAATTTTCAAATACAACTGGTGCAAATGTCTACACAAATGTAGCAATCAATATTCTATTCCAAGTGCCACCAATAATTGACAACATTTACTTATGCGGGTCAGACCAATTGTGTTTGCAAATTTTAGTTGTTCATAGAAATGCAACCAACATTCCTGACAACAGTTATAGTGTTTATGGAATAAGGAAGGAATTGGACTACTGTGCAGGAATGGTCAAATTCACTATAAACACACAAGAATTTCTACTGTATTTAATACAAATACTAGAAAACAAAAACATACCTATAAATGAAATCTTCCAGATTTCATACATGTGGCAACATACATGCACTCTTTGCAGCCATGTCGCACAAGAAGAAGTTCCTTATGAACACTTCATATATGTATCCATACCTAACTGTGAATCCATTGCATTTCAGCAACTTGTACAAAATGCAAAACATAGTAGATTATGTACTACCTGCAATTCAGATAATCGCTCTACCTTACAAATACAAACACATAGTAAATACGTAATAGTAATGGTTTTATGTTACAATGCAGATGGTACCAAAACAATTGTATGTTGACTGGATTCACACATGGTCAAGTATCACTTGGTAAGAAAACCTTCACAACAATAGGTAAAATCTACTACGCAGGAGTCACACCCAATGTAGTTCACTAGACTGCATATATAAAAAAGAATTGTGGATGGTTCAAATGTAATGATACTATCATTACTGTAAAACAGAGATTACCAGCAAATCTTGTGAACGCTTACTTAATATTCTTAAAACCAAAATTTAATATGTTATCTGTATTTGAACATAAACAGAACTTCAACTTCAAAACTATGCAGATTTAGAATATTACAACAGGTATCTAACTCCCCCAAGATCAGTCAACAAGCAAACAGATAACTGATTACCACTAACATGAAACAAGTAATAAACAGTTAGAATACGCCAACAGCTATCTAACTGCCCCAAGATTCTACAACAAGCAAACAGATAAATGAATAGCACTAAAATAAAACAAGAAGTACACAGTTAGAACACGACAACAGGTATCTAACTGCCCCGAAAATCTGCAACAAGCCAACAGATAGATAAATACCACTAAAATAGAAAAGAAATAAACAAATGGAATTCACCAACTGCTATCTAATTGCAACAATACTACCACCGCTTCCAAATCAAAAACCATACACCTATTCGATTCCTCCTACTGAAATCAATGAAAGAAATATATTGTACCACAACGTAGAAAAGATTTTTTTTTCCACAGACCCAATGATTTAATGAACAAACACCGGAACTGTATCTGCTCCAACTACCCACGTCATGAAAAAACAGCATACAACCACAAAAAGTGAAACAGTAAGTATATAATGATTGGACTCACACACAGCATAGCATAACACACCCATTCAATCAAACTCTTGACCTTAGACCACAATCCAAAATGTTTGCTTCCATGGGTATCTTATGCTGCAGTGCTTGTTGCCAAACACTACAATCTTGACTGCATGGCCTGGCCAAAACTCATCATACAACCTCAACAAAGGAAACAGTAAGTATATAATAATTAGACTCACAAACACTGCACTATTACACAGCCATGCAAACAAATATCTCACCAATAAATACAACCCAAAATGCCTACAGTCTTCGATACCAACAATCTGAACACAATCCAACAAACAAACTAACACACATAATCTCACTACCCTACTGCCAATCAATATTTACATTTTTGAAGACATATCCCCTAAGCAGCCCACATACCACAATCAAAATGTTTGGTAGCATTGTAGAGTTATGCTGCAGTGGTTGTGGCCAGGGCCAAGAGTCTTGGGTGCATGGCCTACGACCTTCGGCCATGCACCCAAGACTCTAGGCCCTGGCCACAATTGTTGCTAAACCAATAGGAAAAGCACAGTTTTTGCACTGAATTTGCTCGGTTTTTGTTAGGGCAACTGAACCACAACGTCCCTTTAACAACGTTTTTTTCACTGAAATTGCTAGGTTTCTATTAGTGCAACTGAACCATAACGTCCCTTTAACAAAGTTTTTTCATTGAATTTCATAGGTTTCTATTAGTGCAACTTAACCATAACGTTCCTTTAACAAAGTTTTTTCATTGATTTCCATAGGTTTTTATCAGTGCAACTTGACCATAACGTCCCTTAAACAAAGCTTTTTCATTGAATTTCATAGGTTTTTATTAGTGAAACTTAACATAACGTCCCTTTAATAAAGTTTTTTCATTGATTTTCATAGGTTTTTATCAGTGCGACTTAACCATAACGTCCCTTTAACAAAGGGATTTCATGTGTTTTTACCAGTGCATGCTATTTTCCTACAACTTAGTAATATCATACTTACCCCAATATAGCAACACTTCTGTTCAAACCACAATGTATCACCTTAAAGCTTTGTCATTTCCCACCTTCTAGCATCGTTTTTAAAACTTCTATACACTTTTTGCAACTTTTTCCACTGTTTTTGCATCCGTCGATGTCCACAAACTTCTGCTGTCATCTCAGACCTTCCGGACAGTGCCAGGTGACCAAGCTCTTGCACGCAGCATGATGATGTGTCTGAGAAGGCGTCTGAGCTTCGCGTTTGGGTCCATGCTTTGAGGACTGTTTGGAACTGCATTTTTTGACTGATCTGGGAACTTTCAAGCTCAAAATGTATCCTTGCACAGTTCTTACACCTATACTTACTCATTATCCATTAACAATCTAGTACAAAGTACATACTTGGACAAATATTAGTAAAACTGATAGTTCTCTTAAAAATGGCATCAGCTATTGCCATCCCTCCTCCCGAAGAGCCACCACCACCACCACTACCAGCTGGAGGACCTACACAACAAAAAGCACAGTACTACCAAAGACAATGAAGAGGACCAAGAAGATGTTGTAGAGGAAGTGCCTATCTCTAGCACCCAGAGAGAGTCATGGGTGTGGCAGTTTGTTACCACTGTTGGCAGTGTATCAAAGGCTAAAGCTACCAAAATGAAATGCACTGAGTGCTTGCACTCAGTCGCGGACTACCTGGACAGTACTCCTACGGGACCACCTCCATGAGCCGCAACACCAAATCCAACCACCGCAATGCTCTCAGAAAGGATGTTCCTTTCTCAGCAAGTAGTAGGCTGTCTTCCTCCACCTCATCTTCCTTAACCAATACTGTAACAACATAGCCTACTTCTGTGGTAGACAAAATCCCACCAGCTACCTTGGAAGGAATGAAAGAGACTGTTGATCCATATCTTTGGAAGACAACAGTCTTCTCTATTTACTGCAACACACCACTCTGCAGGGGGAAGCAATTTCGATATGCTTTTGAAACTGTAATCAAGGAGCATGAAAAACACTGCCCACTACCTTAAAAATAACTTCATATTAGTGTTTGGTGCCTCTTCCCTCATTTCCCTCCTCACCTTACGTTCTAGCCTCTTCTGCAAACTTTTTCTTTTAAAACAAAAGAAAGGATTCTTTAGGAACCCCTTTACACAGTTAAAAAATAGAACTAAAACAAATCTTAGAGACTCCATCTACTTTACATTTCTCAGTAAAGTACATAGACTCAGTATGTTTTCCCAACATTTCCATTAGCATTTTGTGTTATGCTAATGGAAATATTGTGACATTCATCCCCGTTCCAGGGACCGGACCAGGGGATAACAGCCCGGCAGCCCAAGTTATCAGCCCAAACAAAGTGTGTCTATGTGCGCCCTGATGTCTGCGGGCTTCAACATGTTATAAATAAATAAATAAATAACAAGGGCTCCGGACCATTATCCTCCATTGCAGCTCCTGCATGGGGGATAAAGGCTATTAGCACCCTGTTTCCCAAAGCGGGAACCCGGGGTGCTAAAAAATAGATTGTTCTTCCTACAGCGTCCCGCTGTAGGAAGGAAGGATTTTCCAAGATGGCCACCATGGAAAGAGAAGGCAGGGCTCCCTACAGAGCCCCTCTTCCCTTTCCATGGCAGCCTGCAGAACCCTATGACCATATTACCACAAGCACATTTGTTTCTCCTTTCAAAACTATCCTAACTTTGAATAACTTTACCATATAGCCAGTCCCAGTTGGACATGGCCACATTAATGCCATTTTTCGTCCCTCGCGGTCATGGCCAGATTGTCTGTGTCATGACCTTATCCCATTACCCGGACAATCTGGCCACTGCCCATGGCCACAGGCTGTACCTCAGTCAACAAAGGTATATCACTATTTTTTGTACCTACATGATGACACTTGTCAAAAAATAAAACACAGGCACGATAACTAGCAAAGGTAGCCATTCTCTGAACGGGTTTGGTACATAGACATGATAACACTATCAACAATTGCTGAAAAACAATGATCCTGTAGGTTGCTGTTCCGATTCACTTATTGCTTGATGTGCTTTCCACCCTGAAGTAAACTGCACTGAGAATGGGCGTGTGGCTGACTGACATACCCCAGAGCAGACATTGGGGGAGGGGAGAGTTAGTGTGCTCCTCCATAAAACCTTCTGTGCTCTCTCCCCACCTGTCGCCTCACCCTGGCATGGTGTGGTTTGTTGCGATTTGTTGCGGTTCATTGTGGTGCAACTATCTTGGAAACCGTGCATCCTTGGGCCTTGAAATATGGTTTTCTCTCTTTGTCTTGTTGTGAACGGTCCTTCTATGACCACGTTGATGTTTCGCTGATGTCACCTAACCGTCTCCTGTGTGAAGGTGCTGACATTTGGGGAAAGGGGTGGGGTGGCCAAATTTCATGTAGCCAGTAATATCCTAACCTTTAACTATGCAAGTTAAAAAATGTCGCCTGGGGTGCAGAGGTGCCACCCAGGTCAGGGAAACTGTCACCCCGGGATAAAGGAGCTGCCTACCAAGCCAAAGATGCTGCCACACAGGGCAAATGGGGAGCAGCTCTTGGCAAAGGAGCAACTCAGGGTGAAGAGGATGGAGAGGGGCATATTTCATGGTGCGCGGACCAGAGTGTAAGCCTCTTTGTGAGCATGCTGGAAGAGCAGTGCCAAAAGCACCCATGACGTCTACCTTGGCGTTCCCACAATGTCCAGTGAAATGCGCCCAAAGCAGTGTGGTGTAATGTGTGTGCAGAAGGGTGTAATGTCACATGGAGCCTGGAGTATTGTTGTGACTGGGTTCTATGGGTTCTTACAGTGACAGTTAGAGTTGCTCTGCTGGCTTGGAGATATGTTCCCGTACTCTGTCCATGTATCTCATCTATGCACAAAGTCAGTGAATAAACTTACTCAACAACTTGCCTCCTAACTCCAGCGTGGTGTGTGAGCCTGAGAGCCCCATTTCTTCACTGGCGACGAAAATGTATTGGCTGCTAAAATAGGGCAGCAGGGGATGAGATACTGCCCTTCAGGTGTGACATCCATCCAGGAAGATGCCAGCTGCCTTCGGGACCAGATGGAGTTGGTGAGCTACTTGGGTTGAGGCTAAGGAGGAGTGTTGTCCAGGCGGGCAGCCTCATCCGCACAGAGGGGCCATCTGGGAGCAGGGACCTTGCCGGGTTGCGTGTGATGGGCCTTGCGAGCTGTCAGGCCGGTGGGGCCAGCACCAAGAAGCCAACAGATAGCTGGTAGTGCACAGACTTTAAGTGTCCAGGGAGGCACAGGAACGGCTGGGAGCGAACACGGTCACTGAGCAGTTCAGGAGCGGTAGAGCAGCCTGGTGCCAGTGGAGCGCTGGGCAGAGCAGGCTTGGCTTCAGTGGGCAGCAGTGAGAAGGACCTATATTAACAAACCAGCGGGTTGGCAGAGGGCTGGTAGTAAGCATGATCCAGGGCGCTGTGGTGTGAAGCAATGTGCCAGCTGTGTGCTGATGGATGATCATCACTTTCCCCAAGTGGCTCGCAGGTCGGGTGGTGCAAAGAAAAAGGAGAGGACCTTTGGCTCTGACTGGAGACAGTGTGAAGCAGTCAGAGAGTCCAGCCTCCATGGGGCTAGCAGGAGGTGTGCACGCATGACCACAGGGAGCCGTCTGGCAAACCTGCTGAGTTTGCAGTGAGAGACACACTGATGACATGGGCAAGAGATGTAACGGCTGCACGTCATCAGTGTTCTTGTCAGGTGACCACACTCACTTGCGCTTCTCCCGGGGTTGCAGTTAAGCATTAGATTTGCGAGATGAGGCGGCAGCGTTTTCAGACAATGGTGGTGTGGTGGTTCCTACGAACAGCAGTGTGCAGGGACAGGGTGTCCACCCCTCTCTCCAATTGTGAGATCTGTAAGAATGTGCATCTTTGGGTCAGATTAGTGGAGGACCGGGTCACTGACTGTGGTGACTGTGGGAGTCTGTGGTGGACTTGTGGCAATCACTTTGAAGGTAAGCTGGAGGTAAAACACATTGGCCACTATAACGTAACAGTAAAAGACATTTTCCTGGAAGCTGGTGAGGAGGACTTTGGTAATTGTTTGTGTTGGGTCTGTGTATGTTTTTCGTGTGCTGTGTTTGTGTTGTGGTCTTGGGGGTATGGTCCTGGTCACTGTCAAGCCTTGTGATTATGATGTTGATTTTGTGGTGTGGCCTCAGGGATACAGGAATTTGACTTTAGGGTGATTTTGTGTACTTTGGGAGTTTATCTAGTTACTTACTGGACATGTGGGCGATGAGGTGCTGCAGGGTCCAGAATGGCCAGGTGGTTTCTGAGAGTTTGGTGGTTTGGCAGTTAGGTGCCGTGGGGTACATGCTTTCTTTTTCAGGGACCTACATGGACATATGGGTGCGGGATGCACAGGACTGATTTTGGAACTCTCCCATGGACATGTTGGTTTCCCGGGTTACATGGGTTCCGTTTTGGACCTTGTGTTTCTGTTTTCTATTTTGGACATGAAGGTGTGGTGCAAGTGTTGGAACTGAAGCGCTGGAACTCAGGTGCTGGAACTCAAGATTCAAGTTTAGGTTTAATCTTTTGGGCAAATCATATTACATGTAGTTGCATGTGTTTTATGCTTTGTGTGTTGTTCGTAGGGGAGTTTCCACTGGTGGGTTTTGCACATTTCTCAGAATCTCCAGGTGGGTTCTGAGAGTTGAGTGTTTACAGTGAGGTGCTGCGGGGTCCAGAATGTCCGGGTGGGTTCTGAGAGTTTTGTGTTTAGGCAGTTAGGTTTTGTGGTGGCCAGAATGGCTGGGTGGGTTCTGAGACTTTTGTGGTTTTGCAGTGAGGGGCTGCTGGGATTCAGGATGGCCGGGTGGGTTCTGAGTGTTTTTGTGGTTTTGCAGTGAGGGGCTGATGGGGTTCGGGATGGCTGGGTAGTTTCTGTGTGTTTTTGCAGTGTGGTGCTGCCGGATTGCTATTTATGTGTTTTGTATCAAGCAATTTCTCCTCTATCTTCTTTGCCAGACGTCATGCTCAGGTTATGGACTTGATTCGGCTGTAGTGTACTTAGCATTAACCATGCTCACTTGTTTGCCTGCTTACTGAGAGTCACATTGTGGGGTTTGTTTTGTGTGTTGTATTTTGTGTGTGTCACTGTTGGTTAAAGGAGGGAGTAGAGTTGGTGAGTTGTGAGTTCCGATTGGTGTTGGAAATCCAATAGATTGGTGTGTTTGGAACCTGTTTTCGGTTGGTAGTTGGAGCTGGATGTTTTGGTTTCACATGTTTTCAGTTGGTGGTTGAGCTGGAGTTTGGATTTCATTTAATCTTGGACGTTCTATTTGATATGATATGATATGATATGATATGCCATTTATAATGCGCCTATACACAAGAGTTTCAAGGTGCAACATTGTTGTTTTCACATCTAGGCATACCAGTTCACATCTAGGCATACCAGTTACAGTGTCCATTTTCTCTGGAGCTTCTGCATTTTCAGGTTTGCTTTGCCATTCTAGTCAACAGGTTTGGCAGTTGTCATCAAGGCATGTTCCAGTTTTTTCTTGCTGGAACGTGTGCATGTTAAGGCGGTCACAGCATGCAATGGTTTTCATAGGGTTATTAAGGCATGTGTGACCTTACAGTGTGTGACTTTACAGTGTGTTCGTATTGTGGTGGGGCTCTCTGGTATGGCTCTGCTGTTTTTCTGTTTCTGCCATGCATATGTCGGGGAGTGTGCTGATGATCTTAATTGGTCTGCATGCTGGCCACACGTGGATTGGGGGAGAATTGATTGGTAGTATTGTGGATTTTTCCCTTTTCGTTGATTATTAGGGAGGGAGAAGTGTTGTAATGTGTAGGAGTGCAGATCGGTGTGCTGTCACATGGAGCCTGGAGTGTTGGTGTGACTGGGTTCTATGGGTTATTACAGTGACAGTTAGAGTTGCTGTGCTGGCTGAGAGGGAAGTTGCAGTACTCTGTCCATCTATCTTTCCTGTGTTCAGAGTCAGGGAATAAACTTACCCAACTTACCTCTCAACTCTAGCGTGATGTGTGAGCCTGAGAACCCCATTAGTTCACAGTTTGGGGTGTTTCCGGACCTTCCATGGTACTACTGGAGTGGATACCCCCAGCTGGGATGCTGCAGCAGACACAAAGCTGACACTGGGCCTCATTAGCAGGCTGGCGGTAGCCGAGCCTGTAATACAGGCATGGCTGCCGCCAGTATTTCTTTTTTCCGGCACCCAGAAATGGCCAATTACCGGGTCATTACAGCCTTGCCGGACCCGGTATTTGCCCATTCATGGGTGCAGGGAAACATTCTTCCCCATTCCCATTTGAGCCCCATTGGGTTCAATGGGAATAGGGAAGCCGTATGCACCAGCACCTCCTGACTTATCTCAGGGTTAATTTACCTTTGCAAACCGCCCAATTATTTTGAGTATTTCTTTTGAGGGGTGCTTGTGCAGTGTAGCACAGTATGCCAACCCAACCAGGTGTGTGTACCCTGCCGGCTAGTATGCTGTGTTAGACTGTCATGAGTGGTATGTCAACTTCAGTATCCCGGACCCGAGCCCCCAAGCTGTAAGTGATTTCAATCAGGCACACACCCAAGACTCGCCCAGCATGTAGTGTGCAAATTAAACTCTTATTTATTTTTATCTATAAGTACAATATTCTGAATGATATAACACTCATATCACACCCTCCTGAAAATACCCCCAGGTTACACTGAACCAGGAATCAGGCTAGTTGTAAAGGTAGTTACTTGTTTATTTATTTAGAATTTAAAATCACCATATATTTTTAATAGGTAACAACTATCACCAATGGGGTGACAGGAACAATGAATAATATCTTTAATGCATTAGGAATAAAGTAATGAACACAAAAAGAATGCAGCAAAGAAAATAATGCTTCTGAGTTGGTTTGAAATAGATAGCACTATGGTTAGGAGTTCCCCTTGCAATACACCTCAACCCACCAATAGGCAATTTAACTAGATGTGAGGAGAGAGCAGGTATTCAGGAATAATGCAGACCAAAGAGAATATCACTCCCACCTTCCCCCCTTAAACACAAGAGAAAAACGGATTTAACTTTTCAACTGTCAGGATGGCTTTGGAATTGCTGAGCAAAAACACAAAATATGTTAAAAATGCTTAAATTATTATAAGTTCCTACGGGAGCTGCTTTGAAAAGATGCAAGCAAACACAGACAATGATTTCATCAAAAGGAAACAGTTGGGATCTCAAAGGCCAAGTGGGAAATAATTTAAAGGTAATTCACATGTGTAAAAACCTTTCCAAATGTCAATTAGCGGCAAACTTTTACTTAAGCGATTCTGTTTCACAATGTGAGTTGTAGAGGTAGCGAAGGATGTTAGGTACAAGTGGGAGTTGGAATTTCACTTCTATCTTAAAAACGGAGGGAGTTATCAAGGTTTTAGTGAGAGGTATTTTTTTTAAAATAAAGACACAAATTTGGACACAGGCTTCAGTTTAGAATCAGAAAATATGGCTTATGCTTTCATTCAAGGATAGAGTGTTCAGGCTAGGCAACCAAGTCGGGACGAAGCAAGCTCCGAGACTAATTCATGACTTCAGTAATAGATCCCCATCACTTTCCCCAGCGGCACCAGTCCAAACACTCACAGTGGGATTTAGGGATCAGAGTTACACAAACATAGATGACTATGAAAATGGCACTTTAGAAACTAGACAGAATAAGATAGCACTAAAAATGTTGACACTGTTACTGGCTGGGAAAGTAGGGATAGTTCAGAGATCAGAATCGAACAAGATAATGCAAGGTATACAATAGTTCTCTAGTGTCCTATTAATACTCACAATCCACTGGGATTTTAAACATTTTGGACAGTCGCGGTTCTGGTCAATGGATTGGATCTATCAAGGAAAGACAGCACATCAGGCGCGGGACTGGATCAGCTAGGCCGGTCATCAGAACTGCACAGGATCTGCCCTTCTTGATTCTGGGTATTTCAAATCAGCGGGATGGCGAGTTCCTCAGGCAAGCATTATGGCAGCAAGCCAGATAGTTACAGGATGCTAGTTTCAGGATGCTTTCTCACACCACAGCGCTTCACTGGGTTGTAAGGATTATTTTGAGGATTGAGGCCTAACTGAAAATGGTTCAGCTACTGCTTGGCCTGGTCCTTGGCATCTGGATCTGGAAGGATGTTGAATGTTGGATGTTGAATGCTGGATCAGAGTGCTTTGGTTGGAATCAGAAGAGTCCGTCTCTATGTGTTGTCAGCTGTCACTATTTATCCTTCCAAATGACATCACACAAATGGGTGTATGGGCCGGCTTAACTAAACTCGCCCCTGTGGACTGGGATTGGATCAGAGCCTCATATATGCCTTGCATCTGAGTGATTGGATCACGGACGGATGATGTCACATTTATGGTTTGGCTTTTACAGTCCTTAGAAACCTCCCCTAGCCACTAGTATCAAAATCGAATTTTGTCCTAAATACAAATTTATACATTTGCAACCTCTATGAAAATTACATACACAGATTCTATATTTTTTGGAGTATCTGTTCATCAAAATCCCACAGCTGTGAGATCTTGTTTCACCTTTTTGTAGCATTTTGTTCATTTCTTCATGAGAACAATTTCCAACCTTTCTCCAAATTTCCACAAATATGTGTGTGTAAAGCTTAACAATTCTAGCATAAATACAGTTCACATAAAATCACATATATCGCAAATCCTGTTCAGAATATGCTATGTTCCACCACATTTTGAAATGTGGTGCCAACATTTAGACTAAAAAATCTGCCCTTTTCATATTTTTCACCATTTCTGATAACAAGTTAAGAGTCTCTAAAATTGTTCATTACATGTTCTTAGCAGCAAATGGTCTACCTTTTGTATCTCGCTGGAGCTCAAGGAGTAGCCCCCACCTTTGAGAACCTTCTGCAAGCCAGGTTTATGACCTCTTCACACGTCTATTTCCTGACCTGGAGAATCTTCCATTGTTCAGTCTGTGGCTGCAGACAAAAGTCTGTCCTACCCCACAATTATAATATGTCAGTGAGTATCTGCTGAGAGGAATGCCCTCCCCTTGGGGGGAAAAACCTGATTTTCAACTTCTGGCAGGCCCAGTCAGCCTAATTTATTCTTGATTTCTTGACTTAAAATCGAGCAGAAAACAAACTTGTTGCATCAAATGACATAGATAAATTACGTTCTTAGATTTAAACCTGTGGGATCAAACACAACTGAAATCTGTGTTTCTTTCAGCAACAATCCTTTTATATATGCTACTCTGGCAGACTTTTAGTTTAAATAACTGTAAAGCTTAATCAGGAGAGCCCATTTGACAGGAACTGTCATTCACCGGCATACAGTTTTGCTGACAAATATTTTGCTCTTAGCCTTTCAGGACTATGTACATTCACAGTGCTTCATTAGGTTAAATGAATTTTAGGGCCAGGCAAGATTTTGAATGTTGAGAAGTGTTGTGTACAGGCATTTCGGAGTTTTAGCAGCAAAGTAAATGTTTGCTTTTCATGCAACTCCCTGGCACTTTTTCTGCAGCGTGTGCCCTGTTCCACCGCACATGCACCATGGTGGCAGGTTGTGCAGCCATCTTTTTGTGTGTTGAAAAACACGGTTTTGGGGGTTTTGGCGCAGACAAAGGTTTTTGCCGCCATTTTAATGTTTTTTGCACCATAGATAGCAGAGTGAGACCGCATAGTATAGCAGAGTGGGTCAATGCATCCCGCACTAAACACCCCACATCAATGAAGCAATATTTCCCGGCTTTCCAGAACAGTTGATCACACTGGCTGCTAAAGTATATCACAGCTATCCTTTCAACCAAAATTGGATGGGCACTTAACTGAGGCAACAACATATTAATAGCTACAGCTGGTGCCACTGATTGAGGTTGTGTATTTTCTGAATGCCAACATTCTTTATGTCATGGTGCAATATGACCTTCAAATCCAGATGTATTTGCAGGTGCTTGCTCTATATGGCATTGGTTAATGCCACTGCCAAATGTGTTTAACCATTATAATTGTTCCCAATGCTTAATGCTCAGATTTCTTGTGCCTCCATGCTGATGTATTGAAGTCTTTGCTCCCAATTATATAAACCTCTACCTGTATCATCCCCACAGACAAGAGAAATAACTTCCAGGTGCATGAGTTTCCTGGACTAGAAAGTGTTGCAGGAGTAACTTTTTCTTCGCCTCCTCCACTGATTCTACACACACTGGGTACAACCAGCATCACCTCTGTCAGCCTACACTTTCTCCCCATTAACCTGCCCATCTTCCTCCTCCTCATTCCATTTCTCTGGCCCCTTATCTGCCTCTTTTTCCATTCAATCTGCGTCCCCCTGTTCCACCGCCTGATCTATTACCTGCTGCTCCTCATCCACCTGTTCATGTTTCATTTTCAGCTGCCCTACAATGTCTGTCTCCTCCTTCCTGCTGACATCTTTGCATCCTCCTGTTCAACCTCCTACTGGAGTGCCCTCTTCCTCACCCAAATATGATGAAATTCTGCAAACAATTCCACTTGTTTTATAATGACTGAGCATTTGGTGTGAATTTAGGAAAATGTTCTCATACAGCATTTCTAATAGTGGATTTTGCAGTAGGTTTATCTTTTTCCATTTTTGTGGCAGTATATGGAAAGGGCTTATTTTTTTCTTTTTTTCCTTTTTAAGGTTGGAAGTCATTAAGTTAATGCAAAATAAATTAAAAAAACACTACGATAGATGGCTTTAAAATGGGTTTAAGAAATGGGTTTCTACTTTTAAATTTAGTTTTGTGTGGAAAGTAGAAAAGGAATTAAAAGGTACTTGAAAAACAAACAAAAATAAAGAGCTTGATCAATGCTTTCTCAATTGGGATGGCAGACTTTAAAGTACTTGTACTTCACAAAACAAGCAAAACAACACACAAAATTCACAAATATGGATGAAAATACCAGTAATGCATTCAAGAAATACTTGCATTGGCTACAGCACAACCTCGCCAGCTCTGTCCCCATGTGAGTGAGCTCTGTTTCTCCCACCAATAGCCAAGCACAACCCACAGACATGAGTTGGGCATTTTAGCATCCCACCAAATATCCCTGGATAATAAGGGGCTCAGATTGGGCTGCTGGAACTCTGTAAGATGTTCGAGAAGTCTGATTGGCCTGCCGATGTATGTCCTTGACGTGATTCTCTCGTCAAATTTCGAGCATAACCTTTGACTGGTTGAATGAGATCTGTTTGACAGGGCATCTCCCACTTCTATAGGCCCTCAGACAATGGCTATAGATATCTCCCAAACACCATGTAGACAATTGTGTAACCACTTCTATGATTGAATCTCAAGCCATAAAATAATTTGATATTTTCTGCTGGGCATAGGCTCGGAATGTGCTGGAAAGGGGTTAGTGTGTTAACAGTGGCACCCAACAACCTCTCCTCTTCTTCCACTTAATGGTGTCAAACCTAGGGAAGCCTTTCCTATTCGCTACCCCCTTCCATTAGTTTGCCTTAATTTGACACTCAAGACAACTTCTTGATGGATCAACAGGAGCTTGTTTTGACAGGTGTGTAACATATAAAATGATTTTCCCTCTCATTCCCAGGCCTTCCCTTGCTGACTCTTATCTCCTTTGCACACATTTAGACAATAAGATAGGTCAGCGGGATGAGCACTTGCGTTGTTGTGTGTGATCTACAGCTCGCAGGTTCAAATCCTCGCAACACCAACCCAGCCTTTCATCCTTCCGAGGTTGATTGATGAGTACCATTTTCGGTTGGGAGATAATTGTATGTAAATGTTTCTTGCACCGGGCTTTGGCGAAAGCGCTATATAAATAACACATCATTATCACTCCAGCAATGCATGCTTCTCTGACTGTCTTGTATGGTTGCCCTCTTCCTCCTTAACATAATTCTCTGGTTCTTGCACACCTAATGATCCTCATCTTCCTTTCTGTTTGTTGTGCTCTTTCTAAACCTTCTCCTCTGTTTCCTTACATTCCTCTTCCATCTTAATTACCTCCTGAATCACCACCTGCTCCCGAGTCACAACCTCCCCTTGTCTTCCTTCCTCCTACTCTCCACCCTCTCCACCTGCACTCTCTCGGGTCTCATACCAATCTGACATTTGCCCCCGATCACCTGTCTCCACTCACTTATGTTCAGGTGCACATACATTCAGCCTTGATTCCTGATTGTATCTGTGCACCGCTTTCCCGCTGCTAAGGAAGCCCCACCCCTGCCTCCCTTTGCTCTGTGGACCGAGCCTTATTAAGAGCAGCCTACCAGCTTGGATTCCCATGATATGCATACGCAGAACCAAACTACCACCTCACTCTTCGCACTTAGTATCAGCATGCAGTAAGTCTGAGGGTTTCTGTGGGATCAGGTTTGTGCATGTTTGAGCTCCTTCTAACTATTCTCCATCCCACGGCACTCCATAAACAATGTTACTAACAAATAATACATTGTTTCTACTGTTTACTCTCATTATGCTGGACTAAATGTGGGCCTTCCCTGACCAAGGGAAAATTACATATTACGGTGATATCTTTGGTGCAGAATGTCTCTTTAAAGGTACAACAAGACAGAGTTGTACTTTCTGACAAGTCTGTGCCATGTGATTGGGTTGTGGTGGGGTGAACAGAGGAATCACTCACATGAGGTTGCATTGCCCCTGCATTAATCAGCTATGGCTGCACTCAGCCCAACGGTCCCCACATCCTTCCCCTGAAGATCCAATCACAGGACTTTGTCACACGTGACATCTATTGTTGGCATTCATTCTCAAAAGTGCAATGGTACAACTGTTAATACACTTCAACGATCTGGCAACACAATGTTCTCTTGAGTAATTGTTGTTTCCATTGAGAATGGATTTGTTTTCATTGGGACATATGTGACGTGCTGCTGCGAAGGTGTGCCACCGTGTATTTTGACAGGCTTCACCTGACATCGAACATCTTTTGTGGTTGACCGTAGAACCACTTCATAATTATACTATACAGCGCACATATAGGCGTCATTTGCTTTGAAACATTCTTTGGGAATAAACATGTGAACCAAAAGTATGGGACAGTGGTGGGACAGTGGTGGTGGTGGGGGATAATCAGACTCATCCAATGAGTGAAATGAGTGTGTCCATTTATACCCCGAAGTTCAGGGGTCTTCAATTAAGATGGCAGATTACTCGCAACTCTTGTGATTTTGGAGTGGTGATACCACTGGTCTGCACCCCCACTGGTGGTTGCTTCTTGATTGTTGACCTTTGGCACTAGATATGAGATAGATGGGCATCTGTTGGGTAAAGCAGATTTTATGGTCCTGGGTGGGCTTCTTCCATTCTGAATGCTAAGCAACCAGCATGTTTTGACCTTGTCAGGAGTGTGTGGGGTCATTCGTTTATTTTATGATTTTTTTTGTGAGATACTCCTTTGACGTATAATTCTACATCACAACCTGAGCAGTCTTTGGGCCTCATTACGAGTATGGAGGTAGTCATGCCGCTTTTAACGCCATGGCTAACCCCATACCAGGTGCCGGGTCCGGGTTCCTGGAATGGGGAAATACCGGGTCATTTCGACCTTGGAGGGCCCGTTATTTCCCCATTCAAGGAACCCGGACCCGGCACATCCCATTTCCATTTGAGCCCCCATAGGGCTCAATGGGAATGGGGAGGATGCTAACAACGGGTCCGTTGTTAGCATCCTGGTCTGCTCGCGGGTGCCGCTAAGGATGCCTGGTTTTACCAGACGTCCTTAGAGGTTCCCGCAAGCAGACCTCGTAATGAGGCAGTAGAAGGTTAGCGGCGCCGGCAGCTCTACCGGCGCCATTAACTCTATACTGCCTTCCTCGTAATGAGGCCCAATTGTCTCTTTTTGATACATTATGCCAGATCATTGTTTCATCTTACACGGGCCGTGATTGACATTCAGCAAGACTGAGATTTCCTTTCTGATATTATGAGACATTTACATTTTGTTCCATCCATTGTGTTTCTGGAATCTTGATCTGCAAGGCGTCTCCAAATTGCCCTCTTCTTGTCTCTTGTCATTCTTATGTGAGACTCAAACTCTCTAACTTTTTTTCTCCTGGTCGTGATGTATCCCTGACGGTGTAACAAAATGTGTGGCATGCCCACCACCTGCGCTTGACCAATGCAAACTATTATTTTGGGTGTCCAAGTGGAGGAAGACTTTATATCAGCTTGAACAAATGTTTTCTTTTTCATCTTTTAGCTACAAGGTAACCCCTTTTTTGTTTTATATTTACTTACTGCCAATAATACAGCACAACATGATGTTTTTGTGGTGATAAAGACGTATTGGTGACAAAACGACGTTACAGAATGTGAAACTCGGTGTATCTTTTATGTGCCACTTAGATATTTGACCTACCATTTGCTCTGGTTCAGGATGCATCACCCCTGTGGATTTATTGCAGTAATCTTAGCGGGAATCATGGGCGGACTGGCCTATAGGGCACTCAAGAAATTTCCCACTGGCCATCTGCACCCTGGGCCGCTTTTGTGGACCCGGGGATCGAGCCGATGTTGTCTCGTGTCGTCTTGCTTCCAAGGCGAACACGTTGCCGCTGACCTATCCTCTCGGGCCAGTGATGAATTGTGATGTTGTTTGATATTTAAAAGGTGTGTATTAACAATATTAAATTACATTTAAAAAAAAAAAAGATTTGTTGTGGCCTTGAAGAACGACAGGACGCTGTAGTGAGTCTACTCTACTTTATTGAATAACAACTGGTATGGACTGGTATATGTCCAAGTTCTCATCAAGCACGTACTTACAGTTCAGTTACGTTGGGCCTTTCCCAGTTGAGTCACTGAGGGAAATGTGGGCACTAGGATGGCACGCTGTAAACTTCTAGGGCCCCCAGGTAACCTCCTGTGGCTGTGGTGTTACACCCTAGAAGCTGTGCTGCACGGCTGCTGGAAGTTCTTACTTCTTGGCTCCTCATCAGGAGCAGCGCTGTGGTGCGAGCGCTTCATCTGGCGGGCTGCCAGCTCTGAAGCGGGAAACGTTTTCCCGCGGAGCGTGGGCTCGCGAGATCACGTTACGTGTCTTCTCGCAAGAACACGCTCCCGTGATCGTGTGATATCCCCACACACCTCCTTTGCCAGGAAAAAGGATGGGTGGTCATTCCATGATGAAGTCTGCAAACTTGCTGGGTTTTCTTCTCTCTCTCTGAGGTCTGCTTAGATCTGTATATGGGGCAGGATTGCTGGAGTACCCTTGAGAAGATGCGGGTGATTCGAGTTCTTCTTCCCTTGCTCTTCGCTGTGACTCCCTGGGTGTAGTTGGAGAGTTGGGGCTTGAGAACTCGTTGCCGTGGTGTGGCTCCAAGACACCTCTTTCTGAGCGGCGAGGGTTTTCGGATGTCCCTTGGCGGTCTTGATCTTCTCCGGTGTCCCAGTGTGGTTGTTCCATGTCTTCCCTCCTGCGGTACATGGCCACTCTCTCCAGATTCCATTTCCTTCCGTCGCTGGTGCAGATGTGGTTTGACCCTCTCTCCATGACTTCTATGGGACTGCTGTACTTGGAGCCGGTCGAATTGTCTTTGTGGGGAAGGCGTATTTTCACCAGGTCACCTCTGTTAATTGCTGTGTGTCGAGCGGCTCGACGCAAGTCCCCTTGGGCCTTCATGGCTTCTTTGTTGCGCCACATGCGAAACGCTACGTCGTCCATGTTCACGTCTTCGTCAGCCCTCACTTGATGGAGCCAGGGTGTTACCAGTGAGGATGCAGCCCTTCTCCCCCTCAGCAGATGGAATGGGGAGAACCCAGTGACGGCGTTGGGGGTGAGGCGGTGTGCCGCTACTGCTTCCTTGACCATCTTGTACGGGTCTGAGCCCGAGGCATGAGCCAGTTGTAGTGCCCCTTTGATGAAGCGGTTTGCTCGCTCCACCAGGCCATTGGCCTGTGGGTGGTATAGGCTTACTCTCCGTTGTCGAATGTTGTTGAGCTTGAGAAACTTCTCCATTTCTCGGGAGACTAGCTGGACTCCGTTGTCTGTGACGGGTTCTTCTGGTAGACCTTCCCGCTGGAATACGGCGGTGAGTGTTTCAATGACTATGCTTGTGGTGATGTCTGACGTGAAGTCAGCTTCCACCCATTTGGAGAAGTAGTCAACCATGACTATCCCATATCTGTGCTCTGGGGGCATGTTGTCCAGGGGCCCAATGAAATCCAAACCTAGTTTTCGCCACACCCCTTTGGGGACTTCGGTGGGCAGCATGGGGGCTTGCCTCACGCTTAGGCGCTTGTCACTGTTGGTGCACTCGTGGCACCTTTTGACCATTTGTCTTATGGCCTGGTCCATGCCTGGCCACCAGTAGGCGTCGCCTATCCTGCGTCTGGTCATGTTGCATCCCAGGTGGCCCGAATGTGCCCTGCACATTATCACTTTGCGGATGCCGCTGGGCGGGATGATTTGAACGCCTCTGAAGATGAGACCGTTCATGGTGGAGATTTCCTCGTTCACTTTCCAGTAGGGACGGAGGCCTTCGGGGATCGCTCTCTCGTTGGGCCATCCTTCGCGAACCCAGGTGCTGACGTGCCTTAGGGCCTCGTCCTGTTCGAACTCCTCCCGCCAGTGGCGCTCACTCAGGTCCATGTATTCGCCGTTCCTTAAGTCACTGATGGAGGCTACGACACACTCATCCTCCAAGAACGTGGTGTCGGGGGCTCCTTGGCTCAGGAGTGTGGACATGCAGTCCGCTTTTGCATTTTTCCACCCCGCGATGTGTGCTATTTTGTATGTGTATTCTTGAAGCTTTGCGGTGATTCTGGCCAGCCTCGGTGTGGCCGTCTTGGTGCCGCCTGGGCTCAACATGTGGATGAGGGGTTTGTGGTCGGTGACCAGCTTGAATCTCGTCCCCCATACGTACGATCTGAAGTAGTCGACGGCCCATGCACATGCCAACATTTCCTTCTCGACCGTGGAGTAATTCTTCTCCGATGCGGATAACGCCTTGGATGCAAATGCCACAATGTTCTCAGCATCTCCCTTCTTCTGGGTCAGGGTGGCCCCCAGGCCATACGCGCTGGCGTCTGTGGTAATGCAGGTGTCCCAATCAGGGTTGTATGGTTTCAGGCACGGCGCATGTAGGATTCTCTTTTTGATTTCACAGAACGCCTCGTTCTGTTCCGGACCCCACGAGTAGGCTGCCCCTTCTTCAGAAGCTCCCTCATGGGAGACGTGGTCTGGGAGAATCTGGGGACGAATTTGGCGTAGTACTCCGCTAGGCCCAGGAATGAGCGTAGCTCCTCTTTGGACAAGAGAGCCGGTGCTTCTGTTATGGCCTGCATGAGGTCCTTCTTGGGACTGACGCCGTCACTTGAGATGCAGTAGCCAAGGTATTCTACCTTGCTCACTCCGAAGACGCATTTTTCGTGGCGTAGGTGAATGCCCTCCTCTTGAAGCCTGCTCAAAACAGCCCTGAGTGCCTTGTTATGGGTCTCGTTGTCTTTGGCAATCACAAGGATATCATCTTGAAAGAAGGAAACATTTGTAAGTCCTTTGAGTAAGGAGTTCATCATTCTCTGAAATGCGGATGCCGCCGACGACAACCCGAATGGCATGCGGGTATATTGAAAGGTGCCGAAGGGCGTGATGAACGCTGTAAGGGGGTGAGAGGCCTTGTGCAGTGGAATCTGGTGATAGGCATCACGCATGTCCAGCTTAGAGAAGATTGCCGCCTCTTTCATCATGAGGACGATCTCATTGATACTGGGGAGTGGAAAGCTATCTGTTATTACCTCTAGATTGAGGCTTCTTAGGTCGATGCAGATCCTAAGGTCGTTGCTGGATTTCTTTTTGATCAAAACTACTGGACTCAACCACTCTGAGGATTTCGCAGTCTCGATGGTTCCTTCTTCGACCATCTTCCGAAGGTGGGCCTCCAATGCGGGTCTCGCTGTGGCAGGTACTGTCCTGACCTTGTGTTTCACCGGTATGGCGTTGGGTTTCAGGCGAATCTTGTGGACATAGTTTCTCACCTTCCCTGGGTTCTCGGAGAACAGGTCCGGGAACATCTCCTTGAAGTTCAGCGCTGCTCCTGGGGAGACCATGAGAACCTGTTCCGGAGTGCTGGGATCCAGTTTCATGCTGAGTTTGTGTTGATCGTCCCATCCCAGTACAGCTGGGCCTTTGGGTGATAAATACACTTTGATGGTGGTGGACCTCCCTTTGAATTCGATCCGGGCTTTGATGCAGCCTAAAAGGTCGACAGTTGCACCACCGAACACCGTCGGCTTTTGCCTGGTCGTTCTGATCTCTACTTGTGCTTGTCCCATCATCTCCTTATACGTGTTGATGGGGAGGATTGTGAGGTCGGATCCCGAGTCTGCCATGACGCGCGTTTCCATTCCGTCAACTTTAATGGTGCAGTGGGGCTTTTCCCTCCTGGCCTGGGGGGCGTTGACCATGACAACCATGGGTCTGTCCTGCTGGTCGTCATCGTCGCTTGAAACGCAGTCACCATCGACACGGGAAACCGCCTTCTCCCGCCACGTGCATGCCGGAGCCACGTGGTCGATGCGTCCGCACTTAGAGCACTCTTTATTCCTGGCGGGGCAGTCGCGATCATTCGCCATGTGCTTGGTGCTGGTGCATCTATAGCATTTGGGTGCCTCCTTTTGCCTGGGACTTTTGTCTCTGGGGCCGTCGCGGGACTGCTTGTCTCTGCGCCCTCTCCAATGTAGCGCCGCAAGTTCGGGCGTGGGCAGGTGACTTCCCGCCTCTTTGCGTCTGCTGGAGGTTTCCTCCTCCGCCCTGGCAATTTGGATGGCCTTGTCAAGGGTGACCTCCTTTTCTTGTATGAACTTGTCCTGCACTTTCCTAGAGTTGGTGTGAACGACGAGCATGTCGCAGATGACCTGTTCTGCATTTTCGCCAAAGGCGCAAAGAGAGGCCAGCTCCCTCATCCTGGTGATGTAGTCATCCACGGGTTCGCTCCCTTCTTGTTTGTGGGTGTAGAACCTCAGCCTGTGCAGTACAACGTTCTCCTTATTGGTGAACCTCTTCACAATGCGGCGGGTCGCTTCCTTGTAGACGTCATCGTCGTCGTCATCATCGGCCGCAGGTATCTCCTTCAACCCAGCAAAAATGCGCTGTCCTTCAACCCGCAACCCATTTAACAGCATCGCCTTTTTCCTCACGGGGGCATACCGCATGCCACCTATCGCTTCCAGATAGGTGGAAAACAGGGGCTCCCACCGCATCCATGGAATTGCTGGTGTCCCTGGTGACGGGAGAAAGGCAGGGGGCGGTGTGGTGCCTTGCATGGTGAGGCCGTGGAGTCTTTAGTATCCTCGTCGCCAATTATGTTGTGGCCTTGAAGAACGACAGGACGCTGTAGTGAGTCTACTCTACTTTATTGAATAACAACTGGTGTGGACTGGTATATGTCCAAGTTCTCATCAAGCACGTACTTACAGTTCAGTTACGTTAGGACTTCCCCAGTTGAGTCACTGAGGGAAATGTGTGCACTAGGATGGCATGCTGTAAACTTCTAGGGCCCCCAGGTAACCTCCTGTGGCTGTGGTGTTACACCCTATAAGCTGTGCTGCACGGCTGCTGGAAGTTCTTACTTCTTGGCTCCTCATCAGGAGCAGCGCTGTGGTGCGACCGCTTCATCTGGCGGGCTGCCAGCTCTGAAGCGGGAAATGTTTTCCCGCGGAGCGTGGGCTCACGAGATCACGTTACGTGTCTTCTCGCGAGAACACGCTCCCGCGATCGTGTGATATCCCACAGATTTATTACAATGTTACAATGTTTAATTCTATTTTATTTGTAAAATGTACAATACTCAGTGGAATGTTTTACCTGAGTAATCATCTGTTTCCATTCTCCTGAAGGATTGATCTTTACATTACTATTTACCAGTGTTTCATTTTAAATTCTCCCGTCTGAGATGACAGCTGGGTTTTGGTAGGAACGGTTCAGGTTCAGACGAGGCCAATTCGAGCAGTTCATTGTTTTGTTGCTGGATTTTCGTTTAGCCACATAGGTAAATTCGTATGCACTGCATTATGGACTTACAACCCACATTTGCTTCGAGTTCCAAAGAGTAAGTAGAGTCCCAGCTAGCCAAAGGATTCTATTCTATATGGTTCACTTTACTTTTCTATTTCTACGTTTCGGATTTCACTTATATTTCTGGATTTCTTTTCCGTAAGCAGAATGCCTCTTATTGATGCTTTGTACACCACCAAGATGGCCGTATGCAGTTTGTTTATGATGTTTCTGGTAAGGCCAGGGCGGGCATCTGCCACCCCTTCAAAATGTTGTGCCCCATATTGTGCCCCAACTTCCCAGGAGGCAGGAGTGGGCTTGGGTTGCTGTGCTCACTACCTCTCCATGGAGAAAGTCAGCATAGAACAAAAGACACTCTGGAATGAACAGGAGCCATGTATGGCATGCAAGGTTTGGAGCTAGCAGTCTTGGTGGTAAGGGTTAGGGTGCCAGCTATAGGGCTTGTGCTCTGTGAGATGGTGGCGTGATGCCAGGTATAGGGCTTGTGCTCTGGGTGGACGGGCGTAGGATGCCAAGTATAGTGTTTGTGCTTTGTGTGGTGGGTACAGGATTCCAGGTATGGGATGTGTGCTCTTGGTGGATGGGAAGAGGATGCCTTGCATGGGGTTACCAATCTTGATGTTGTGGAAGGATGGCAAGTATGAGGCTTGCCCACTGGGTATTTGGCGGCAGAATGTCAGGTATTGGGTTTGTGCTCTGGGGAAGTGGGGATAGGATGCCAGGTATGGCGGTTGAACTCTTGGTGGTGGGGGTAGTATGCCAGGTATAGGGCTTGTGCTCTGGGTGGTGGGGAGGCAGGGGACCAGGTATGGAGCTTGTGCTCTGGGTAGTGGGGGCAGGATGCCGGGTATGGGGCTTGTATTCTGGATGGTGGAGAGGCAAGATGCTAGCTATGGGGCTTCCATACTGGGTAGCAGGTGGCAGGATGTAAGGTGTGGGGTTGCAATCTTAATGATGGGGCAGGATGCCAGGTATAAGGCTTTTGCTCTGTTTGGTAGGGGCCAGGATGCCAGGTTGGGGCTTATGCTCTCAGTGGTTGGAAGGCAGAATGCTGGTTTTGGTGCTATGCCTTGGTAGTTGGGGGCATGATGCCAGGTATGGGTCTTGTGCCTTGGGCAGTGGGGGCCAGGATGGCAGGTATGCGGCATGTGTTCTGGGGGTGGGTGCCAGAATGCCAGGCAGGGTACTTGTGTTCTTGGTGGTAGCGGGTGGGATGTTGAGTATGAGGCTTGCACTCTGGGTAGGATACAGGATTCCAGATATGGGGCTTGAGCTCTGGGTGGTGGGAGAGAATCTCAGGTAGGGGGTTGGTGTTCTGGCTGGGTTGCAGGAAGCCAGATATAAGTCTTCTGCAATGGGCGGTGGGTGGGGGGAGGATGTCAGGCATGGTGCTTGTGCTTTGGTAGGCAAAGGGGCAAGATGCCAAATATAAGGCTTTCAGTCTGTGTGTTGGGGGGCAGGATGCCAGGTATGGGTCTATTAGTCTGAGTGGCGGGGGGCAGAATGCCAGGTATAGGGCTTGTTTTCTAGATGGTGGAGAGATAGAATGCTAGGCATGGTGTTTGCACACTGTGTAGCAGGGGGTAGGATACCAGGTATTGGGCCTGCAATCTTCGTGCTCTGTTGCTTGTGCTCTGGGTGGTGTGGGATGCCAGGTATGGGGCTTGTGTTCTAGGTGGTGGGCAGAAAGTCTTGTACGGGATTTCTGCTATGGGTGGTGGGGAGGCAGAATGCTGGGCATGGGGCTGGTGCCTTAGGTAGTGTGGGCAAGATGACAGGTATGGGACTTGTTATCTGGGTGGTCAGGAGGCAGGATGGTAGGATGCCAAGTACAGGGCTTGTGTCTTGGGTAGTGCAGGGGCTGGATGCTCGGTATGGGGATTTTGCTATGGGTGGTGGGGGGTAAGGACGCCAGCTATGGGGCTTGTACATTATGTAATGGGGCGCCAGATGCCAGGTATGGGGCTTGTGGGCTAGGTGGTGGTGGCAGAATACCAGGTATGGGGCTTGTGTTTTGGATGCTGAAGAGGCAAGATGCTAGGCATGGGGCTGGTGCACTAGTTAGCAGGGACCAAAATGCAAGGTATGGGGATTACAATCTTAGTGGTGGCAGTAGGATGCTAGGTATAGGCCTTGTGTTCTGGTTGGTAGTTGGCCAGGATGCCAGGTGTGTGACCTATATTCTGGGTGGTATTTAGACAGGGTGCCTGTTAAGGGTAATTGTGCCTTGGGTAGTGGGGGCAGGATGCAAGGTAAGGCACTTCTGTTCTGGGAGGTGGGGGCCAGGATGCCAGGTATAGGTCTTGTGTTCTCGGTGAAGGAGGGGCAGGATGTCGGGTATGGAGCTTGTGCTTTGGGTAGTGAAGGGGCAAGTTGCCAATTATGAGGCCTTCAATCTTGGTGTTGGTATGCAAGATGCCAGGTATAGAGCTTGTTTTATGGGTAGTGAGGGGCAGGATGCTAGGTATGGGGCTTTTAGCCTGGGTGGTGAATCACAGAATGCCAGGTATGGGGCTTGTGTTCTAGATGGTGGAGAGGTGGGACACTAAGTATGGAGCTTGCACACTGGGTTGCAAGGGACGTGATGCCATGTTTGGGGCTTGCAATATTAGTGGTGGGGACACAATGCCTGGCACAGGGTTAGTGTTCAGGGAAATGGGTACAGGATGTTAAGTATGGGTCTTCTGCTCTGGGTGCTGGGGGAGAATGCCAGGTATGGGGTTTATGTTCTGGGTGATGGGACGGAAGGCCAGGTATGGGATTTGCGGTCTGGGTGGTGGAGTGGTACGATGCCGCATATGGGGTATGTGCCTTGGGTAGTACAGGGCAGGATGCTGGGAATGGGGCTTGTGCTCTGGGTGATGGGGGCAGGATGATAGGTATGTGACTTGTGCTCTGGGTAGTGGGCAGCAGAATACCAGGTATGGGGATTGTGTTCTGGATGCTGGAGAGGCAGGATGCTATGCATGGGGCTTGCACACTGGGTAGCAGGGATATAATTCAAGGTATGGGGCTTGCAATCTTAGTGCTGGGGTCATGATGCTAGGTATAGGGCTTGTGCTCTCGGTGATAGGGGGCCAGGATGCCAGGTTTGGGACTTATGCTCTGGTCGGTGGGCAGGCAGGATGCCAGTCAATGGGCTTGTGCCTTGGGTAGTAGGGGGCAGGATGCCAGGTATGGGGCTTGTGTTCTGGGGAGTGGGGGCCAGAATGCCAGGTATGGGAAGTGTGTGCTAGTGGTGGGGGGCAGGATGCAGGTATGTGGCTTGTGCTCTGGCTTGTGGGGTACAGAATGCCAGGTATGGGGCTTAAGCTCGGGGTCATGGGGGAGAATGCCAGGTGCGGGGCTTGTGTTCTAGGTGGAGCGGTAGGAAGCCATATATCAGATGTGTGCTCTGCTTGGTGGTTTGGTGATGGGGCAGGATGTCAGGTATGGGGCTTTTCTTTCTGTGTGGTGAAGGTGCAAGTGTGGGGCATGTAATCCTAGAGTTGGTGGGGCAGAATGCGAGGTATATAGCTTGTTTATGGGTGGTGGGTAGGCAGGATGCCAGAAATGGTGCTTGTGTGCTGGGTACTGGCAGCAGGATGCCAGGTATGGGGCTTGTGCTCTCGGTTGTGGTGCTGCAGGATGTCAGTTATGGTGCTGTTGCTCTGTGTGGTGGAGGGGCAGAATGCCAGGTATGGGCTTGCAGTCTTGATGGTGGAGGCAGGATGCCAGGTATGCCAGGTCTTGGAGGTATTAGGTCATTTGGGATTGGACTTGTGGTTCTCTACATTACATATGGTGGCTGTACCAACCACAACATGACTTCTTTGGGACATGTGAATGTGCACTTGGCATATTATTTCAGCTCCTGCAAGGCTATTACATATGATGGCTGACAAGGCATTTGATGGAATTATTGGTGGATCTCAGGATGCACTTACATCAGAATATGCCATATTGATGCAGGCTTGGATAAGGATGGCATGGTACTGTTAGAACTGGCATTATTTTGACTGTGAATAAGTAGAGTTGTTTCAAACTGACATGGCAATACTTAACTGGCAGGCTGGCACATTGCACTGAACTTTGTGTTTTTCTTGCAAGAGAACCATTGTGTATTTAAACATTACCGCAGCAAGTTTGGCACTTTTATTCAGAACTCCCTGTAAAAGAACAACACAGGTCATCTTGCATTGACAACACTGTGCAGCATTTGAGCAACACTAAGTTATACATTGAAGTAACCTGGCATTTTGTTGGTGACTCCTTAAAGTAAATGTTGATACATTCTGTTACTACCAAATAGTGATGTGCACTGCATGATATCCTGGCACTATATTTGAACTGGTGTCATTTAAACTGACCTATGATGCATAATTTACATTCTGCTTACAATTGACGCACTGGTATCCAAAGTATTTGAATATTTAATTGTTCCCACAAAATGGCCTGTATATGGGCCTCATTACACGGATGGCGGAGAACCATGGCGCTATTAGCGCCATGGTTCATGCCGGTAAAATACCGGCACCGCCTTGGCGGAAAGGGGCATTACCGCCCCATTCCAAGGTTGGCGGGGCGGTAATTCCCCCTTCCACCATTGCCCTTCCCCATTCCCATTTTTGCCCCATAGGGCATAATGGGAATGGGGAAGGCGCTAATTACGGTACCGCAAATTGCTGTACCGTAATTAGCTCCCTGGGTCCCTTTGCAGGTTGGTTTTTAACGCCTGCAAAAAGCAGGTGTTAAATCCCCCAACCCGCAAAGGGACCTCGTAGTAAGGCGGTAAGGATTTACCGGTACCAGTATTTTACCGGTACTGGTAAATCCTTACCGCCATCCGTGTAATGAGGCCCTATGTCTTTTCACCCAACTTTACCCAAATATTGTGCTGTAGAAATGCACCATGTTTACCTCCCCAGAGCCACTTTGGGCTACTTGGCCCACGTCAATTTGGGAAAAACATTCACATTGTCTATTCTTAGGTGCCCGCCCTACTTCGGCCTGTGGCCCCTTCTGTACCCTCCGCCTAAATTTGATTCCTGAGGATGCCACTGGTTATCACCAGGTAAGTTGAATTTCCGAACAAATCTAATTCTTTTTATTTATGTATTTTATTATGTATTTACAGGTATTTACAAAGAAAAAGACAAAAAAGAACATCATTATTAGCAACCAAATTCTATGTACATCAGCCTACATATTTGAAGACAAACACACAGTTTACAAGTCCATTTCATTGAATATATCCCACACCTTCTCATAAAGGTGGAACTTATTCAGTTGAGAAAACAAACCCTTTTCAATCAACGACAATTTGCGAAGTTCATTAACCCTGTCTTTTGTTAAAGGATGTCTTCCAGACTTCCAACCTCCAAGAATCATCTTTTTCACCGTCATAGCGGCCGTGAATACCCACTTCTTCTCAGGACTGGAAAACTCAACTAAGAGGCCATCGTCCCCTAGTATCATTGTTTCAAATCAAATGCAATAGCCAGGCTCAACCCCGGGTTGAGCAATGTACACACCTCATTCCAGAAAGTTCTCACCCTGGTAAAATCCCAAATAAACCATTCCAGCATCCCTTCAGTATGCCTACACCACCAGCACACATTTGAATCACACATATTCAGTTCATACATTCATACAGGTTAAGTTTAGTATATAGTTTATTTATACAACGTTTATACACATGTGAAGTGCTTCAAAGCGCTTCAAGGTGTGAAGGGAACAGGGGAATCCAGTAATCATTCTTAGGCTTTGAAGATTCTGAATGATCAAAACAGAGAAAGAAAACTAGACTACTAGGCCTGATGACATTTCTCCTAATGTAAGTGCATGAAGTGTTATAGTTGCAAACAACCTCAGAGGGGGGAGAAGAGAAACAGTGGGGGGCTGATGGGGGGCAGGACAGACAATTAACTGGTCCTAGAACATTTCAGTAGTGCATACGTACATATGGAGGTGTAGGGACAGGGAGGGGAGGGATGAATGTCCGGAATATCCGATTAAAAATTGTAATCCATCTTGCATGCTCACCACCATTGAACAACACAAGTGGAATGTAACTGCATATCCTCTCATACTTCATCATATCCATATAAATTGTAAGGCTTTGTGAACATTTCTCAACTAACTGAGAATTCCCTTTGTAAGCCCTCAGCAGGAGGTTATAGATTGCTCAGGCCAAATGGTCCTGTGCTGTAATTTATACAATATGGACACCTGGTCATCCCCCTCCACCCCCCAATAAAGTTTGCAACACCCAACTGTTTATTTAGTGTGCATCTTCATAGGCCATTGCAGTTTCCACAATTGCATCCTTGGTTTATTTTCCCAAATATAATTCTGCAACATTTTATCCAGGGTACACCAGATCCGCTTTCTCACTGGTAATGAAAGCATTTCCAAAATGTAATTAATTATCGGAGCTGCTGTCTTCTTGATGTTGTTCACCTTACCCCACAGTGTCAAATTACATGTAGCCCATATCTGAATGGCCTGCTCAAAATTCTCCAATGCCAGTGACATGTTCACCTGTATCAACTGGTCCAGTTCTCTCGTAGGCCAAATACTAAGATAGTTTATTTTCATTGAGCACCACTGGAAACCTTCCCTGATAAGATTGGCCTTGACTCATGTAATCGGTATAGCCTCAGATTTTTGCAAATTCATTTTGCAGCCTAAATCTTCCAAATTCGTCCATTCTTCCCATCACTGCAGGAAGGGAATTCTAAAAAGATCCTGCACCTCCAGCAGAAGGTCATCCACATAGAGACAGACCTTCGGTTCTACTCAACTGAAATTCACTCCCTTGATTCTCCCATCTTCTCTTAGGATTAATGCTAGTGGTTCCATTGCAAGGACAAACAACAACAGTGAGAGGCAATATCCCCGCCGGGTACCGCTCTACAACATAAAAAGATTGGAAATGTACCCATGTGTCATCACCACAGCTGTCGGCCAGGTGTACACCAATTATATCAATTCAATTAACTATTTCCCCATCCCAAATCCATCCAGTATCAGAAAGAGGTTTTTCAAATGTATCTGGTCAAATGCCTTTTCTGCATCCAGGGACAGAGCCACCACATCATTCAACTTACCACCTTCTTGTAGGGTCAACAAAACATGTCTCATATTAATTGACAAATGTCTGTCCTTCACAAACCCTGCTTGATTGCGATTGATCAACCTGGGCAGTACCTGTTCCAGATGTTGAGCCAATAATTTTGCCAATATCTTCCAATCTGTGTTTATTAACTAATGGGTATGAATCTGGCCCGTAAGTATGGGCATTTGTCTGTTGGGTGTCCTGACGCACGTTTGGACTATTATGCTGCAACATTTGGTGCTGTGGGCTTAGGAAATCTAAGAGGGCGGAAAAGCCCACATTTGCGCCAGAATCCAGGAGAACTGTGCGGTTTTTCGCACACCAAAATGGTCCCCTGATCTGCCACCCACCAGTGCAAAGAAAGATGGTTCTGTTCAAAACCCGCTTTTATTAAAGTCAAAAATTGCTAAGATCATGGGCCCGGAACCACCAAACAAAAATCCAACTATGGTTGAGTGTTTTACTTTACTCTACTACAGATCCACATCAATGCCATGTCAAGCAAGGATCATATACTATCAAGTAAAATCCTTTCCTTTTGAAATGTATTAATTCAAGACAGCTGTCAAAAATAGGTGCAGTACTGGCATTGGAAACTGACCGGCACTGGCGCTCTATAAATCCTGACAGGAGAGCTGTCTTGCAGAACTGTGCAGTGAACAGAAGGGAGTCTTATGTAATTAAAAGTTCAAAAGACATGCCTTTCCTGAGAATTCTTAACACCCCAGAGAACCACACCAGGAGGCAGGATATCACATGGACCTGTTGATTGAGAGGCAGGGGACTTCCCTGCAGCCTGCTGGACCCAACACAATAGACCCTTTCAATTGAATGGAGTATGCTGATTTGGGTGTGGACTGTAAACAGAGCTCTGCCTGAAAGGAGAGACATGTGATCCCTGACTCCCCCAGTTCCTAGGGGCGGGTCAGACAGGACTGTGGATTCATATTGCAGCAAATATATGTTTAAGTTAAATGCTTCTAAAATCTTGTAGTAAGCTCACAGAAATGTACAATTTGGGGATCCTGAAAATGAAAAATGCCCTCACGATTTGAGCCCAAATTCTATTTTGTACGGTGTTCTGGGACTGAACCCCGTTATTTATTAATATTGCAGACACTGTGTTTAGGATAGACACATAGTAATTTCCAGTAATATGCTCAGGGAAGGGGTGCAGGTCTGTGTAAATTTTGAGGAAAAACCAATATGGCGAAAGTCACTAAAAAGCACAAAAGGTTGCCATTTGTGAACCCAGGCTCTGAGGGGGATCAGAGTTGGGAGAGAGTGTATCTTAAATTAATCTGTGAAATGTGTATGTAATTTCAACGACGTGTGTATCTGGGAAACCTGTTAGTTTTGAAAAATTCATTTTCTAAGTAAAAGCAAAGGGGCATATCTTCAATAGACTGTAAGACTCTGACTCACTCTGACACACTATCCCTTCTCAAATCAGGTCACAGAGAATCCTTGACCTATCAAATCATGAGAGGGTTGGGCATGCAGAATGAGCCGTCCCACCCAATTTCAAAACACATAAAAAGAGACTACTTGGACAGGCAAAGGATTCACTTTCCACTTTCTTGCAGAGCATTTTTACGGACGACTTCACATCCAGACTCCAGACTTTACATCCACAGATCCAGAACTTAACTCCAGAGGTCCAGAACTTAACTCCAGATAGATCCAGAACCAAGCCAGAACTTAAAGCGGAGAGGCCTGAACCCCCAGCTAAATCCTTTTTCAGCAGGCCTCAAAATCATTTGCAACCCAATATTCAAACAGCCGGGCTGAGCTGTTTGATTCTGGCCTAGAACCCTGTGCCAGAAACACCCAGAAAGCAGAGCTGTAGCCAGAACCAGAGACCAGACCAGAACTAGAGATCCTGAACCGCAGACCAGACCAGATCGCTGTGAGCAGATCCAGTACCGGAGAGAGCAAACCTGACCAGACCTTGGCGGCCCATTTCAAACTTATAGTGTGAGTACTTAGCTAGAACTGAGCCAGAACCAATCTCTTAGTCTATAATAATCTGATTCAATCCAATTTAACCTGTCCAGAACTGCATCATAGAATTGTGTGGCCATCCTGGTGATCCAAAACCTTCCACAGCGCATCTGTCATTCTGAAACTGTAAATTAATTTCTGAAAATCTACCTTCACTAAATCATCCGTATCTCTTGAACTGTTTGTTGCTTGACACACTCGGAAAAAGAGCCGCGATTTGCGATTTGGCTCAAAATTCTTCACTTGTCAAAATAGCAGCTTCTTGCTTTCCTTTGCTGAAATTCGTTTGCAACCTGATAATCATTCATAGAGCATTGCTAAAGTGATCCTGAACTAATACAAAGTAGCTATCACCCACCCTGAATCCCTTATAGGGAATTAAAATCATTTTTAGCATATTTTCCCTTCTTTGCATACCACATTTAAAGTACTTTTGCCTGTGTTTAAAATCATCCCTGTTTCTCTAAGCTTGCTGGGGGGAACGGGAACTGAACTGCCTTTGATTGTATTCCTGAAAACTGTGTGCTTTACCTCCATCTCCTTAGATTGCATAGGGGGGGAGTGAATTGCCACAGGGAGAAAACATATTAGCTCTTGTTGAACCCATATCAGTTTATTCCTGTGCTGCATTTTTCCATCACTGCATTCCTTGAAATCATAAAAGTATTCTCAGCTACCTTGTTCTTTCCATACCAACTCCTAAGTAATAAAATAAGTGTGCTAGTATAACATTATCCATTGTTGATCGACATTATACTCATAAGTGTGATATCAAATATTAATTTATTATAAAAGTGTGATATATATATATACATTGTTTAATTATTCAATACATCTTTTAAATTGCAAAACAATCCCACTTCTTGGCTCAGTGAGGTCGGGGGATTCAAAGAGAGGGGTGTTATATAAGGGTTTATCATCCAGACTATAACTTGTCATAAAAATATATAAATAAGGGCTTCCCTTGAGCAATCCCAGACAAGGCATTGACTTAGTGGGAGTGCTTGATTGAAGTCATTTAACATGTCTTATTTGAGCAAAATAGAAATGTGCACTTGTCAGACCGTTGCTGGTAGGAGACCTGTCTCAAGGAATGCCTTGAACACATCCGATAACAGCAACAAAACATCCTCTGGCATCACCTTCTTAATTTCTACCATGAGTCCGTCACGGCATGAAGTCTTCACAGTATTCAGGTTGTATACCGATTTCTTCAATTCTTCAACCGAGAAAACCCTATTCAAAATTCTGCCTACTCCACTGCAGTTGTTGTAATGTTAACCGAGTTCAAGGAACCCAACCATAAAGCGAAAACATCCAAGTTGTCAGCAGTATAGAGTTTCTCATAAAATTTCTTGAGACCTTTGTCGATAATTTCAGGCACAGAAGATCTCAACCCATTGCCTATGTCGATGGCATTAATGGCGCTTTCATTCCCCATTTTCCTTAAACGGTGCACCAGAAGACCACTACACTTCACCCCTCCCTCATAATTCGCACATCTGGTCCAGAATAGAACATACATAGATTTTTTCTCTCAGAATCTTATTCAACTCAAATCTCTTTTTCAGAAGAATCTTCTTCAAATCTTCTCACATGTCTGACCAATAGCCTCTCTCTAATTATTTTTCTTCTTTTTCCAAAGTCTTTGTCACAAGCTTTCTGCCTCCTTTTTGTGCTTGAAAACCCAATTGCTGGGCACTTCGTAGAACATTGAATGGATTGCCAAACCATAAGGTTATTATCTTCCCTATTCCAACAAATATTCACACATTTTTTAGCTTGTCTAGATATTCCACCATGTCCATGTCTTGTAGAATCCTTGTATTCAGTTTCCAATTGCTCAATTTCTTCAAGGAGTAGAGTAAGGAGCGTTTCAATCTAACTAGTTAATGGTCAGATATATGTATCTCACCAATCCCATTAGTCATGAAGTTCTGAGTTAATCTGCCAGAGGTCAGCATACAATCAATGTGAGCATATACATCCTGGGCACCAGATCTGAAACTGTTATTCTGGTCGGTTGGGGGTTCAAGTCTCCACACATCCACCAGGTTAAACTCTGAAATTGTCCAACAATAGGTCTCAATATAATATATACATAATCACCATCCAAAAGACTATCCCCCACTGACTGGTCCTGTAAATGTTGGGCTTGTTCATGAAAAAAATAGCCATCCCCCAGTCTCGGGGCATATACATTACAAAATGTTAGATCAGAGTCTTGGACCCTAATATTGATTGACACAATCCTCCCTCCACGACCCTAATATGCCTGCCCCACCCACTTTTTTCCATTCCATGCACCTGAGGTGAGCCTGGTGTGCCTCGACCCTCCTGGGCCTTAGTACTTTATTTTTAAAATGGTTGTTTGAGCCCCCGAGGCCCTAACTGCCCCTTGCTCACATCCTGTGTCTGTGTTTCCCCTTGCCTCGCTCCTACCACCTGCCACCCCACTCTCCTCTCATGATAGGCTATTCTCCACCTGCTTCGGTGAACCTAATCGCTGCACCAGCCCCAAAGCGCCTTTACCATTCCTGGCACCTGAGGTGAGCGTGGTGTGCCTTGATCCTCCTGGGCCATGGTACTTTATTTTAAAAAATGTTGTTTGAGGCCCCCAGGCCCTGCCTGCCCTTGCTCACTCCCCGTGTCCATACTTCCCCTTGCCTCCCTCCTCCCAGTCCACCCAATCCCATGATAGGCTGTTCTCCACCTGCCTCGGTTAACCTAGTCGCCGCCTCAGCCCAGAAGCGCCTTTTACTTTCCAGGAGCCTGAGATGAGCATGGTGTGCCTTGACTCTCCTGGGCCTTGGTACTTTATTTTAGAAATTGTTGTTGAGCACCCCAGTCCCTGACTGTCCTTTCTCACTTCCTGTGTGTGTGCTTCCCCTTGCCTCCCACCTACCACCTCCCAGCCCACCCCCCTCCCATTATAGGCTGCTCTCCACCTGCCTCAGCGAACCTAATCGCTGCACCAGCCCTGAAGCGCCTTTTCCATTCCTGGCACCTGAGGTGAGTGTGGTGTGCCTTGACCCTCCTGAGCCTTGGTATTTTATTTTAAAAATGGTTGTTTGAAGCCCCCAGGCCCTGCCTGTCCATTGCTTGCTTCCTGTGTCTGTGCATTCCCCTTGCCTCCCTCCTCCCACCTCCCAGCCCGCCACACACCCGTGATAGGCTGTTCTCCACCTGCCTCAGCGAACCTAGTCACCACACCAGCCCCAAAGCGCCTTTTCCATTCCAGGCTCCTGAGGTGAGCATAGTGTGTTTGACGCTCCTAGGCCTTGGTACTTTATTTTACAAATTGTTGTTAGAGGCCCCCGGGCTCTGCCTTGCTTGCTCTCCGTGTCTGTGCTTTCCCCTTGCCTCCCTCCTCCATCCTCCCAGCCTGCGCCTCTCCCGTGATAGGCTGTTCTCCACCTGCCTCGGCGAACCTAGTCATGACACCACCCCAATGCACCTTTTCTATTCCAGGTGCCTGAGGTGAGCGTGGTGTGCCTTGACCCTCCTGGGCCTTGGTACTTTATTTTAAAAATGGTTGTTTGAGCCCCCCCAGGCCCTGACTGCCCCTTGCTCACACCCTGTGTCTGTGCTTCCCCTTGCCTCCCTAGTACCGCCTCCAACCCCGCCCCCTCCGCTGATAGCCTGTTCTCCACCTGCTTCAGCGAACCTAATCGCTGCACCAGCCCCAAAGTGCCTTTTCCATTCCTGGCACCTGAGGTGAGCGTGGTGTGCCTTGATCCTCCTGGGCCATGGTACTGCCTGCCCTTGCTTGCTCCCCGTTTCCGTACTTCCCCTTGGCTCCCTCCTCCCAGCCCAACCCCCTCCCGTGATAGGCTGTTCTCCACTTGCCTCGGTTAACCTAGTTGCCGCATCAGCCCAGAAGTGCCTTTTCCTTTCCAGGAGCCTGAGGTGAGCGTGGTGTGCCTTGACCCTCCTGGGCCTTGGTATTTTATTTTAAAAAATTGTTGTTTGAGGCCCCCGGGTCCTGCCTGCCCCATGCTCGCTCCCCGTGTCTGTGCTTCCCCTTCCCTCCCTCCTCCAGTCTACCAGACCACCCTCTTCCCATGATAGGTCAGATCGCCCCTCTTATCTGACCTTCCCAGGGCAGCCCTCTGCCTGTGCAGCCCCTGCGGCTAAGGTCCCCTAGGCAAATTGTGTCTCCCACTTAGGCGGCTCCAGGTAGTGTTTGCAGGTGTCAGTCAGAGGCCAGTCATCAAGCAGCAGTACCTAAGTCAGGTACGAGTGGCCTGGGTTAGGGATAGAAACTCCACTCTAACCCAAATACCTGGCCACATAGCTGACTCTCCGACTTAGGTGTGTTTTTCTCAGTTATTTAAATTGCATTGTGAAAGTCTTTAAAATTGCATTGTGAAACCTAAGCCCTTTTCCCCACTATACAGGACTCTCAGACTTAGGTGTGTTTTTCTCTGTTATTTAAAGTGAATTGTGAAGTAATGGCGTTCTGTGATTTTACCTTCTAGCAAATCATTCATCTAGCGAACTGCATGGTGTGCCTTGACCCTCCTGGGCCTTGGTACTTTCTTTTAAAAATTGTTTTTTGAGCCCCCCCTTGTCCTGACTGCCCTTGCTCACTCCCTGTGTCTGATCTTTCCCTTGCCTCCCTCCTCCCGCCTGACAGCCCACCACCTTCTCATGATAGGCTGTTCTCCACCTTCCTCGGCAGACCTAGTCGTCGCACCAGCCCCAAAGCACCTTTTCCAGTCCAGGCACCTGAGGTGAGCGTAATGTGCATTGAGGCTCCTGGGCCTTGTTACTTTATTTTAAAAATTGTTCTTTGATGCCCCCGGGGCCCTGCCTGTTCCTTGCTCACTCTCTGTGTCTGTGCTTTCCCCTTGCCTCCCTCGTCCATTCTCCCAGTCTGCCCCCGTCCCATGATTGGCTGTTCTACACCTGCCTCAGCGAACCTAGTCGCCACACCAGCCCGAATCACCTTTTCCATTCCAGGTGCCTGAGGTAAGCGTGGTGTGCTTTGACCCTCCTGGGCCTTGGTACTTTATTTAAAAAAAACTTGTTTGAGGCCCCCGGGCCCTGCCTGCCCCTTACTCGCTCCCTGTGTCTGTGCTTCCCGATGCCTCCCCCCTCCCAGCCTGCTGCCCTCCCGTTATAGGCTGTTCTCCACCTGCCTCGGCGAACCTAGTCGCCACACCAGCCCTGAAGCACCTTTTCCATTACTGGTGCCTGAGTTGAGCGTGGTGTGCCTTGACCCTCGTGGGCCTTGGTATTTTATTTTAAAAATTGTTGTTTGAGGCCCCTGGGCCCTGCCTGCCCCTTGCTCACTCCCCGTGTTTGTGCTTCCCCTTGCCTCCCTCCTCCAGCCTACCAGCCCACCCCCGCCCATAATAGGTCATATTGCTCATCTTATCTGACCTTCGCAGGGCAGCCATCTGCCTGTGCAGCCCCTACCGCTAAGGTCCCCTAGGCAAAGTGCGGCTCCCACTTAGGCAGATCCAGCTAGTGTTTGCAGGTGTCAGTCAGTGGCCAGTCATCAAGCAGCAGTGCCTAAATCAGGTAGGAGTGGCCCAGGTTAGGGATAGAGCCCCCACTCTACCCCGTATACCTGGCCACATAGCTGACTCTCAGCCTTAGGTGTGTTTTTCTCAGTTATTTAAATTGCATTGTGAAAGTCTTTACAATTGCATTGTGAAACCTAGGCCTTTTTCCCCACTATACAGGACTGTCAGACTTAGGTGTGTTTTTTCTCTGTTATTTAAATTGCCTTGTGAAGTAATGGCATTCTGTGATTTTGCCTCCTAGTAATGCATTCATCTAGCAAACTTTCGACCATTATCTAAGCTCCTGTCGTCTTGTTTAATTGTCTACTATTCTCTCATCTCGCTGGCTCCTCTGCTTGCATCTCTTCCTGTGTCCTTCCCTAGTTCTCTCCCTGTGCCACCTCCTCACACTCCCACATCCGTTCCTCTTCTCTCCTCTCCCTACCTACACTATTGTGCTCTCTGTCTCTCCTATCTTTTCTAACTGCTTCTCTATTGACTATTGTAAGGTTATTTCGCGTGTTACAACACAGAGTACAGCACTACTGCACAGGATCAATGTGTAGCATGTTTATTTATTATTTTTTTTATGCAGTACCACTGCATGGGTTTGGTGCATTGCTATGATGCAATTGTTTCAAGCTATGTGTTGCCAGTGTAACATGGGCATATAAGTGTGGGCAGGTTATAATTTTTTTTCACAGTTAAAAGCACACATGTGTTCATTCAAAATGCGCACTATTTTTTACCTAAAATGCCTATGTTGCAAGAGACACATTTGAAAATTAATAAACTAACATCATTAACAACTAACCTGATCATAACCCACTAATAATAATGTGTTCTTCAGTGCCACATGGATGGAAAATGACAGGCTCTGAAAGTCATTATTTAAATGCACATTCAGTTTTTTTTTCTCTTCCTTTTGCTCTGCTTTTCTGTCCACAGTAACTGCAGGAAGCAAAGACCTCGAATAAGCAGGAAATCAGTTTGGTTACAGTTGCAACTGTATAAGCCAAGCCATTGTGTGCAGAGGGTGGTTAGGGCATGATAGAATTTTGTTGGTTAGGATCCTTTGGTAGGAGGTAACCAGAGTTGTTTTTGTTTAATCTCAAGGAAGGAGCTAGGGAGAGACATCTTGACACAGCTCGAAGAAGGACTGGGTTGATAGCTGGGGATGCCTGATTCCTAAAGCAGATTCAACTTGGTTGCAGAGACCGGGATTTTCAGTCAACAAGTCCCAGTTTGAGTGACAGCAGATGCTTGTACTTGCTGGGTGAACCCCTCCAGAAGGCGACCAGCCAAAGAAGTTACATACTGAATAAGCCTGGTAATTATCTCGCTGAGGTGTGGGGGCTGAGTGTGTACGAAAATATTCAGTCAGTGTAGGAAAGGAGATTCCTGTGCTTTACCCACGTGTTTAATGTTGCAAATTGAATTCTTGCCTCCACCACTCTCTTTTCAGTGTATCACAAATAATGCTGTTACTGTGCTATTTCATTTATTTCTGTAAAGAGTGAGATCGTGTTTAAATGCAACTTTTATAATACACAAAAATATCTGAAAGCAGACGGGTGGTGTGTTTTATATTTACCAATACAGTGCTGATGATGTGGGGAGATGTTTAGACAGTGCAATTGTCATTTTCAAGGTAGCTAAAAATAAGATTTAGCTGCTGCTGTGTGCATGTCATTCAGTATGAGCAATTATAAACAACTGTGTGTGTTATAGCCTTTTTGCTGAAGGTACAAGAGTCAGCAAAAATAGAGACCAGGGACATAGTTCAGTACCGTATATAAATGAGTGAAAAATACCACATGATAGCTCGCTGCCGTAGATAAGACAGCGAGAAATTGCCCATGGTGGCACACTAAAAGTGAAAATGTGGTGTTCCTGAAATGCAAGCCTGAGGTCTCTATAGCGATTACACGAAAAATCTAAACAAAAATAAGGGGTTCTGGATATTGGGGCCACAAATAAAACAAGGGAATTATGCTCACCAAAATACCACCAACCACGCATACCAACCACGCATACCAACCACGCATGTCTGTGTACTGAAATAATGCATATCCACTGTATTATTATTATACATAACCCAATCTGAATACAAGGAGTGATTGTTGGTAAATTATTTTTGGCGGTAAGAAAATACCGCCAGGCCCCAAATCTACACAAAATACCCAACATATTTATGGTGCTTTGCAGGCCGGGAAAGTGATCACAGAGCACCTACTGGGTGTGGCAAGTGTGTCTCACACTGCCATCTGTACATTAAAGGGAACCCATTTCATAACAGCAGTGTGTTAATAAAAACGAATTTCAGAATGTCACAAAGGGAAACCACATTTTCAGACCGAGTGCAATATTTAGAGGCAAAGTTGTTTGCACATGGGACGTGGTCGTCGAGCAGTACCTTAGAATGGCATGACCGCATTCAGGGTGAGGTGCAGAAAGAAAAACTAGACAATATTTTTGCAGACGGCAGCATAATTCAGGTCTGCCTTACAAGATTATTGAATGCAGCCGATAAAAGTGCAGAGAAAGACTGTTTAATACGGCTATGCGGCAAAATATGGTTTATTTTGAATAGGTCCCTGCGAATGCAGGAAAATGATACCCAGCTAATTAACAGGTTAAAGACTGAATTAGATGGGGCAAGTAAAAATCAGGAAATGTTAAGAGCAGAATTGGATGTATGCCAAAAAGACATGCAATTAAAATGCAGAGACTTTGATGCTCAGTTATCCAAAAGCAAGAAACAATTTGAGGATAGTGAGCAAGAATTGGTACACTTAAAAGCCTTAGTGGACCACATTAGACAGGATAAAGATGAGATTGTTTCAGAAATGCAGATTTTACAAAAAGAACATTTTGAAAAAGAAAGTGATCTCCAAAGTGCAGAGCAAGAAATGGTTAAAATGATTCAAGAAAAAGACAAGAGAAACAAAGAATTCAATGAATGCCAAATGCAAATGTGCGACATGCAGAAGGTAATAGATAAAATGAGTGATGAAAACAACTATCTGCAAAATGAAGCACACAGGCTCGTTAAAAAGTGCAAAGACTTAGATCAACAAATGTGCATTCCCAGGTCCCAGGAGAGGCGGCAGGCTACCACATTCAATGGAGTGGAGGTGAATTCTAGTTCTGCCCAAAGAGCTAGTGCTCCAGTGACTGGGCCGGTGACTGAACTTGGTTGCAGCGCCCTTGGGGGATTTGATACTCCCATTGGGGCAGCCACCAATCCCATACACCTGAAACCAGGATTGAATCATCACAAAGTAGTGCAATTCCATGCATTGCAACAAGTAGCCCCATAAAAATAATGAAATCCATTAAAGCCCTGATCAAACCATTTAAAAAGGGAGGTGAATGCTGCATTGAGGATCACTTAGAAGCGGTTCATGACATTTTTAAAGCACTCCAGATACCTAAGGAACAGTACAGACAATATTTTCATTTAACTTTAGATGCCCCGACGGCCAGCATCATAAGGGGATTAAATGAACAGCAGAATATGACATGGGTGGAGTTTGAAAAAGAAATTAGGCGTCATTTTTCTCCTTTTCAGTCATTGCAGGAGGCAAATAAAGTCGCTTACACAATCACTGCTGGGCCTAATACATCCCCTCGCCAATTTTTACAAGACTTAAAAAGAGCATTTTCTCGCTTTGATGTATCTTTTGACCCAAATTCCAATGAGTTTAAAACTGCATACTTCTATGGGCTACAGAAAGATATCATATCCCAATTGGTCCGTGAATTTGACCGTGACAAGTCGCTTGAATGGATTGTACATCAAAGCACAAAACTATATGAGGTACTCTATTGTCAGGGTAGAGAAAGTGATCAAATGAAAGATACTAGACCTAAATCTAAAGAACCCTCAGCCACAGTAATGGAAATCAGGTCAGCCAAAATGTCCCTTGAGTCTGCTCAAAGCCCAGGTAAAAATAATGTGACACCTGAACAAAGGGGTAATCAACAAAGATCGCCCTTTCCTGTACCAATGTTCCAATCACATGATCCTAGTAATAGGGAGAGCTACATCAGCCCTAGGTATTTAGGGGACAGACCCCGGGTAGGATATCGGCCTAATATGCCAGGTATGAACAATAACCACAGACAAAATCAAGATCAAATAAATGATGGTCCCTACCAGACATTGGGGACACAGAGCAGATTTTATCCCAACACCATGATATATGGTAATCAGGATAGACCCTGATATGTGGATCGATTTACTGATAATGGAAATCAACATAAGGACCAGTACCCACAATCTGAGAGACAGGACATGAGGCAAAAAATGAACTACATTCCACGTCAGTACAATGATTCCCCACCAAGGGACTATAATCAAAGGATGGGTGCACCCCGCTCCCCCCCACAAATGAATCAAGAGTTCAGAAACCATCCCAACAGACATCAATCACCTGAGAGGTATCAGAATAGATCCAATCAGGGGGAAAACAACCAATATCGACCTAGGCCACAGAAAGAGGATTCTAGAGAGATGGAAAGGTTCCAGTGCCTTGAGGCCCAAGTGAAAATGTTAGCTGAGCAAATAGGAAAGATCTATACAGCACAAAAACAACCATCTAAAGAGGGGGCTGATGGCCCTAGCAATGACCGGGGGGCTTCTGAGAAGTGACTAAGTACTTATGACACCTGCAGTGCCAAAAAGACAGATTGCCTGGTGTAATTTTGCATAATGACTCTGAGATGCCTAATGATTTAAAAGTGAAAGCACCAATAAATGAACATGTAACAGAAAATGCAAATACTTCTAAAAAAGAGGTACTGTTTAACCTAGAACTAAATCAAACATTGAAGATTTGTGCAAATAAAAAAGAAACACCGGGAATTCCAAAAGAACAAAGAGACAGATTTAAGAAAAATCACTCATGCATGAGGAATACCAGTGAACAGGGAGTAAGTGGGGATGCTATAGCTCCTTCCTTGGCAAGCAAAACAATGACCAAACACAGGTAGAAAAAGGAAATACTCAAAAGGAGGGTACGGGTCAATCACCTGAAGAATTCTTTGAGCCACATATTTTTGAAGAGGCTGAAAGGGCTGGTATCACACTAAATGATCACAAATGCACAGAATTAAACAATGACAAATTGCTGAATGATGTTGTTACACATGTTCAGTTGGAAGGTTGTAATGTGGTCCCTGATGTTACCCAGATGGATGGGCGAACAGTGGCCACACTCCAAAAAACCTCTGATCATGGAGAAATGAATAAAGTCTCTTGCGCAGAAATGGGTAAAAAGGAGGGAAACATTTCTTTCCATTTACCAATGTGCTTAGCCAAAAGTGAAAAAGGCCTGAGAAAGGTGAGACCTGAAATCAGTAAGAATTCACACTTCTTATGTGTATTAGAGCAAGTTGAGGACAGATATTATGCACCCATCACTGTAGAAGAAAAATGTCACACATTTGCTATGATTGACACTGGCGCACAGGCCACAATTATGTCCAAGGAGCTGGTAAAGAGTATCAATGAAGGGAGACCCCCACAGAGTCAGATCACAGTGAAGGAAAATCAAGGTCCAGTGCATAACTTTAATGGGGAGGAGGTGTAACTGAGGTTGACATAAAAATAGGAAAGCACAGAATGAAACAAGAGGTATTGATCACATCTATTTGTGAAATTCCATTTCTGATGGGGACAGATTGCCTGAAAAGATTGTCTCCTCTCATAGATGAGCTGAATGGAGTGCTGTGGACCTTAACCAAAAACCATTGAGACCTAAGAAACTAAAATCACAAAACAGCAACATAAATGAATGTCCCACCAGAATAGTTGCATATCTATTGTCACTGTTATATTAATGTGTCAAGACAAAATGTAGAGCGACAATGAAGGACTACCTGTACAAATATACTTGGACCCAAGGAAAAATTGGCAGACTGCCATAGATGAGCACACATTACGTTTTTATTTAAAAGAGAAAACAATCAAACAGAATATTGTTCCTAAAACAGATTCAGAAAAACACATTACCACTCTTGCTGAAATACATATGGAAGATGAGCAACCATATGTTCATGTTGGTATAAATGACTATTTTAAAACAATAAAAGCCACTTTAGCGCTTGAACAGGAGAGGAGCTTTATTAATGAGAAATTGTTGCAAAAAATAATGGAGAGGGAGGAAATCCCGAAATTTAGGATTAAAAACCAATATGTTTCTGGGTTGGAGAGTCGATACTTTGAAAACCAAATTGCAGGCAGATGCATGCTTAAAATTAGCATTGGGCAGAAAACAATTTACCATAATGTATGGATAGTGAGTGGAGCACAAAACGACCTTTATATGGGCAATGACATCATGCACAGAATGTGTATGGTGTTAGATTTCCTTAATCAAAAAATATGGTTTCGCCTAGGTGGCCCGGCACCTGAATTTGAAGACAAAAGAAGGGCTTATCATTGTGCACAACTGGTTCCTTATGCAATTGAATTACAAATGAGGAAAGATACTATTATTCCTGCATTTACAAAACAGTTTGCAATAACACTGAAATGCAAAAATGGACAGCAGATGAAAGACTCTGATGCATTTGTATGCCTGAATGAATCCATAAAACAGCAAGGCCTGGATTATGAATACATTCCATTGGTAGATATTGGTGAAGGATCTGTAAAAATTATGGTAAATAATAAAGGTTGTCAGGATATTCATTTAGAGGAAAACTCCCCATTAGGAATGGCCATACAAAAATCACATTATACGGTAGATTTAAATAACATGGTGATTGGAAATATCCCTGAAACGTATGTAGATGCCAAGGGTGAGTTGCCAGAACACCTGGACTCTCAGCCCAAAGGAATATTTAAAATTCATTCTGTGTATCCTTATGATTCAAATGAGACAGTGTGCTGCCATCAAGAGGATTGCATAATATTTAATTTAAATGAAAATGAAACAGAAAATCAGCCCATTGAAGTGGAAGCTGATATGCCAAAATATTTAAAAGTGGCAGCTTTACAAAAAGACACAGCCACACAGTTAGAGGAAAGTGCCGAGATTCCCTTACCAGAAGATTTTCCAGAATTTTCCAAAATGGTAGAAGAGCAGATCTCCTTAGCGGATGCGTGTGACAGCGATGAGGATAGAAACAATCTGAGGGAGATATTTATGGAATTTAAGGATGTATTTGCAAAAGATGCTTATGATTGTGGTTTAACTGATTTACATGTGGCCACACTACCAGAAGGGTGTAGCAGAAGTCCAGTATTTGTACGCCAGTATAGACTACCGCTGGCATGTTTAGAATCATTAGCAGAGATTATAAAGAATATGGAAGCTCAGGGAATCATCAGGCCCATTCATAGCACATCCAATATACCTATTTTAGGTGTGTTAACGCCAAATGGTCACTGGCGGCTATGTGCAGACTTGAGGGAGTTAAATAAGAGATTGCCAGTCTCCAGATGGCCACTACCATTCATTGACCAGGGGTTAGCTCAGGTACATGGTTCAAAGGTGTTTACCACATTAGATCTCACCTCTGGTATTGGTGTGTGCCATTGGCAGAGGAGACACAGAATTTATTTTCCTTTACATTTGACAGGACTCAATACGCCTGGCTTAGAGCTCCGTTCGGGTACATCAATAGTGGGAGTGAATTTGGCATATTTTTGAGAAAAGCCATGCCAGATGCAGCGGAAAGAGGAACCATAGTTTATGTGGATGATGTCCTGATAAAAAATGAAAGCCTGAAAAGCCATTTTGATGAAATAAGACATGTGCTTGGCCAATTGCAGAAAGCAGGCGCCAAAGTGTCTTTACAAAAAGCACAATGGTGCAAGAAAAAAGTGAATTGTCTAGGCCATGAAGTGACTGAACATGGGCTAAATCCACAAAAGAAAAAAATAGAGGCCATACAAAAACTAAAGGACCCTAACAATGTGAAAGAGGTAAAAAGTTTATTAGGGATGACAGGCTATAACAGAAAGTTCATTGAAAATTATGCTGAAATTACTCAACCATTGCTTAAACTGAATACACCCTGGATATGGGAAAAAGAGCAGTCTGAAGCAGTAGCTAAATTGAAGGAATGTCTTGTAAAGGCACCATGTTTAGCATATCCCATAAAGGGTAGGGATTTCTTTGTAGAAATAGGGTTCTCTGAAAATTGTATTTCAGCAGTGTTATCACAAAAACATGATGTGAATCACAAAACTATTACATATGCAACTAAAGCATTCTCCCAAGTTGAAATGAAATTCAATGAATGTGAAAAGGCCCTATTAACCACTGCGTGGGCGCTACAACATTTCCACCCTATTGTTCAGGGAGAAAAGGTGATTATTGAAACAAATTATCAACCCTTGCAGTTTTTAGAGAGTAAAAGAATTAGGTCAGGTAATCTAGCGCAGTCCAGCATCACTTCATGGACGCTGCCATTACAAGGTTTTCCTGTAGAAGTGAGATATGGAAAAAATAAAAAGAGCCCAATTGCTCAAGGGTTAGCTGACTTACATGACTGTGCAGCTGAACAATTATCAAACGAAATGGAAGTGGAACCTAGTTTGCAGGAATTTGAACAATCACCACACAAAGCTTTTGATGAAAAAACATGCAAGGATCTGCCAACTGTATATGTGGATGGTTGTGCTTTTCACATTGAAAATAACAGTAATAAACAATTAGTGTCAGGAATAGGGAATGTCTGGTTGAAATGTGAAGGCGTCCCCAGTGTAGGGATGAGGATTGGAGCTAGAAGCAGTCAAGTGGCGGAATTGGCGGCCATTTATAAAGCAATTGCTACTGCAGTTGATAATAAATTCAGTGAAATTGTCCTGGTGACTGATTCTGACTATGCACAAAATAGCTTTGTGGAGTATTTACCTGGCTGGAAAGCTAGAGGCATGGTTACATACAACAAAAAGCCACTTAAACATGAAAAAATGATACAAGCCATAGACAAATTGGTGTCAGAAAATGATTTGACAATATACTGGAAAAAAATTCATGGACATTAAAAAACACCAGGAGAGGATAAGGAGGGAAATGATAAGGCAGACCACCTGGCTAAAATTGGGGCTGTGATGGGAGAATTGCTACCTATTGATGATTTACTGGGTGAAATACAAATTGATGCAGTAACACGTTCTAAAGCATCAAAGGAGGTAGATCAACCAGTGGTGCAATGGGGCCATGACACGCCAGACCAAGATTTGATTGAGGCACAAAAGAATGATCAAATTTTGGGAATCTATTATAATCATTTGATAGATCCTGAACAAAACCCTTTAACAGAAAATGATTGTATGGGAAAAGAAGAGTTGAGGGTACTATTAAAGAATAAAAAAAGAATTAGATTACAAGATGGACTCATGATTAGAGAGTCCATAACAGGACAGATACATTGGGTGGTACCCCTTTCATTCAGAGGGCTAATGCTACAACATGCACATGATGCAATAATTGCAGGCCACAGAGGTTCACAAAAAACATTGGAAATACTAAAAGATTATGCTTACTGGCCACATATGTCCCAAGATGTGGAATTATATACTAGAGGATGTCTAGTATGCGCCCAATTTAAACCTGCTTCACCAATGCATAGAACCCCATTGATGAAAAGAGGCCTAACTCTCCCATGGTCAGATTTGCAAATAGACTTTGTAGGCCCTTTAAAAAGGTCGAGCAGAGGACACCGTTACATTTTAAGTGTGATATGTTTGATGTCGAAGTGGATTGAATGTGTTCCTGCACCAGATTGTAGTGCGCAAACAGCAGCCACATTGCTGGTGAACCATGTGTTCTCAAGGTTTGGGTTGCCACAAAGAATTGAGTCAGACAGAGGAAGTCATTTCACAAGTACTCTAATGAATAAGGTATGGCAAATACTGGGTGTGAAAAGGAAACTACATATCGCATATCGGGCAGCCTCTTCAGGTGGAGTTGAACGGAGCAATAAGCCTGTTGTGAATATTTTAAAGAAATTCATGGCAGAAGCAGGTTCCAGCTGGGATTTACGTTTACCGTTGGTTTTGATGGCAATCAGATCAACTCCTGCCAGAGCAACAGGTGTTAGCCCCCATGAGGTCTTGACAGGTAGGAAAATGGTGTTACCACAACACCTACTATACAGAACACATGAGCAGACACTTGTGAGTGCATCCACAGTTCATGAGTACATTGATGAACTGAGGAAGCATTTGCAACATGCATTTGCTTTTTTGCAGAGAAATCTGGAAAGGGCTGCTGACAGTGCTAAGACATACTATGATAAAAGAACATCAGTGAGAGAATACAGTGTAGGGGATCAGGTGTACAAGTTTCATTTTGGAAAAAGTAAACAGAAAAATTCTAAATTTCTAGCAGCATGGCAGGGGCCATTTAGAATTATAGATAAGATCTCTCCTGTAGTGTATAAAATTTTGAAGAATGAAGGTGAAACAGCGATAGAGCAGTTTGTCCATGTAAATCAGATCAAGCCATGCCATCCCAGACACGAGATCAGGGGTCTTGAGCATGTAGAAACAGAAAGCCCTGGGGCTACTGCCCACTGATGCACACAATACAACAGAAAGTCCCTTGAACACAAAAAGATAAAATAAATGGGTACAGTCAGGAGGCAGTGACAGAGAAGTTAATAAGTTGATTATTATAATGGCACATAAACACTGTAATATATGTAAATAAATAAATAATATAAAAAGTAAAAAAAAAATATAATGGAAGCTCATGGTCGGTGTGCAGAATGAAAATGTATTGAATTTAAAATGTTGTTTCATGTATGCTTATTTTCTTTTTAACCTGTGTTTAATTTCAGATTTTTTTTTTATTTTTGGTAAAAGGGTGAAGTTAGCATTGTGCTATATACTTAATCTGTTTCTTTTCTATTTTGGTTTAGAACATTAACTATTTATACCGGAGGTCACGGGAGACGATGGAGTCCTGGAGCCCACGTGGACGGATTCCAGGAAAGCCCCGAGGGGGGGCGAAGACCAAGGTTAGGATCCTTTGGTAGGAGGTAACCAGAGTTTTTTTTGTTTAATCTCGAGGAAGGAGCTAGGGAGAGACATCTTGACACAGCTCGAAGAAGGACTGGCTTGATAGCTGGGGATGCCTGATTCCTAAAGCAGATTCAACTTGGTTGCAGAGACCGGGATTTTCAGTCAACAAGTCCCAGTTTGAGTGACAGCAGATGCTTGTCCTTGCTGGGTGAACCCCTCCAGAAGGCGACCAGCCAAAGAAGTTACATAATGAATAAGCCTGGTAATTATCTCGGTGAGGTGTGGGGGCTGAGTGTGTACGAAAATATACAGTCAATGTAGGAAAGGAGATTCCTGTGCTTTACCCACATGTTTAATGTTGCAAATTGAATTCTTGTCTTCGCCACTCTCTTTTCAGTTTATCACAAATAATGCTGTTACTGTGCTATTTCATTTATTTCTGTAAAGAGTGAGATCGTGTTTAAATGCAACTTTTATAATACACAAAAATATCTGAAAGCAGACGGGTGGTGTTTTTTATATTTACCAATACAGTGCTGATGATGTGGGGAGATGTTTAGACAGTGCAATTGTCATTTTCAAGGTAGCTAAAAATAAGATTTAGCTGCAGCTGTGTGCATGTCATTCAGTATGAGCAATTATAAACAACTGTGTGTGTTATAGCCTTTTTGCTGAAGGTACATGAGTTACCAAAAATAGAGACCCGGGACATAGTTCACTACCGTATATAAGTTAGTGAAAAATACCACATGATAGCTCGCTGCCGTAGATAAGACAGCGAGAAATTGCCCATGGTGGCACACTAAAAGTGAAAATGTGGTGTTCCTGAAATGCAAGCCTGAGGTCTCTATAGTGATTACACGAAAAATCTAAACAAAAATAAGGGGTTCTGGATATTGGGGCCACAAATAAAACAAGGGAATTATGCTCACCAAAATACCACCAACCACGCATACCAACCACGCATACCAACCACGCATGTCTGTGTACTGAAATAATGCATATCCACTGTATTATTATTATAAATAACCCAATCTGACTACAAGGAGTGATTGTTGCTAAATTATTTTTGGCGGTAAGAAAATTCCGCCAGGCCCCAAATCTACACAAAATACCCAACACTATCCTGCTCTCCTCACTAAATCTTATAGGAAGAAATTTAAAAAGGGCATCCTGGTCTCCAAACCAGGCCTCCCTATCACTGATACCTATACCAGTGCTTTCTCTAATCAAACCCTCACCGACATCCTCTTTGTCGTTCCCTCGCCAGACCTATGGGCTCTACTTATGGTCTCTGTGGTCTCTCCTTTCTCTTCTTCTCCCATTAATGGTAGCACCCGGTGGGAGGCCCTCCTCTCTTCCTTCTACTCCTCAAATGTCATCATTAATATTTACTTGAATGGTACCATCTTGGTCCAAGGCCCTCAAGTCAACCTTCTCCTCTTTGATAGACGCTTCCCGCACCTCATCAATTTCGTTTCTTCTCCTGCTGTCCCCTCTCTTCTCTCCATGGCTTCCTTGCCTCCCACTGCCATCTCCTCCTTGGCTGCCTTGCACGCTCCTCCTTCTTCTGCCCCCCTTTGGGCTCCTTCTTAACCTCTGCAGGGTGTACCTCTGACTTGTACCCTCCCTGGAATTCTTTCAAGGACGGTAATCTTCTCCATATTGCCACTCTAAACTCTTGCTCAGCTGTCAAACACTCCTCTGACATCTGCCACCTCCTGAAGGAACTTGACCTTTGATGTCCTCTGTCTCACCAAGACATGGTTCACAGCCAGCCTTGTCACGACCTTTGACACTCTCCTCCCTGATGGCTAAAAGATCCTCTCCACATCCAGATCCAACCGTTTGGGAGGGGGTGTAGCGATGATAATCCCTGAGTGGATTCCTGCCTATGTCATTCTTACGCAGGCCTACTCATCTTTTGAATGCCTTGTCTGAAGGCTCTCTCGCTCTCCTGACCATTCCCTTACTGTGGATATCATCCATCAGCCACCTGGTCAGATCTCCTCCTTCCTCTCTGAGTGGGCTTACATCTCCTCTTCTAGCCTGGTCTTGACCACTGAACTCCTCCTCTTGGAGACTTTAACTGCCAGCTGGATGCTTCCTGTCCTTCCTCTGGACTCTTTTGCGACCTCTGTGACTCTCTCTCACTCTCTATTCTCCTCTCTGGCCTGACTCACTTTTCAGGGCACACTCTGGATGTTCGGACCTCTTCAGACCTTCTCCTTTCGATCCCTCTCACCACTCCTCTCTACTGGAGTGATCACTTTTTCCTTTCCTCACTGCTCACACTCTCTACCCCTCGGGCCAAGCTTCAGGAGGATAGCTCAGCGACAACGTGCTCACCTTGGAAGCAAGATGATACGGAGCAACACAGGTTCGATCTTCGGGTCTGCACTTAGAAACCTCTGGGTATTAAGTGTGTTATAAATAACTTATCATATCATATCATAACTCCAGCACTGCCACCTACCTTCTTGGTTATCTAACCCATGAAGCGTGTGTCAGTTGAGGCTTTCACTGCCCCTTTCTCATCCACTCCATTCACCCTTGGTTGACTCACACCCTGACACAGCCCTTTCCATGCTCCACTCTGCTATATCTGATACTCTCAACGTTCTTCCCTCTGTCATGAGGATCCACTTGAAGCCCAAAGCCAAGTGCAACTCTTGGTATGACTCAGACCTCGTCACCCTTAAAGGCAAGTGCAGGTTGGCTGAGAGGAAATGGCGTGCTTCCGGTACACCCTCTGACAAACTGGCTTGCCGCCTGCCGCCTGCGCCAAAGGCATTACCGGCTCTCTGTCCGCACCAAGAAGAGAGCCCACATTCAAGCCCACGTCTCTGTGGCATCTAACCATTCAGCCAAGCTCTTTAAAATCTTCAAGGAGCTGGCCAATCCTGTTGCAGTCTCTACCTCTGCTGTCCCCTGGCTTCTCATTTCATCTCTAGAACTCAGGACATCCTGTCCTCTCTCTCTTCCTCTCCCTCTACTCCCTGCTTTTCCTTTGGCCCTTTTCTGCCACCTCTCCTCCCTCTTTCTCTGACTTTCCCCTGTTCTCCGCAGACAAGGTTTCTAGACAAGTCCGATCTATGAAAGTCTCGTCAAAACAGGTTCACCCTTGTTCCTCCAAAACCATCAAGGATCACAGTGACACCCTGGCTCCTGCTCTGGCAGACTTCTGCAACCACACCTTCGTGACTGGACTCCTCCCTTCCCCCCGAAACACTCCCTTGTGCAGCCTCTTCTTAATAAATCCTCTGCCGAACCATCCTGCCCGGCTAACTATCGCCCAATCTCCATCACTCCTTTCCTGGGCAAACTCCTGGAAAAGCTGGCCATCTCCCAGCTTAATCTTCATACTGAATCTGTTGGCTGTCTCTATGACCATCAGTCTGGCTACAGAGCTGCCAGTAGCACTGAAACCGCTCTCCTGAAAATCAATGAAGACCTGCTCTCCAACCTTGATTCTAACACCCCCTGTGTCCTCATCTTACTTGATCTCTCTTCTGCCTTTGACACGGTCAACCATGCCATCCTGCTCAAGCGTCTCTGTGATATGGCTTGGCTGACTTGTTTCCTCTCTGATTGACCCTCCCACGTCCAACTTAAGTGCTTCCTCTTCTCTATCTTTATCTTTACCTGTGGTGTTCCCTAGGCGTCTAACCTCTCTCCCTGGTGGTTCAACTAATACTTGGCACTTCTTGCCCATCTCTTTGCCGCTCTCTTAATACCAGTAAGACAGAGATTCTCCTCATCAGCACACATGCTTCCTCCTTTCCTGTCACTCTCTGGTCAGCCTCTCTTGGCCCTCTTCCTGCTCCCACCTGTGAGGCTAAAAACCTCAGGGTCATCTTCGACTCCACACTCTCCTTCTCTCCTCACATCTCTGACGTCTCTAAGAAGTCACACTCCCAACTGCACCTCCTCGGAGGTATTCCTCCTCTCCTCTCCCTCCCCCATAAACTCACTGTCTCCAGAAGTCTCTCTTGGGTGGACTACTGCAACAGCCTCTTTCTAAATCTGCCTGCCTCTACTCTCCCCCTCTGCAACTCATCCAAAACAGGACTGTGAGTCTTGTCCTTGGCCTCAAGCCCAGGGATTGCATCTCTCCTGGACTGAAATCTCTGCACTGGCTCCCAGTGGCGGTGAGGATTAAGTTCAAAACCCTTTGCATTGTCCACAAGGCCTTCTGGGGCCTGGGGCCTCAATACATTCAACTCTCTCTTCCTAATAATCTTCCTTCTCGAGTTTTTTGCTCATCCACCTCGAACTCCATCAAAGTCAGTCACTTCTCCAAGCAACGAATTGATGGTAGATCTCTTTTATCTGCTGGGGCCTCCATCTGGAACAGCCTCCCTGCCTCTCTAAAACTTAAGGAGAACCATCTACGGTTCCGGAAACACCTCAAGACCTTCCTCTTTGCTTCTGCTTTCTCTCCTCCTCTCCCCTGCTGACCTTCTGGCTGAAACTGAAACTGCACTGGTTACCTGGCTACCCTCTGATCTCAGACCTAGGTCCCCTCTCTGCCAGTTGCACACCTGCACTGCCCCCCTGGCAACCCTTGCACTCAGGGACTGTTTTTGTATCCCTACAGCCCCCTACCTGCAATTTCCTCCTGATGTCTGCCCTTACCCTTGCACTTGCCACCAGATGGCCTCACTAGTTATTTATTGTCTTAATTTATTTAACTGCTTATCCTATGCACTGCCCCCTCCTGCTCCCCCCCGCACTTTTCCCTTCACCCCTCCCTTGCACTTGCGCAATCTCAATATCACCTGGCCTAGTAAGATCGGTGTCTCTGTCTTCCCTCTGTTCCCCCTCCCTTGCCTCGTCGCACCTTGAAACACTTGTGTATAGGTGCGTTATAAATGCCATATCCTATCATATCAACCCCTAACCAGCCTATGTTCCTCTTCTAGGGTGAGATGACTCTCCTGCAAAAATGCTATAGCCACATTCATCTTTTTCTGGGATCAGATCACTTTCTTCCGTTTGATAGGACAATTAATTTGATTAATGTTTCAAGAGATCAATCTCATAAAGTCTCTGGTGAAATGACGGCCCGATAAACCTGTGTTTACGTCAGTCATTCTGTGTGCTTATGCGTATACTAAGAGAGAAATAAGTAGAAAAAGGCCACCAAAAACAACAACATACGCCCCGACCTAGTGCCGGACAGTATACTGCAGTACTATTAACTCTTTAGCCCTGTAGCGCATATGCTTCCTCCATTAGGACCAGGTATGGTGCAGCTGAGATGTCCACTTATGAATGGCCTGAATGTTAAATGGAATTACTTAAACTCCACTCTGTGCTTGAACACTACAGACTCCAAACATGCAGAGACAGAGAGAGGAATGGATCAACGTGCATCCCGGGGCATCATGACTTCACAAGTAGTAATTCCTTCTGCTCCTCCATCTGTAGTGCCGTCCTCTTTGGACGCAGCGTCGCAGCTCCGAAGCCTCAAACCGTGAGTTCCAGACCATTTAACTGTTATTTGGCAGCAGCACCATTTTAATAAGGTGAAATTTGAGTCATTTGAACTAGACCCATTATGGACGTTTTGGTAAAAATCCAAACGCGTAAATAAATGTGTAACCAAACACCATCCATGTTGAATGGGGTCAGAAAAGCACACACGAGAACCCAAAACAAACTGAAATGAGCTGGCAGTCCAAAAAAAGGCTACTGTGAGTGCCTTGCTGAACAGATATCCTTCAGTCACTGTTCTGCCTCTGTTGGATCCTGTGTAATCCTGACTCCATCATGTAGAAACATTTTAAAAATGGCAGGTTTAGCTAAAATCACCTTTGGGTGCCTGTACTTGGCTAAAGACTTTGGTGCATTGAATGCTTTCCTTTTCTCAACCATCTCCCAGGGGGAATGTGGGAATATTGTTATAGGATTATTCCTGAACAAGGCTGCACCTTTTTCTCTTGCCACTTGACACTGACTTTGGAGAGGACCAAAATGATTGGACGTAATCTTCTTTGAGCAATCTTGTTCAGCCCTGTATGCAAAATACACATCCGCTACCTTAATCACTATAGGGCTATACACCACCAACAGCACATCAACTAAAACTCATTCAAGTTTTTCCCAGACTCTAGGTGTTCTGCCACGGTTATAATTCACAAATTATGCTCTCTGCTCTTAATGTCCAACTCCATTTATCTTGGCAAAATCTTGATCAGATCGCTTTTCATCCAATTATAAATTCTGAAAATGCCTGCAATTTCCATTGACATGCCCGTTGCCTCCTTCTCCATCCTGGCTATTCTGACCTCCAAGTTGTTCACCTGAGATGAAAAGTCAGTTAGAGTGCTCTTAACCTTACCAACTTCCTGTGCCACCTACATCAATATGGAGTAGATGTCCTTAGTGCCATGTTTATCTTCAAAGTCCAGCTATTTATGTTTCTTGGGTGTAGGGTTTTCCAAATCAATCTTCTTCTTACTTTTGAAGCTCATTTTATCCTTAACTTAATCAGAGCCAGGGAGCAGAAGCTGCTGCGTCTACCACCAACATTCCAGAATCTAATAAAGCAATAGAATCTGAGGAGGAGGGCATTGCCGGTCTGGTAATTCACCCAGGGCAATGGTTATAAACCTGAGCCTGAGCAAAACAGCGTTGAAACTTTTTCTCAACTCAAGAAAAAAAGAAATGGCCACCAGGGATTGTAGAGAAGGGACTACACATAGTCCCTTATCCCTTTCCATGGCGACCATTAAAAAAATAGAAAAAGTAAACAAACACAATGGCTGGCATGGGACGGGGAGAAGGGGCTATGCGTAGTCCCTTCCCCTTTTCCATGGTGGCCGGGGAAGAAAGGAAAAGGACTCTGCAGGACTTGGTGCTCTGAACAGAGCACTTCAGGTTAGTCTTTCCTGGCCAGGTAATGACCTGGCGAGGACCAATCAGATTGTTTGTAACAATCTGATTCTCCCTCACTGGGTAGTAATTTAGTTTGTTTAATGTTGCAGTCTTACTCACTGTCCTTACTTTGGGATCTGCCAGAGACAATCACCTCAGATCAGGATTTTCTCACACCAGATTAATGAAACTAGTCTGAAATGACAACATTACATCGTTGTTGTAATGTGTTTCCAGTTTTCCTAATGAGAGTGGACGCATAGTCATGCATTAGAGATTGGTCCATACATGTTGTACATGTATCGACTGTACACAATTATCACAGTAATGCATCCATGCCCCCATCCACTTGGCAGCAGATTTTCTTTAGATTGCCCACTTAAGTCGATACAGATTTGGATTTCTGTGGTGGCATATTGCATTGCAAATTACACATTTTCTATGAGTGTTTTATTCATCTTCATAGCTTTGAATTGCCATCAGAGACGTGTTCTATGTACTAAACCATACCCCCGAGTGAATGGCAAGAAGAAAACCTATATCAGTTGCTTTCTTCCTTTCAAAATGTATTAATTGTGTGCAGCAGGAAAAACTAGAGAAAAAGGGTAACTTCATGTTTGATATGAATACCCTTTAAGATATATTTGTTCATGGAAAACCCTTATCTGACGGATGGAAGAGATTAAGATATGCAGGGCCTGTCCTGAAAACAGAGGTTAGACATCAGACCCCCCTGTAGCACTGTTTTTTTTCAATGATATTGATAAAAGCTGTGCGGAAATAGATGAGGATCCTTTCCCACCTTTCCTTTACTCCTAAAATGAATGCCTTGTTCTCGGCTCAAAACATATATAGGGCCTTCTTAGAAGTTTCAAAGCAGTTGTAAGACATCAGTATTTAAGAATACCAGCTGTTTTATAACTCACCAAATTCTGAGTTTGAGGACTCAATCTCACACAAACCGCCCCTTTTCGTGTGGTGAAAATTACCTCACAAATACGGAATTTCCCTCATTGTGTCCTTTTTGAGTTCAACATAGGGCATACATGAAGGATCCTTGTGACTAAATTCAAGTGCTGACATTGAATTTGTCTTCTGAGTCTACCATAAGTAATAAGGTCAAACTTTTCATGAAGATGTTAGTGGGCATGCTGACTCATTCATGAAAGAAAACACAATAGAGCGTTCCATCAGATTCAACATGACTTGAATGAACAATGTTATGGATCTTTTTGTTATTTTGTGGTTCTCTCATGTAGCTTTATGATAATTGAAAGTATTGGAATTACTTTTAAACTATATCTTGTTGAAAATGTATTCTTAAGAAAGTTGAATCTTCATGGCCCTTTCCTCCAAATACTTCACATTAATTTGTGGTTTTTATGCACTCCTATGTGTGAATTAGCATTAGCAAAAATGTACATATTACATGGTTGTTTTGCTTGTTTAACTGCTAAATGCAATGTCCTCCTGCTAAGACAGGCTTGCTGCACATCAGAGACTTTAAATGTAACTTTCTTCAGACTCTGTTGCCAAGGAATAGGGTCAGAGAGTCCTCTGTGGTTCCTCGCAAGCCCTTCAAAGGCCATTCAGTGTCCACAGTGAATCTACGAATCTACTGCTTTTAGGCCTAAATTGGTTGTGACCAAAATGCAATTTCATTTCAATGTCCAAATATGGTGGTTAGGCCTGATAGATACCAGTATTGCAATCACAGGCTATAAACAATGACGCCAGAGAGAGATGGTATATGTATGAAAAGCATGATTGGTACGATAAATATGGGCTGAGTTTGACACATGCATTAAGAAACACCATGCATGCCTCCAAATCACACACCGACAGGTAGGGCTGGACACATTTGCAGAAATGTATGAGGCAATCAATGGACACCACTCACATTTGAAAAACTGAAAATCTGATTGGCAAACCAGTAATGCCATTGGAATATGAGGACAAAGCTCCTTACCTGCCCAACAAGTTGTGCTAAACTTAATGCAACAAGCAAATATAACATGCACCCACTGTTTTCATTGAATTTTCAAAGTCACAAATTTGATGACATTTGTGCCTGCTCTGTAGATAGATCAGGGATATATTTATTTTTCAGTATACAACCTCTACTTAATTCCACTGGCAAACAATGATTTACAACTATATTCTGACTTTTGCAACATTTATTAATGAAACCAACAAACCTCACAAAACTATATTCATTACACTCTGTTCCCTTTACTATAGCTTTCTAGACCTGCAGCATGGGCCGTATCAGGCGCTAGGGGCCCTGAAGACCAAGTTCACTCGGGCCTTTAACGAGGTCTGAGGGACCATAACACCCAGTACGGCCTGAGCTGCAGGTCTATAAAGCTATCGGAACACCCTCACTGTTTAATTGAAGTTGAATAAATGAGACATGTTTAATTGAAGTGCAGAAATTGCAAAATAGTAAATAAATGTTGCAGACATTTTTTGTACTTCAATTAAACATGTATCATTTTTTTTATAGGGTAGCGGATGGTGCTAGGGTGGGAGCAGTATGCTACTAAAGTGGAATCAGGTGTGGGGATGCCTGCCCCCTGTTTAAATTAAGTTTAATTCAGGTGTACTTTCCGCCCCCTCACTACTCAAATGTAAGGTTCCAATTAATCTACACAAACATGCAGTTACTATGCATCTGCAAGCAAGCTGCATCTACACATACATTCAATAAACAGGAAATTCACTTGCATGTATGTGCTTTTCTGTTATATTGCCATTTCCATGCTCCACTAAACGTTCAGAGGTGCATGCAAAATTCCTTTTCATTTCGTTGCCAAACACAAAGCTTTCCACACGTTCCAAGTTACACAGTGCTGCTCATGTCTGCCCCCTTTTCACTTATCCAAAGGCTTTACTATCTAAATTAAAAACGAAAGTGTTGCCTTTGCTTTCATTTCCCTGTTTCCTTTCCATGGGCAGCTCTACGTGGAAACGTTGGTCTTCCAACGTGCATTTTGGAACGTAAAGTTAACGCGTCCACTTGTGCAGGCTTCCGCGCAGGCCACCAGCCCTGAGTGTTCCCGTAAGTCAATGAAACCCGAACCATGGGCTGTAATCAATCTGTGGGCTATAGCAAGCAGATTGACCAATCAGCTTCCTGGAAACACCACTAGGGTGTTCTAATTACCCTTATACCTAGTATTTCTGTTTAACCAACCTCCTCCCAACAAACTGCACACACCTATATTTCTAACCCAACAATACCTTTGTTCACCCCTACCCCTAGAATAACTATCCTCATTCCCTTCTCAACAAACGAGTCTGTACCCACTTGGCCATTTGCCATGGCCTGGAGGATTGGAGATGATTGACAGAAGAACTAGTGGAGCAATGATGATGGCAAAAGGAGCAGAGGAAGGATGGGCGCTTCAGAAGAAGCAGGTGGATTTCACAAGGGTATGCTCAACAGCATACCACACTAGCCACTCCAGCACAATTGGCAACTGTAGAAGTCAGATACGATTCTGTCAGTAAACTGCTGGCTTACAATAGTTTACATTTCCCATGCCCCCTGTTTCACTTTTTCCATCTTATTGACAGTCTTCAAGATGTACACGTTCCTGTTCAGCGTGCCTCCGCTCCAGAGACCATAGGATTTCCAGCACTAAATCATAAGGGACCATGGCAACTCGCCCCATATGGACATTGGTTGTTGGCCCTTCAGCCCCTAATGCTGGTGCTGCATGGGATTGAGACTGAGTGCCAGAACCTGCATGGACACTTAGACGGTCCCCATGTCATGGTACTTATGTGCTGCTGTGGCTAACTATGATGACATGACTCATCTTGGAGGGTTTGCGCCCAGATGCTTGCTCAGCATATGCATATGCCTATTCTACCATTGCCATGACCGCTTCCACAGTCTCCAGTGGAGGAGCTGCCTGTGTTATTACCAGTGGAAGAGATGCAAGTACTGTGTGCACTTTGCTTCTTCTAGAAGTTGTCTTCCTTCCAGATCACTAGCTATATTAGTGAGTTGCCTGCTGCTGTACAGATGGGCAAATCAAAGAGGAAAAATCCCCCATACATTTTCCAATGATTGCAGACATGCCCCATGCAGCAATTAAATGCACCTAAAGCTGATTTAAAAACAATGTTTTTATTGGCAGCACAAAGCACCACAATTTCATCAACATGTAAACCGTGGGCTGTAATTGCAACCTACAAACATACATAGCTACCACAATTTATCAATGTGAGCATACATATACATCATCCAGAAAACATACCCTGACACTCTCACCTCCACTTACACAGAACTTTCATACACTATCATTCATCCGCACACATAACCAATATTTCTGCACGAAAAACATTTAGACCAAATTGGTCTATATATTCACACACAATGTACACAACATTTCTTCCAGTGGCCTGAACCAATAGAACATTTTAGATGCAGTATTCAGGTCCTACTGGTAACATAAATATTTCTTGTGACACTAAATCATAGATCCAATAGATTTAAAGATGTGATCTGTTGACTCCAGTTTCGGCTATAGATGGTCTCTCAAACAGAATTAGGACCAGCCATCATCAGGACAATGGAGAGAAAGTTGATTGGGGGCGTGTCACGCATCAAAATCATCGATTCCTCTCCTTGTTCAGCATTGCATTTGGGGCCATACGTGTCCACACAGGTTGAGCACCAGAGCACAGGGAAGACAGATAACTGTTCTGTTAATTAACACCAAGAACAGCCATGCATTGATTGCCGAGAGGGAAACCAGGGGCCAGGAATGGAGCCAGGCATCCCTAGCCGAGGCTCGGAGAATCACTCTTCCCAAGAACAACAACAATGAAACAATCCCAGGGGCCACTTAGAGCGCCGCGCGGCATTCAGAGATGCCGACCCAGAGATGGGGACAGTAGCTGGAGCAGAGCAGTGCTGCAGGTACCCACTCCAGGAGAAGTCCCATTGGAGGATGTGGTGGAGACCATGGACGATACAATGGATGAGATGGTGCAGTGGCCATCGGGCAGGTGGTGTTTGCGCAGATGGTGCATGCAGTCGCTGGTGTAGGGGAGGTCCCTTAATCTGCTCAGTAAAACACCAAAGCGTTCTCTAAGGTTTTGAATAAATCATAACATCAGGCATTGTCCTGGAAACCCATCCAGACAATAGTTTTTAAGCCTGCCATTACAGGAGAGAAAACACTGCTTCCATAGGCAAATCAGCCTTGGCCTAGAGACCCAGGCTACACTTCACTGATGATGGCCAATGATACTGAATCATGCCTGGGGTTGCTTGCGATTTCATGCAGAAGTGATATGACCTAGCAGTTCACGCTACACTGCTCTTCTTGTACGGGGCCCAAACGGATTTGCATATGGTCTATACCCTTCTGCAATAGCATGGCTGGCTGGAAAACAGTAGTCTGGAGGGTTGTCCAGAGGTTAATATGCATTGAAAGCCTTAAAAACATAACTTTGTTTGGTTTGCCTTGATGTTCTAGGCACGATTGGCTTTTTAGGAAACAATATGCCCCTGTAGGCCTCTGTCGTGGCACCTGTTTGAATGTGAAACAAATATGGTGAGTGGAAAATCAGTGATGGAACTCTACATGCCAAGCACATATTCTGTTCAGAGGCTTCACTGCAACTCTGTGTAAATGTGTTTTTATTTACTATGATACATATACATCTGCAACACATGCAATAGAATGCATTTGTCTTTTTGACGCTGTAATGAGTATAGCAGTACACTTTGCTATAATGCTTGTGGCATATATCTCTCAAAAGGTGTGATACAGTGATGGATGAACTTCAGGATGTTCCTCTTACAGAGAGTCCTTCGAACATCCCAGCTATGAAGTGGTATTGTGTAACATATGATTCGGTAGTGACAGATATATGACAACTGGGTTTCTTTTATGAGTATTGTGTATCAACTGACTTGGGTGACATGATGGTGGTCATGGTATTGGGAAATGTGCCTTTATTTGCACTCTGCAAACCATGGTCTTGGAGTGGCTTTGATTATATAACATGGATTAGTTCTGGATATGTTATAATATTGTCTCTGGCAGCACATGTCAGAGAATATGAGGATTGAACTTTAGGGACAGGATTTGTTGGGATATTTCCCTTGTGCTGGATCGGCACACATATCCATTATTGATTTAAATGTTAAAAGTAAAAAGAAAAAATGGCCTCCATGGAAAGGCGAGAAGGGACTACAGGAGTCCCTTCTTCCTTTCCATGGCGGTGTGTTGCAAATAGGCAGCAAGCACGCTGGGGACAGAAGTGTTCCCAGCGTGACTGCTCCCGAAAAGGATCAGAAAAGCAGGTAAGTGGGGGTTGGGTGAGGGAAGGGAAGGAAAATCTGTGGTGGGGGTGTGCGGGAGCACTTGCCTCATTCCCGGAAAGGGGAAGATGGCGGCCTCCGGCCCTGAGGAGGCTCAGAGCAGCGGGATTGCCATGTGGTAATGCCCCTGTTCCCCTGTCCTGAGCCTTCTCATTGGCTGAGAGGCTGCCACTCCCCTCACCCCCCGGTACATAGATGACTGCTTACACTTACAGTTGTTTAAGCTGTCCTGTAAGTACTGCTTTCATTCTTTACATGTGTGTTTCATTCATACACAGAAAGGAGGTTGGTAGTGGGTAGTGTGCAAGTGGTATACATGCATGTAAACAATCACTGATGCTGGATTTTGTTCTTGCTCCTGAAGGACCTCTTACACATGGATTACAGTGCATTTAGGCAGGTGCATGCTGTTTCCGGAAACAGACTGAATATTTAGCAAGCCTGTCACCTCTGCACACATGGAAATGTTATACAGCCAAAGAGGAGTTGCACCTGAACATAGCACGTATGTGAAACTGTATTGACTATATGTGTACCTAAATAATAAAGTGCATTTTTTCAGTATATCTATTCAGGGGACTCCATTTGGTTATCTATTGGGCCTAAATACATGTGCAAATGCATTCTCCCCTTCCTTGAGTGACGCATCAATAGAGTTTGGTCTAACCTTTGATTAGAACCCTGTTTTCCATTAGGATAGATTGTTCCACAACCCTTAAGAGGGGGCTGTGTAAAAAAACTCCCTAACAAGCAGATTCAGGTACATTTCCTGAAATGCATGGAGACAAGTCCCTCACAAGTGAGGGAACCATTATTGCCCATTAGTACCCGGAGAGGGAGAGGGTGGCGGCATCCCAGCCAAAGAGGATACTCAGAACAGGGTCTTTACCACACAGTAAAGACCCTGTTCCGAGCCTCCTCAGAGAGGGAAACCACCACCTTCCCTCGTCAGGAATCAGTTAAGGGTGCCAACTCCTTTCCCTTCCGCTTTCCCTTTCCCCATGCCCCTTTTTCACATCTCCAAACCTGCCTGCCCCACCCCACTTACCTTGTGCTGCCGTGTCCCTCGTATGGGCCGGAAACACAAGTGCTCCTGGCGCATTCCCGATCCGACTATGGCCGCGATAGAAAGGGACTACATGTACTTGCCTTCTCTCTGATCCATGGTGTCCATTTTTATTTGTAGTTTTTATCTCAAGCTGAGAAATGGCAAACACACAGTTTCTCAACTTGAGATAAAAAACAAGATTAGTACCCCTGTACTACAATGTGCCGGGATACTAATAGCAATATAACCCTGGAAGGGGGCATTACTGGTCAGGTAATGACCCGGGGGATTGTAATTGATGCCCTGGGTGCATTACCTGACTGGGAATGCCCCTGGCTCGGGTTATATTGCTTTACAAACTGATTAGTATTCAAATCATTCACAAGGCAATCACGTTTCCTGAGGGCACTCTGTGTGTGCCGCATCTGGATGCATAGTACATCTCCAGGCTGCCCTTTCATGGGGTAAATAAGAATCTGAGTGACCCTCTGTGGGAACCCGTTATGGGAAACTTAAAGACTGGCCCCCGCATCTCTCTTTTAAAATGTGCAGCATGGTGCATGAGCTGTACAGCTGTGGTTTGGAAAGTGTTTATTTTGTTAAATCTGGAACCCAGCCACATTGTGACCTCGCCGCTCCGCACACCAGAAAGTGAACATTGCTACCGTAGTTTATGTGGCCATATTTTCACCCACTGTCCTGCACAGAGAGAATAAAGGGTGCATTTCAAGGTCAGGCAAGTGAGATGGTATGAGTGATACTACAACTGAATAGGTCAAGGCGTTCGTGCTTTGACCTCTATTTTCGACAAACTTGTGTCCTGGGGTCTCTTACCCTACAGATCTACCTGTTTTTGGGAGTCAGAACTGAGAATATTAGAGCGCATTTAAAGGTGCTCCTTAAAAGGTGCACTGCTATGATTCCAATTATGAAGTAATGAAATAAACGAGAAATTGCTTGTAACAAATAAAATTGCCTGTATTAATGAGGTTAGAAAACTTGATAGAGAATCCACTCTAATTCAAGTATCTTTTGATGACAAGAGTTCTTACATTTTGCTTGTTTCGAGCATGAACATGTAATCATTTTAAATATTTTTCAATGCCCCACTTCCAATTTTCTTCTGTGACAGCAATGATTAGCAACACAAAAATAAAGCTTACATCTCCACAACAGGGAGCCGGCTCCTGAGCATTTCCCTGAAATACAACTCAATTTAGCGAAAAAAAAGCCCCCTAATAAGATGCATCACTGCCAATGACTGTGTGCTGTAATCCACCGAGAAAACAGCAAAGTATATCCCAGTGATTGCTGTTAAACAAAAGCTGTACAATCATTTGTTTTCTTGCTAGCATCTGCCCACTGATGAGAGATTTCCTAGCAGATGAGCAGCAACGTCATAAAACTGTCATTCCTTCCAATTAAAATGGACACCCACAAAATAGCAGCTCTTGATGCTGCACTAACTGAAAGGATGCTTAACCACTCAGGAATTGTTTTAGCAGACATAGTTTACTGTAAGCTTTCAGTTTAAAGTGGAAGCAAAGCTGCATCAGAAGAACAACACACATTTCTATATGACGCACCTATCCAGTCCAGACACCTTTGCTACCCCTGCACCCTATCTGAACCCCCCTGTGCACATTTTTTATGTAGCTTTTTTTCATTTTTATGCCAAATCTCCTTCACCTGCGAGGCCCCCAGCACTTTTTGCTGGACACCTAGATTTTCTTGTTTGTTCTCCTGGATGAGTAGGAGCCATTTTCCCACTAATTATTCTGCTCTGACTATGGGAACCCTTGTATTATTTTATAGAGTCATGCTTTCCTCCATTGCTAAGGCATCTATCATATACTTTTGCAGAACACATCACCTTTTGTGCGATGTTGCTGGGAGCACTTAGGGCTTCCATTTTTATGTTATTTTATTTTCCTTTTGAGAACTAATGTTCCCAAGGATAGATACTTTTTATCCTTCTTACCTTTCCTTTGTGAGATCAGCGCACACAACCATATGTGGAGTGCTGAGGGATTACAATGTATCCCCTTTTTCACTGTTCCTGTAACATTTATGTTACAATGACAAACATACCTGAATGGCTGGTGGCAGTGGCTGTGTTATACCAACTTGTGTGTCATTTTTACTGAGAGGCTGTGCTCACAACCGCAGTAATGCACCATTGACCCAAAATGGTGACTGTTTTCAGCAATTCCTGGTTGCTTGTCCTTTTGTGTCCTTCTTCTTCCTTGTTGGGTGATGGAGGTCCTTTTGTGACTTTTGTCTTTGGCGGGAATCCTTTGTGAAGTCTGCCAAGGCTCCAGAGTGTCTGTGAGGACAGAAAGCATGGGAGGATCCTGAAATGCTGCTCGCCTGTGTCCTCTGGCATGCCTGCCTCGAGCCAATTCCAACTGGGAGGCCGTTTGTCCTGAATGGACAGTCACCCCCCAAAGTTTGAATGTAGGATGAGTGCGGATTGGCTAGGTTCCTGGCTACAAGGCTGAATTTCTGGTGCATAGAGTCCATCAATGGAACTGAATATCTGAAGAAGACCAGAGAGACCGGCAGCACTTTCAATCAACCAGACAAGCCTACTGAAGTGACCACTGATATCCTGACCCCGTTTACAAATTAACAGGGACACTCCAAAGAGGATGATTTCCTCCCTTAGTCTCGTGGGCATAATCGGCCTTAAGATGACCAGCAATTTGAGGCATGCCAAAATGACCTGCAACCTTCCTGGGCTTCAAACTGCCAATACCATGGGACCTGTGACCATCCTGCAGTGCATACTTTTCCAAATACTCCTTCTGGACCTCCAGAGGTAGGATTCCCCTCCTCAAAGTCCCCTCATCTGCACGACTGAGCAAGTGAGGGAAATCAACCTGGCGAGAACTGTTCTTCATTGATGTCTGTAAAAAGTTGCCAAAAACACAGATCTGCATTGGAGCATGAAGACTCCTTTGCTGGGGGTCCCCTCTGTCGACTGCTGCTGCAAAATCCCCTAAAGAGTTCCTCCTTTTGTTGCCACAACCAACAAAATTATGTAAGGTACTGTGGGACTCCTGATAACACTTACCTTGAGTCGTTGTGTCCCTCCTTTGTTGCTGGAGTGCTGATTCCAGTGTGTGGGTGTTCAACCATACATGTTCGCCAATGCCTAACACTTGTGCACCTTCATTGAGCTTTCTACAAAGTCCCTGAACCATTTTTACTAACAAAAACGTGCTACTTCTATCTGAAGAATCCACTGGAAATTTGACTTTTCTGTAACTTTGCCTTATCTGCTATGCGCTCTACTTTGACTCTGGTGAACTGATACCTAGATAGGAATTGACTGCTAAAGCCTTAAGGCCTCTGAACAGTATAATACGTGTTGAAAAGTGGTTTCTTGCTATTGTTGGTTATTTCCATCATGTTATTCCTTCAACAGAATATTGCTATAACAGTGATTTAACTTACATTCGAATTGCATTCATTGATCTTATAAGTCGTTACATTGTAATTTTCTCACCTGAATTATTGCATTTGTTTTCAACTGTGTTTATTAGCTTTGAAATAGTACTTACCTATCTGATTCTTCTTTGCCTCGTGTATATATAAAATAAATAACTATTTTGATATAACGTCATGTGTGTAAGTGTTTTTGTGGAGCCTATGTATGTTCTAAGTTCTTCTTACTAACCTACATCCCACACCTCCATCCTAAAATAAGCCAGGCTTATCTGCCAAGGCTCCCCTTACCTTGAGTTGTACCTGCCTATACTAGACATTAGATATCTGTATACCAGGGGGGACAGATTTATAATGTCCCACTATAGATGGACTTTAGAACAACTCCCTAACAACATTCACTATGTAGATCGCTCTGTTACTTCACGGCTAGCCTTACGCTTTGTACATTCAATAAATACATGCCTACTGTGCAAAGCTGACATCCTTTTAGATTGTAGTGCAGTTGTACACACAGGAATTAGAATGATAAGCAGTGGGCAACATATTCCAATGAATACAAGTTTGATTTGACTTGGATGTTTCAAAACACATTTCCAAAGCTTGAACGTTAATATAATAATATACCCATTGATCTATGGGCCACATTTAGAGTTTGAGCTATCTCCTTTGGAAATACTGCCAAACTCAAATACCATTAGAGCCTGCAGTAATGAGAATGTTCCACATGATTTGGGTAGTCCCCATTTCAGAGTCGCATTCGACACCATGGTGATTTTGTATTACTGCATGTGGTAATGGTTTTGCGTGTAGAAACTTTCCGCCACATATAACCAGATTTAATACACGTATTCAATTTGGTGATGTAGTGAAAGTGGCTGTAATCCCATTTCCTCCACTTTTCTACTGCAATGCCAACTGTAGATGGGGCTTATACATTTAGTACTTCCACATTCCACAATCTTCCTGTCATTCTGATATGTCCATAGAGATTTTGCTACATGTGTGATTGACTGTCTCAGCTTGTATGAGTAATTTTCAGACCACAGAACCTGCACTATGGATTACCCACCCCATGACATTATAGGGGCCCCTATCAGAATGAAGATGTCTTAACATGGTCCCAACAACTGGCTGTAATTGTATTATGTTATTATGATTATCCTTGAGAAGGAACCCTGAGGTCGAAACACGTGTCTACAAAATCAGAATAAACACTTCTGATTTCGGACCCCGGACTACTGGTCAAAGATAAGGCCTGGTGTTCTGGGATCCAACAGGCTATGCAAGACACACCTAATAACACAAGGATAGATATGGCCAAGAAACAAGCCAATATAAGTAATGCTGACATCCAAAGCCTGGAATGGGTCTTTGAGAGGTGCCCTTCCATTCCTATCTTCAATTTTAATGCTATCTCAATTGTTAAATTAGAACTGATTATTAATCAATTAGAGGCTACCAAATCTAAAAATGACATCTCGGCCACCATGATTATAAAAACTTGTTCACCCACTCTATTGGCATCCATTTGCAAATGTATAATTACCGCCGTGGAAACAGGATTTGTCCCACAGAACCTAAAAAAAGACTTGGGTTACACCCTAAAAGAACCAGGATTTTTAATTTACAATCCAAACAATTTTAGGCCTTTAGACAGATATCTACACATTTGACAGAACATCCCATCCTTAATGACTCTCATTTAGGCTTTAGGGTTGGATTTGGTACAGAGTCAGCATTCTTAGAACTCAAATCTAAACTACTTTATAGTATATATAATAAGGAAGACTCTCTACTAATGCTGTTGGATTTGTCAGCAGCATTCGACCTGGTGGACCATCACATCTTAGCCACCAGGTTGCGTGAGGTTACAAATGTATCCCCTAGCCCGACCCAGTGGATGCTTTCCTTTCTCAATAATCGAGAAAAATAGTGTATTTGCTCTGGAAACAGAAGCGGTACATATAACTGTCAGCTTTGGGGTGCCACATGGCTCTTGCACTTCACCCTGTCTGTATAAGGTTTTTATAGTCCCGTTCTTTTCTATGCTAGCACATGACGGGGTCACTTTTATGAGCTATGCAAATGATACGCAGTGCATCATCCCCCTTTCAGGTAACCATGACCTGAATGCAACATTGATTAATAAAACCTACCTACTGATTGACTCGTGGATGGTACTGAACAAACTAGCCTTGAATAGAGAAAAGACTGATGACTGTTTCTATATAGGTGCTGTGAAAATGTGTCCTCTTAAGAAAGTCAAAACGCTGGGGGTCTTCTTAGATCCTTACACCTTACTATGAAGCATCATGTAGCTAGCGTTGTTTCATCATACGCCTACTACATTAAACTTCTGTCTCACCTTAGACCCCTGATCTCTCAGACCAATGCAGAGACGATAGCAAGGGTGATAGTGGGAGCGAAGATGTGTTATTGCTCGAACCTCCTGATTGGAATTAACACAACTACCTGCAAGAGACTGCGGGTTGTCCAATATGGAGCAGTTAGGGTGGTAATGGGTCTCTCTCGGAGACACCATGTAACTACAGCAAGACGCTCACTACATTGGCATCCAGTGGAATCTAGAATTCAGTTTTGAGTCCTAGTCCTCACTGAGAAGTGTAGGCAGGGTAATATGCCTGCATAACTAAAATCCCTTCTCTCTAACAAAAGTCATGGAAGAATGCTGAGGTCCAAGAATCAGGATCTCATCACGATTCCTAGATGCAGAACTGAGAAGTCCTCAAAAGGAGCCTTCTACGCCATTGCCCCTATGATCTGGAATGACTTGCCACAGGATTTAAGATGCATCAAATCAACATATGTGTTCAAAAAGAGGCTGAAGACTCTGCTGTTTGCCTTCCTGGTTGTTGACTACTGTTCCTCTTCTCTACACCACAGGCTGAGCTATCATCCCCTTTTATGTTTTTTGTTGTAAGTCCATCTGCACCCTATAGCCTATGGGTGTATGTGTGCGCTATATACATTTAATAAAGTAAAGTAAAGTAAAGTAAAGTAAAGTAAAGTAAAGTTCAGATACAAATATGGATGCTTGAATCTTGCGGAATTTATTTTTGAGAAACACTCTTCAGAAATTGTTGTAGTGTCTAGCGCAAATGTGTCTGGTCTCAACACAAGTTCCGACCTACCAACCGGAAACAGTGGGACACCGTTTCTATCAGACCAACTGCACATACTGCAGGGCGTGAGTATAATTCACCAGGCAGCCTGGTGGTTCCGCAGTTCTACTGCTCAAACCTACCAGTACATATACAATTCATGTTGTGCCTCAAGTCTTCTCTCTGCACAGCTAGGATAAGAGGCCTAGCATCAGAAGTGGGTGCCTGATGCCGAGTGGCTTGATGCTGTAGGATCTGTTTCTCTAGTACGATTGGTCCTTCACCGCAGTTACATCTGTTATGGGTGCTTTTCTCCAGTGTTTGCTGAGCGTTTGCTGAGCTGATGACCTGCAGGAGTGCTTTAGTCCTTCAGATGACTGCCTATCAGGATTCCTGACTACTTGTATCATATGGACCAATGGAACAAAGGATAAAATATGTAAATGGCCAGATGGTAATGGCAGCAGTCTAAGCACATTGAGGTAAGATAGGGTGGAGTGAGGAAGAGTGGGAGCAGTGAAGGTTACAATCAGTAAAAGAATTGTATATGTAACAAGAGGAGACATGATTATACAGCTCAGTTCCTCTTAGTTCCTGTCAGGGTTCTTCTATAACGTATAGGGGTCTACAAATTTCAATATTGACTTAACTGGGTATTGAGTGGTTTCTGGTAGAGTAAGCTGAATTTGGCTACTTTATCAAGCAGGTGGCAAGCAAGCAGTTGCTAAAACATCACACAATTTTGCTCACACATCTAAAAATGGGGTCCACTGGGGTGGGGGCCACTGAGTGGCTGGTGGCATATTGTTGTCTGTGTAGGTGCCACTGGGCCACGTGGTACTTTTATTGGAAATTAATATCTGTATTGCTCTTGTTATCGGACAGGACGCCAGTCCCCTAACAAAATGAAGCAAAGTCCCATCAATGGCTTTGTACAAAAAAGGTCTGTGATCCGATCTGCTGGCTAAAACTAATTTAGAGCACTTGCCACCAGGGGTGTCTCCAGGCTCCAGTAGGAGAGTCAGAGTAGTGGACGTCAGCACTGTTCCTCAATTAACCTCAAAACCTGTTGAAAACCCACTGGTGGGGTTCTGCACAGCCACAGCTACAATATCATCACCGTTGTTTGTAAGCGTTTCAGAGACAGTAGAAATAAATGATCCTGCTAAGCCAGTTGCATCTTTCACAAATGTTCGATGAACGAAGTTAGCCGCATTGTTGGACCATGAAGGCGATAGGATGTCAATGGAGTTTGTCGGTTTACATGCGTAGGATCAAAAATGAATTGGATACTGATTTTATACATTCCCATTACCTTTATCCCTGCCTTGGTTGTCCATCTTTGAATGACCGCTTTAGCTTTGGGATTCTGAGTGCTCACGGAACAGATCATGAATTGTCTCTCCCTCCCCCTCACCTGCATTCTCAGCCCCACAAGAAAATTGGATTTTAGGAAACTACCTACTGTGTCTTAAACTCCTCATACTCCTCATAATCAGTCAGGGCATGGCCTAGGAGATGGGAGAGCCAAATTCTCAGAAGCTCGTTATGTTGAGCCAATGTGGATATTCACCTTCTGGCCAAATGCCATTAAACCCCGAAATGTGTTGACCCTTTCAAGGAGGCAATAGCCAAAAGCAAAGCTAGAATAAAAAATGTGTGAAAATGGAAATGGAATATGTTCCCGGTTGAAAATTATTTTGCACTGCTGAAATGTGACGTTGTGCTGCCAACACAAACCCTGATTCATGGAACCGTGCAAAGTCTATTTTTGCAGTGCAAAGTCCGGGCAAAGTCAACTCATAGTCATTTTTGCACCACAAATGACTTTACCCAGACTTTGCATGGCAAAAATACACTTTGCACGGTTCCATGAATCAGGATTTGTGTCGGCAGTGCAAAGTCACTTTTCAGCAGTGCAAATTCACTTTTGACCGGGAAAATATTCCAAGAGTTATATAAGATACGTTTTTTCAACCCTTGTGAGGATGCCTGGAGTGAGTGTGTTGCCTGAGGTATTACAGACTTGTCCAAAAATTGCTTCCCTGGATAAGGAGCAAAGAAGATGAGTGGACCACATTAATATGCAAGAGTGTCAGCACTATGGATATGTCTCGTTCCCATGGTGTGGAGTCTCATGGGATGACAGGAGTGGTGA